>NC_134355.1:469244145-469615408 GCF_048569485.1 Anomaloglossus baeobatrachus | reverse complement strand
GAGAGAGGTCCCCTCTGATCATACGAGCTTACACTTTACAGGAGAGAGGGAGATGACCTCGCTGATCACAAGTGCTTACATACTACAGAAGAGATAGGACCTTGCCGATCATAGATGCTTACACTCTGCACTAGAGAGGTAGGAGTCCACCCATCATAAGAGCTTACACTTTACAGGCAACAGAGAGTGAGGAAGGACACCACTGACCATAAGAGCTTACACTTTATAGGTGAGAGAGAGGATCCGCTGATTATACCAGTTTACACTCTACAGGAGAGAGAGAGAGTGGACCTTGCCGATCATGCAATCTTACACTTTACAGGAGAGAGGGAGAGGACCCTGCTGCTGATCACAAGAGCTTAAATACTATAGAAGAGAGATTAGCTCACTGACCACAAGAGTTTACACTTTCCAGTAGAGAGAGGACCCCGTTGATCATTAGACCTTACATGCTACAGGAGAGAGAGATTCTCCCATAAAAACTTTGCTTGTTTGGGAACTGTTAATCTGTGAAGGCCCAGGTAGTAACTACCACTGTACAAGGTGTAATAATCTGTAAGGTTTCATAGCTGCAGGGCTATATGAGAAGGCCTGTATGTCAACAAAAAGTGATGTTTGCTTGCTGTGTGATGTTTCATGAGTGTAGAAATGGGGTTAGGCCAGTTTTTTGAATCATTGCCAACTGCAACTTGAATCTCCAAATGTTCGAATGTACATTAAACAGCGATTTACAGGAAATCTGACTCAAACATAATCTGCTGATTGATCTGCTCATCTCTAAAATATACATACAGTACATAATGAAGAAATGAAGAGACCACAATATGGCATTCTCAACTTTGTCCTGGCAAGGAAGCACGGAAAGATTAATATGACTAGCTAGGTTTAATTTTGCTATTAACTAAAGATTATTGAACCAATTTGATGCAAATTGAATTTTGTTTGAATTTTAGGAATTAAAATACATCCACAGGTGTGTCTCTAATTAAGTCAGATATTGCCAATAAACCTATCAGAAGCTTCCAAAGACATGACATCATATGGGCTGTCCCATATTGTTTAACGGCATAGTACTCTTAGACTATTTAAACATTTGACTTCGCATAAAGTAATAAAAATGCCTTAAAACATTCTCTCTCTCATTATTCTGGCATTTGGCAAATATAAATAATTTTGGTTATCCTAATTGATCTTAAACAGGAAAGGTTTATTCTGATTTTTATGTCAGATAGTGAGAAAAACATGCATATGTGTCTTTTTAGATAATGTATTTAAATGTCTGGTATCAACTGTACATACATATATTTGTTTTTGTTGACACAATTTGATCAGATATTCTAGAACACTTCCCATCTAAACCTGTGTAATCTTCAATGTACATTATATATTTGAATATTTAAAGTCTTGTGTAGTGTCTTATGTGTGAACTTTAATTTACAAACTACATAAAACAATAATATTTTATAACAACATGGAAATTCTATACAATTGTATGATTACTTTATTTTTAAGGAATCTTTTTATTTAGCAAGAACATAGACAGTAATGCCTTTGAGATCTTACAAACAATTCATATGGTTCTTCAAAAAACAAGCTCCACTGTGATGGTAATAAATATAGCGACCTTGTAATTACCATGATCCTCTGAAAAAAAAAATAATTGCTTTCATCTTCATTTAGAAGGTGTATATACTGAATATGCTTTTTTGTTAGCAACATGGGGGCCAATATTTTGGGCAGAGATTTTGTGCACCAGACTAATTGCACTAATTAATTCATACCAAAGTGTGAGCATAATGTTTGTACAATTAGGTTGTAATTTTGTAATTCTGCACAGACTACAGAGACACAGCAGTTGCAAATTTCATATAAAGTGCAAAATAGGATTTATTCAAATTGAATACATTTAAAATTAAAATGGGGTTTAGTAAGCAGGAGAAGAATAGTTCAGGGTGAGATAACACTTCCTCCAGTAATAGACATTGGTTGGAAAAATAAATTGGTTAAGCTTTCTATAGCATGATACCAAATGATGAAATATGCTGTATGTAAAATAAAGTAGCACTTGGATAAATATATATGAGATTATCAATGGCACTAGAGATGGAGAATAACATTTTTAAACATAAAAGCATTTCAAGGATAAGAAAGATAAATTAAAAATAAAAGAACTGAGACTTTAAAGACAATTGAAGGAAATATTTTTACTAAATAATAAGTAATGTTCACACAGTAAATTTTACTATGCATCGTAGCAATATTGTGCAGTACTGTAGATTGTGATACAAAATTGGAACAATAATTTATTGTACGTACAAGTAGAGTTAAGCGGGCTTTACACACTGCGATATCGGTCCCGATATCGCTAGTGTGGGTACCCGCCCCCATCTGTTGCGCGACACGGGCAAATCACTGCCCGTGCCGCACAACATCGCCCAGACCCGTCACACATACTTACCTGCCCGGCGACGTCGCTGTGACCGGCGAACCGCCTCCTTTCTAAGGGGGCGGTCCGTGCGGTGTCACAGCGACGTCACTGAGCGGCCGCCCAATAGCAGCGGAGGGGCGGAGCTGAGCAGGACGTAACATCCCGCCCACCTCCTTCCTTCCGCATAGCGGCCGGGAGGCAGGTAAGGAGGGCTTCCTCGTTCCTGCGGCGTCACATGGAGCGATATGTGTTACCGCAGGAACGAGGAACAACCTCGTTACTGCTGCAGTAACGATTTTTGAGAATGGACCCCCATGTCACCGATGAGCGATTTTGCACATTTTTGCAACGATGCAAAATCGCTCATCAGTGTCACACGCAATGGCATCGCTAATGCGGCCGGATGTGCGTCACCAATTCCGTGACCCCAACGAGTTCGCATTAGCGATGTCGTAGCGTGTAAAGCCCCCTTTAGTTCATACTTTACACCCTTAAATGAGTTTTCCGCTTCTAATGTGACCCCCTTTCATTTGTCCTATCTCTTCCTAATACTTTCCTAATATACTTTTGCTACCTGCCCTGCTCCTGTAAACTGATCTCTCTAAGATTCCTATATTCCTATGTTGATGTTCTGGCTTTGATCCTTCTGGTTTAGAGACCAGGATTGGACAAACTGAGCAGGGCACGTAACTGGTGGGGTTGGGGCCACCTCTCACTGAGTGACAGCAGTCTGGGCACACATGCCCAGACCACACTATCTCCTTTCAGCCTGCTTTATAGTGTAGAGCTTTCATGTGCTGATCATTAGATAATATTACATTGTCACATGAAAGCACTGCAGTGTGCAGCAGGCTGAGAGGGCAGTGAAGTGTGATCTGTGCATGCGTGATCAGACTGCTGTCACTCACAGAGAGGGGGCCCTACCAGTGACTTGCCCTACTCAATTTTCCAATTCCGGTCTCCAGACTGGAAGGATCAATGTCAGACCATCAACATAGGAATATAGAAGTCGTAGAGAGATCAGCTTACAGGATCAGGGTAAGTAGCAGAAGTACAGTATATTAGGAAAGTGTTAGTTAAGAATAGTTAGGACAAATGAAAGGTGTTTACATTAGTAGTGGAAAATCTCTTTAAATTTCTTTCTTTTTACCAACAGCTGGAACTCAGCTGAGTAATATCTAATGTTTATAGATACATTAACTTTATTACCCTATATATCTGTACTGTAAGGTAGGATGGGATAAAATTATATTAGAAGCCTAAAGGGTTTATTTATTGATATTTAAATTAACAATTACTGCCAACATTCCGTATACTCTAGCTTTGCAAAGTAGCCTGTTGCAAAATCCATGCCTTTCTGCTATTCCGTCTCTCTGTCTTCCTCTTCAGGGTAGATTAAATGCCGTATATCTGATATGTGATCCACATTGGCCTGTTTCAACCATCGATGTACTTGTAATAACTAATGAGAACACATAAATGAGCAGGGTCTATCACTGCATCTGAGCAGGACCTGTAAAAAGAAATGGCAAACATATGGCCAAATAGGTGAACTAGGCTGGCATTAAACATCCAGTAAGAACAGGAACAAGGCATTGCCCAGATTTTGACATGCCCACAAGATCAGATGTTACAGAAGAAAGTACACAATTTATATTAAGAGCCAGGGGCAGACACTTGAAAGTAATGGGCCTCTGAGTAAGAAATGTGTATGGGCCCTTCTCCTTCAAAGGCAACAAAGATACACAATTCATACTTTACACATCAGTTACACATCAGATGTTCACTTCACGCAAGAAGTTTTTTGTGCACAGGACACACTTTCTTGCTCATTGCCCAAGTATTCACTTACACATTATGCACTTGCTGCACACATTTTCCGATCACACCCACACCACTGTTCAGATTACACACTTGCTGCATACATGTTCCTCAAAGATTAAACACATATCGCACACATGCCACTCACACTTAGATACCTACTGCACACATGTCACTCACAAATGAAATACTTGCTGCACACATGTCACTAAGGCCCCTTTCACACGTCAGTGATTCTGGTACGTTTGTGCTTTTTTTTAAACGTACCAGAATCACTGACATATGCAGACCCATTATAATGAATGGGTCTGCTCACACGTCAGTGATTTTTCACTGCACGTGTCTCCGTGCGGCGTACCCGCGTGTGCGTGTTTGCCGCACGGAGACATGTCCATTTTTTTCTGGCATCACTGATGTCCCACAGACCACGCAGTTGTGTGGTCCGTGAAACACGTGCCAGAAAAAAACGTGCTTTTAAAATAAAAAAACATTTTAACTCACCCGGCGTCCAGCGATGTCCTCTGCAGCCCGTTCTCCCTGCTGCTTCTAAGGCGGCTGATTACTGTCGCGCATATTCATTATGCGCGACACAGCCGACCCGGAAGCAGCTGCTGCAGGGGTCAGCGCCGGCCGGATGCTGCACCGCGGGAGGATTCAGCACCATGGACAGCGGGAGCGGGCGCAGGTGAGTTGATTTCTAAGTGCAATCACGGGCCATGGAGAACGGAGCCCGGATTGCACTTAGACAACCCACGTGTGCCGAGATTCACGGCACACGCAGGGACATGTGCGTGTTTTACACGCCAGTGAAAAACGTCTGTGTTTTCCACTGACGTGTGAAACGGGCCTAACACATTAGATTTGTGACACATATGCAACTTAGATATTAGAAAAAAGTAGGCTGATTGCATTGGAATGGAGGCCCATAGAAATAAAATGCTCGGCAAATATAGGGCATGGTAAAATAAAAGAGTGATAACAGTTAAACATCTTTGGTATATGACATGTCTTCTTTAAAGAGCATTGGATAGCCACAGTCATGTGAGGAGAGTAAAAGGTTAAAGCACTGTTCGAGCATTTTTTTTTATTATTTCAGCGCTGGAGTGGTGTTTTTAATCTAAGCCTCTGCCCCCTTCTTATACTCTCCCTATGGCATCATAATCTGTTATCAGCATTGCTCCCTTCGGTCTTTGGCAGTTTTTGACTTGCCAGCTGCACCAGTGTTTCATGTTGTGAGACAGAGGTCATCCTATTGAAAAGGAAGTCTACGAGCACCTCGTTTTGGCCTCTTTTTGGCTCCTATTGAGAGCTTGTGATGTAACTTCTGACCAGTATGAAATTACGATCATAAAACAAGACCGGTGAAAAAAAGTGAAAGCATTGGAGGTCCTGCATAAGACATAGAGCAGGGGATTTAGTTTTAAAGCACCATTCCAAAGATGAAAACCACACCACTGGAGTAGTACTTTATGTTTGAGGCACTGGTTGGGTTTATGCAAAGGAGGGAAGCAAAGGTATAATGTTTGATGGTGCAATCTCCTCTTACTCCACCAGTCCAGTGAGATATTAGTGAGCTGAGTCTCTGCCTATCTCTCCCATGCTGCACCCAGTCTACAACCCCTGGCAAAAATTATGGAATCACCTGGCTCTGAGGATGTTCATTCAGTTGTTTACTTTTAGAAAAATAGCAAAATAGCAAAAAGAGGACTAAATATCCTCCACAATTTAGAATACTCACAGCAAAATGAAGCAGTAATGAACTGCTCAGGCCAAAACAATCTAATGCACTACCAGGGTGCAACCAGACCCCCAATAGATGGAAATAGCACAGGTGCAAGAGGAGCAAATCAATCACACAACTCCAGAATATGGAGAGGGTGATCGCTGAATAGTAAAATTGCACACTAGTGGCTTGCATAGGGCTCCGTTCACACTTACAGGCGCATAGTAACCCAGTCAGCAGCCTATTACACGCCCATACTATTCGATCAGGCGGGCTGCCCGGTACTAATGTGCACCATATAGGGACAGAGTCTCCAATATGCAAGTCCAAACATTAAGGGGCCTGGCTGCACCCTGTATAAAATGTTATGTGCAGAAAAATAAATACACAATATCTGAGGTATTAGTCGATATTATGGCCAAAATAGCGGTAGCCTAAAAACCACGTCACGGTTCCTCATACTTGTAGGTCCCTACACTAATCTATATAAATAGAAAAATCGCAAAATAGCAAAAAGAGGACTATTTATATAGATTAGTGTGGGGACCTACAAATGTGGACCCTTGACGTGGTTTGTAGGCTACCGCTATTTTGGCCATAATTTGGCCAATTGATGGGATAAGAAAAGTGTCCAAAATTTTAATGTAAACTTGGGCATTTATTGAAGATGTAATGACAAGCATCTCTCCAGTGCCTTTACCTGACATGCAGCCCCATATCATCAATGACTGTAGAAATTTACATGTTCTTTTAAGGCAGTCATCTTTTTATTGTTTAATTTTCTGTATGTAAATCCCATTTCCTTTAGGCGGTTTCTTACAGTTCGGTCACAGACATTGACTCCAGTTTCCCCCCATTCGTTCCTCATTTGTTTTGTTGTGCATTTCCTGTTTTGGAGACATATTGCTTTAAGTTTCCTGTCTTCACGCTTTGATGTCTTCCTTGGTCTACCAGTATGTTTGCCTTTAACAACCTTCCCATGTTGTTTGTATTTGGTCCAGATTTTAGACACAACTGACTGTGAAGAACCAACATATTTTGTAAAAAAAAAAAAGCGGGATGATCTACCCTCTTAAGAGTTTGATAATCCTCTCCTTTTTTCAATTGACATCTCTCGTGTTGGAGCCATGATTCATGTCAGTCCACTTGGTGCAACAGCTTTCCAAGGTGTGATCACTCCTTTTTAGATGCAGACTAACGAGCAGACCTTATTTGATGCAGGTGTTAGTTTTGGGAATGAAAATTTACAGGGTGATTCCATAATTTTTTCCTCATAATTGAGTGATTCCATATTTTTTTCCCCTTGTATGGCCTTGAAACGTAACTGTTAATGGCTAGCACATTTTGTTTTCATGATTTTTTTTTAGTGTTTCTTAAAGCCAGAAAGTTGCCCTTTGAAATGACATTAGTTTTGTGCCATGTCTGAGATCTGCTTTTTTTTTTAAACAAAAGTAAACAACTGAATGAACATCATTAGAGCCAGGTGAGTCCATAATTTTTGCCAGGGGTTGTACCAGTAGAGGAGACGTTGTATTGTATAGAGGGGTCCTTATGCTAAATAATAAGAGTCTTATATTTTAGTAAGACAATCAGGTCCTCAGAGAAGTATTAATCATCGCTCCTCTATGGGCCCCTATGCTGCTGAATCCGCTGCACAGTTGGTATGTCCACCATTTCCAAGAATGTAGGGTATAAACAAGAAACAAAACCACTGCCATCGTTTTGGCAGTGCAATATTGCAATTTTTTTTCTTTCCTTTCCATTTTAATAATTTCTAGAGATTCTGAAATTCCGTGTTAAGCTACACAAGCATTACATTAAAAGAATAAGGACAGAAAAAATATATAACAAACTACATTATGGAACTGAAATAGTTAAAATGAATGTCTTAGACCTGTATGATATCTCCATTTCTTAAACAATCTAATGCTGTAGTAAATCGCTGTGCTGAATATAATGAGTAAATATGAGCAATTTAGTTCTTTTTTCATCAGATAAAATGTAAAAAGTATAAAATTAATAAAAATCTATTTTTTATGAAATCTGGAATATTCGTTAGCAGCGTAAAGCAGCATCCAATAAGCACAAAACAGGGTTAATGAGTTTTACATCACAACTTAATTGCAGAGTTCCTATTGCAGAGTAGACTGTTTTGCAATTATTTTGCTTCATTTTGATTTAAAATACATTTGAATATTCACATCTCCAAAGAAATTCCACAAAATAGTTTAGAGTTTAAGCAGATTTTTAATGATCCTCTTAATATTACGCATAGTTTATACAGTATATGTAGTATATACAGTGCCTTTAAAAAGTTACATAGTTACATAGGTTGAAAAAAGACCTAGGTCCATCTAATTCAACCTTCCTCCACCAATTTTACATTTTGTCACTAAGTAATTTATAACCAACAATGTTGTGTGTACTGAGGAAATCATCCAGCCCTTTTTTAAAAGCTGTTATAGTATCTGCCATTACTACCTCTTGTGGTAGGGCATTCACAGTCTGACTGCTCTTACTGTAAAGAACCCTTTCCTATTTAGCTGCTGGAAACGCTTTTCTTCCACTCGCAGTGTATGCCCCCTGGTCCTTAGTATTGTCTTTGGAAGGATTAAGTCATATGCCAGTCCTTTATTTTGACCCCACATCTATTTCTACACATAAATGAGACTCCTCTGAGACGTCTTTTTTCTAAGGCTAGGTTCACACTTCCGTTGTTCTGCTTCCGTCAGGTCCATTGTTGCGACGCAATGACGGATCCGTCGTTTTTGAGATGTCAACTGACGCAACGGATGTGTAATTTCACAGGATTCCGTTCACAGGAATCCTGTGAAAAAACTGATCCATCGCGTCTGTTACATCCGTTGTGCATCCGTTCTTTAATGGATCCGTCGTGATCCGTTTGTGTTTGGGACAGCCCACTGGGTGTGCCAAACAGGCTGGGTAGACTCAGTAGAGCATGACGGAATCCAGCACTGGATTCCATCGTGTGACGGGTTACGACGGAATCCAGCACCATAGACATTCATTATAGCTTGTGACGGATTGTGACGGACATCTATGGAGTCCGTTATTTTGCCGCTCCAAAAAATGTTACATTCAGCATTGCTCCTGCCTGACGGTCAGTCACTAAACGACTGATCCGTTCACAGCGGATGCAACGCAAGTCCATCAGTCACAATCCGTCGCTAATAGAAGTCTACGGGGAAAAACTGGATTCCTGCAAAATATTTTGCAGGATACCGTAATTCCTCAAGGCGACAGATTGTGACTGATGCAAAACAATGGAAGTGTGAACCTAGCCTAAGCTAAACATATTGAACTTTTTCAACCTCTCATCATATGGGAGGCCTTCCATTCCTTGTAGTAGTCTAGTTAGCCGCCTTTGAACTGACTCTAACTTCTGAATGTCCTTTTTAAAATATGGAGCCCAAAACTGAATCCCATGTTCTAGATGTGGTCCTAGCACAGATCCCTGTGGTCCCCACTGCTGACTATAGCCCATTTAGAGAATGTGTCATTTATGACTACTCTCTGTTTCCTATCTTTTAGCCAATTCCTTACCCAGTTGCATATAGTTTCCCCTAGTCCTTGCTTCTGGAGCTTTAGAATAAAGCTATTATGTGGTACAGTATCAAATGCCTTTGCAAAATCCAAATAAATCACATCAGCTGTATTACCAATATCCAGATTTGCACTTACCTCCTATTAGAACCCCAACATGTTGTTAGACATGACTTATCTTTCACGAATCCATGCTGTCAGATATTATATTATTTTCTCCAATATATTTTTGCATGTCATCCTTTAAAATGCATTAAAAAATTTTGCATACTGCTGATGTGAGGCTTACTGGGCGGTAGCTGTCTGGATCCACCTTCTTACTTTTCTTAAATATCGGAACCACATCAGCAATCCTCCAATCCTGAGACACCAACCCTGTTACAAGCGAGTCTAAAAAGATGAGATACAGCTGTCTGTCGATTATGGAGCTCAATTCCCTCAATATTCATGGATGAATGCCATCTGGCCCGGGGAATTTGTCAATGTTTAATTTACTCAGACGCAGGCGTACTTCTTGTTGTGTTAAATTACTTAAATCTGGTGGTGAACTTTGATTTTTCGATTGTTTAATGATCCCTGGAACAGTCAGTTCTTGGTGAACACGGATGAGAAGTGCCTGTTTAATATCTCAGTCTTTTGTTTGCCCTCTATAACTAACTTGTTATAATTTTTAAGGGGCCTATACTATGCTTTGTTTTCCTTTTGGCATTAATGTATTTATAAAAGATTTTGGAGATTTATTTTAATGTCCTTGTCGAGTTTTGTTTCAGTAGCTAATTTTGCTTGCTTGATTTCTTGTTTACATTTCCTAATGATATCTTTATACTTCTGAAATGCTAATCTTTATACTTCTGAAATGCTATTACTGTATTCTCAGCCTTCAAGATTTTAAACGTCCTTTGTTTTTGTTTTATTATACTTTGTACAGTCTTATTTATCAATAGTGGTTTCTTTTTATTCCTGGAATTTTATTACCAGAGGGAATAAGTTTTTTACAGGACTCTAGGAGTATATCCTTAAACTTACCCCATTTATGTTTGGTATCCCCAGTTACCATAACATTGTCCCAATCTACACATTTAAGCTCTTCCCTTAATTTGCTGAAATCAGCTTTCCTAAAATTCCAGGTTCACTCATTTTTTCACATCACACCCACAAACTGAAATGTATTTTGGTGGGGTTTTATGTGCTTGTGAACTTTTTGACCATTTTTTTATAAAATTGCTTTTTTCATGGCACTGTGTATTGTATACATAGTATGGGGCGTGTCCCCACATCTGACCACATGATCGTTTAATTACTGGTAAACTCTGCTATGCATTTGCTGCAATTTATCTGACACTCCCTTGGTACTGGATTGTACCATCCAGGTTTCTGGCATTTGACATATTAATGTCCCCAGGGTGTCTTTTTTACTGTCTTTTTGTCCTCAATCTTTTTTGAGGTTATGGTTAGCAGCATTATACTGTAGCACCAGAGCAATTTTTACATGTGGTCCTATGTGGGGAACCTTTCTCACCCTTCTGTGTCGTCATCCCTGTTTCTGATGTATTTTTGTATGTCTATTTCCCTGCACTATGTTTGATATGTAATAAAGAACACTTTTTTCATGACTATAGTGCTCTTTTGAGTCATTGAAACCAGGGAAATGCATGTATTTGTGGGCAAATTCAAAGACTTATTTCCTTCTTTTTTTCTAATATGTCTCGAAGTTGTTGCCTTTTTACCATAGTTATGAAGTCCTCTACTGCTTCTTATTGTTTTGTAGTATAGAGTATATGCAGTTTTGGATTATGATTAATCCTAGACATTTAAAACTGGTGATACCCTAAATGTTGCTGTCCATCTTGGGACATATTCCATTAACCCCTTAACGACCGCGGGCCGTAAAATTACGTCCTAAATGACATAATCTTACTGCCCGCGGTCCTCCGGCGGCAGCATGCCGCGATCGGCACACATCTCAGCTGATTTTCACAGCTGAGATGTGTGCCTGCTAGGCACGAGCAGAATCGTTATCTGCTCGTGCCGATTAACCCCTTATAATGGCGCTGTCAATACATGACAGCGCCATTATAAGCGCAATCGCGGTAAAGTTTTACTTACCGCCGAAACCGGAAGTCACGTGACGCGATCACGTGACTCCCGATAGTTGCCATGGTAGTACAGGGTCATGTGATGACTCCTGTACTACACATGAATTGGTTTCACTTTCGCTGTGCCCGGAGCACAGCAAAAGAGAAAGACAGCGTATCTGCTGTTTACAGCCTTCCAGCTGTGATCAGCAGATACTGCAGAGCGATCGGAATGCTGATCGCAATAGCCCCCTAGGGGGACTAGTAAAATAAAAAAAAAAAGTAAAAAAATAAGTTTTAAAAAATTAAAAAAAAACAAAAAAACCTAAAAGTTCAAATCACCCCCCATTCGCCCCATTAAAAATTAAAGGGTTAAAAAAATAAAAAATATACACACATTTGGTATCGCCGCGTTCAGAAACGCCCGATCTATCAAAATATAAAATCAATTAATCTGATCAGTAAACGGCGTAGCGGCAAAAAAATTCCAAACGCCAAAACGATGTTTTTTTGTCGCCACAACTTTTGCGCAAAATGCAATAAGAGGCGATCAAAACGTAGCATCTGCGCAAAAATGGTACCGTTAAAAACGTCAGCTCGAGACGGAAAAAATAAGCCGTCATTGAGCCTAAGATCCCGAAAAATGAGAACGCTACGGGTCACGGAATATGGCGTAAAACGTGCGCCACTTTTTTCGGACAAACTTCCGATTTTTTTTTAACCCCTTATATAAAAGTAAACCTATACATGTTTGGTGTCTACGAACTCGCACTGACCTGAGGCATCACACCCACACATCAGTTTTACCATATAGTGAACACAGTGAATAAAATATCTCAAAAACCATAGTGCTATCGCACTTTTTTTGCAATTTTTCAGCATTTGGAATTTTTTTGCCATTTTCTAGTACATAATATGGTAAAACTGATGGTTTCATTTAAAAGTACAGCTCGTTCCGCAAAAAATGAGCCCTCACATGACCATATTGACTGAAAAATAAAAAAGTTACGTCTCTCAGAAAAAGAATGGCGAAAAAAAAAAACGGAAAGCGAAAAATCGGCCGGTCGTGAAAGGGTTAAGGCAGGGGTGGGCAATCAATTTTCCCGAGGGGATACATGAGAGACCATGACTGGTGTGGTTGGATGAACAAATAGGCTGAAATTAATTCAGCTTAATATAAATATTAACATATTGATTATAACTATTATGTTATATTAATATTAAATGTATCACTTAATATTGAGCAGAATTAAGAATGCTAACATCCCCCTATATCCAATATGAGCCCACACAGGCCCCCTATTTATAGCATGAGCCCCACATAGCCTACTATATAAATTATGAGCACTATGTAGTCTCCTATATGAATTATGAGCCCCACATAGTTTCCTAAATACAGTATGAGCCCTAACATAGATTCCTATATATATTGTAAGCTCCACATAGCCTCCTATATACATTATGAGCACCACATAGATGCCTATATAAATTATGAGCCACACAAAGCCTCCTAAATACAGCATAAGCTCCCATATTGCCTCTTATATACTTTAATAGCGCCAACATAGCCTCATATATATGTTATGAGCCCTATTTTGCCTCATATATACAGCATGAGTCCCCCATATAGCCTCCTATATACTTTATGACGCCACACATAGCCTCCTATATATATATATCTGAGCCCATATAGATTCTTATATATCTTTCTAACCCCCCTCATAGCCCCCTATGTATATTATGAGCTATGGTGGAGGGCCTGGTGTGACTTGCTGTCCACTGTTTTCAGCCCTTTGACTGTCTCAGTCCACGGGTTGTAGTGGAACAGCCAGAGGGCTGGATGTTGCCCACAGGCCACATATTGCCCAGTCCTAAGGAAATTGAAATTTACATGTTTCTCATGACCCTTATTTTAAACAATAATATAGGTTAAAATAAGGGTGCATGAGAAACATGTCAATTTCAATTTCCTTATAGCAGGGCTGGGCAATGTGTGGCCCATGGGCAGCATCCAGATCTTTTTACAAGTCCATACATGTTTGTGGTTATTTCACTTTGAGAACAATTTAACATTTTAAAAAGTTTTTTTTCTGGGCTCAAAATGCTGATGGCTCATTATTAGCATAGTCTATCAAGATTATATTGCTGGGAGTCCAACTCTTGTCACACCTGCCAATCAGCTGTGTAAAGAGAAATGGAGCTTTGCTTAGCGCTGCGGCCTCTTCATTGTTTCTATTGAGGAATCTATACATGTACAGTGTACACTTACTAGCAGATGTGCTGGATATTATAAGGTTGTTCAAGTCAAGCAGTTGACTACTTATCAACAGATGCCAAAAGAAAAAAAATTGTTGTCATTCATTAGAGCATGGTGCATTGTGATCTTTAAGTCTAATGGTGGGCAATGTGTTTTATATGTTTTGTATACTACTGCACTGGTAGCTATAATCTAATACTGAGTATTTATGCTCCTCAACTGTGTTAATGTATAAGAAGGTTTTATAAATTCTTAGGGACTCACTTGGTCAAGTGGACTCTCCTTTGCGGTTGGTCAGGATGAGCAACAAGGACCGAAGGCAATAAAGTGGCACGACAGGAGTTGTTTGACAGCCCAAAGAATCAGTGATGACCAAGACAGTTGGATATGTAAAATGGCAGGCAGAAATGTGGAGCAGGAAACACCAGAAAACACAGAGCAAGGAATGTAGATATACAGTATATAAGAAATATAAATATGTAGTTGATCCAGGACGCACAGAAGACAAATAGTTAATGGACGAGTTGCATGCAATTAGCAAACAGATAGTTGATAAATGAGATGTAATCAGCAGACAAATGGTTAACTGCAGGCAGCATTGATGACCAATTAAACTGGGTACTTGATTACAGAGACAATAACTCATTGTTGTTGCAGTATTGTAGTGTGAAGATTGGGACCTTGATCCAAGGAACTAGTTTTTTTGCTATTTGTGGAGTCGAGAAGCAATTTTTCCCCTTATATGAGGCCATTAATATTTGCCTCAGGATTTTTTACTTCCTCTGGATCAACATGTTAGGCTATGGATTGATTTCAATGGACTTATGTCTACTTTCAACCTAAGAACAACTACAGTATGAAAATAAACTATTAAACTATGAACAACACCAGTATTGGTGAATAAGGCTGAGGCCACACGGGTTATGTGCGAGTCCTTGCACGACATTCGACTCATGCTTGCAGCACAGTGGGAGCCGAGTATTATGCGAGGGTCATGCGACTGTGGTCCGATCGTGTGATCACACCACAGCTGCAGAGGGGTGGGGCGGCGCTGTGGAGGGGAGGGAGGGATTTATCTCCCTATCTCCTCCATTGTTGGCTATTGTGATTCTCGCACTGCACTCACATTACACCGGTGTAATGCAAATGCAGTGTGATGTTTCTCTCACCCCATATGTCGCGGGCGGAGGAGGGGACGCTGCGCTCTCCCACTGCTTGGGTCCGGCTGCTGCTGCTGCTCGGTGGTGGCTCGAGCGATGGGCCGGATCCCGGGGACTCGAGTGGCGTTCCTCGCCCGTGAGTGAAAAGGGATTCTGATTGTGGGGATTGGATATTTTCCGTGACGCCACCCACGGTTGTGGTGATATTGGTAACACCACCGCTGCTCTAGACGGGAATCCCGGGAGCGGTGACAGGGAGCAGCTTTGTTGTTAGTTCTCCCCTCCGTGGGTAGGGGGTTGGTTGTCCCGGGGCCCGGTGATGGGGGTAGGGATGGATGGCAGGCGGGTTGCGGGGCCTGGCGAGGTGCAGGGTCGCGGGGGCAGCGCTGTGCCGCACGGCACCGTGGTACTCACTCAGCCAATGATGAGGACACAGTTCTCGGTAAAACACACGGCTGGATGGACGGGTCCCACAGACGGCTGCGGTGTTGTTTCTCCCGGCAGGTTGGTAATGACTGCCTTTCCCTGCACCTATGTACTGTAAACGGTTCCAATGGGTTCCCACCGGTAACCCGCTCCCCAGCTTGGGTATGGGCTGGAGGAGCCCCTTATGCCCGCAGGCTCTGGCCCTGGGAACTTTAGCCTTGGCGGTGACTGTGTTTCCCTCTCTCGGTTGGACTGTTGCCTTCTGTCGGGACTTGGCTGCTGGGAAACCCAGGAGGTTCCCTTCGCTAACAGATTTAGCAAATTCACGGCGACTCCTAGCCTTGCCGGGGTCCGCAAGCCCCTGCCAGATGGTGCTGACTTCTCTTTGCATACCGGTCCGGTACCGCCGGGCCACCGCCCGTCCACGGTCCTTACGGTAGACTCCGATAGGCCACTCCTGCAGACGGTCACCACCGTCTGCCAACCTTGCTGATCCGTCCGGGCCACATACCCGGACAAACTTCAGGCTGCTTAACTGCCACTTTTTCCTTCCTCTCACTTTCCACTCAAAACCCAATCTGCCTGCTTTTCTCGCTTCCAGGACTGTGAACTCCTCGGTGGGCGGGACCAACCGCCTGGCCCACTCCCTGGTGTGGACATCAGCCCCTGGAGGAAGGCAACAAGGGTTTTTGTCTGACTTTGATGTGCCTGACCGGGAGTGTGGGGTGTGTGGGTGTTGTTCTCTGTGGCCCCTGGCTTGTCCAGGCCGCCACATTCCCCCTTAGTTAAATGCAGACCGTCCGCGGGCTGCCCGTCCATCACCGGTTTTATTTTCACAACTGAAAAGATAATGGTAAAACAGTGATTACAAGTATACTAACATCTTCCCACATCGGGAGGTACTCTTACTTAAACGTTACGTAACGGTTACGGCTTCTGCTCTCTCCCACCCAAGCAACCTGGCCCTGATGCTGCCCCTAAGCAAACAGGCAGCACCCCTTGACCCCAGTCCAGCACAAGTTGCCCGAGCGGGTTCTGTCCTTTTCAGGGGAAGCACGTCCATGGGAAACCCCTGAAACCCCCAGAGGATCGCCACTGGTTCCGGTGGTGGCTGGGCCCCAGCCTGCTCCACTGCGGGCCCTTCCTCCAATCTGCCTCTCCGGAGGCGGTTACGGTGAAAGCCACAACAAAATTATTTACAAGCCACAAGTTTGTGGTTG
This sequence comes from Anomaloglossus baeobatrachus, assembly GCF_048569485.1. Classification (NCBI taxonomy): domain Eukaryota; kingdom Metazoa; phylum Chordata; class Amphibia; order Anura; family Aromobatidae; genus Anomaloglossus; species Anomaloglossus baeobatrachus. The sequence goes on along the minus strand of NC_134355.1, from coordinate 469,598,734 downwards.
CCCTGCTAGTTCTCGGGCCTGTTCGTAGTGGTTTCTACGCAAAATGAGGGGTCCCAACGGGGACCAGTTGCCGGCAACGACCGGTTTCACTCAGGCTAACAATCAGGTAGCAAATCAGATGACATCTCGGTTGATCATTCTTATCATTTTCAAACTTGCAAAAATGGTACTCTTAACACTGGTGGTCCCAACGGGGGACAATTGCAACGGGACTCCGCTGCCCTTACTCCGACTCTTCGGTGTCGGCTGGGGGAGGGGATGCGGTGGACACCCGGGCCTTCTGGCTGCCCCTCAGCTTGGCATACAGCGCAAACCACCTCCTCTCCTCACAGTGCCGGGTATACTGCACCAGGTCGCCCGGCATCAGGTTACGGCCTGGGTGCTCCTCCGGCAGGTGGGCATTAACATCCCGCCGGGCTATGAAAACTTCGGCCTCCAGGCCCGGCTCGTATATGAAGCCATAGCCCCGGCGGACATCAAACCGCCTCACCTGCCCTTCATACAGGGGGCCCCGGACACGGAAGGTAGCTTGGCGGAGACTCTCCTTCTCCCGGATCGTACGGGCCACCATCTCCGCCTTCTTCCTTTCCCTTTCCGCTATCTCCGGGCCCAGCGGTGTCGGCTCCCTGTCCCAATACGGTGCTGCTGCGAGCTCCGGCGCACGGGTCGGGCCCCGCGAGACCTTCTGGACACTGCCCACCACTGGCAATCTGGGTGGAAGGTCCCGCGGTGACTTGGCCTGGGGTGCTGGTTTGCAGCGGCAACCCGGCGCAACCTCAGCCGAGGTGTGGGGAATGGGCACAGGGGTTTTCTTCCGCTGGGCCTTCTACACGGAGCGGCCTGTCGGCTCCGGCTCAGGGGAAGTCTCTGTAAATGCCTCCGGCTCAGGCTTCTATACTTTCCATGGCAGCACTTACGGTCGGTCATGGGCTCCAGCTACAGGTCGATCCGCCTGGGCGGACATGCAGGGTACCGCTACCGGTTGCGGGGGTAGCGGGCCTAGTGGCGGGGTCACGGCAGCCGATACGGGTAGCGAGGGAGGTAGCAGGGCGAGCGGGTTCAGACCGGGTCCCGCAGCCACGATGACCGACCCACTAGGGGTACCGGGGCGTGGGTCACTCACCCTCCCTTCCGAAGCTCCCTCCTCTTCGCGTCTCAATACGGTCGCTATAACCTCCACCATGTCGGCCTCCCACTCCTCCAAGAGGAGCTGCATCTTGACCTGCAGCCGTTGTTGGAGCTGCGCGGTCCGAATCTCCACCCACGCCGCGTTTCCAGGCGCGGGCGCTACGGTGCTACGGGACAGCATATACATCTTGCTGGCGGCCTCTCCCAAGAACAAGATGGCCGCAGGGTCCTGGCGTCCCCGCTTCCATAGCCGCGGGCTACATGCGGCCAGACGCCATCAGTCCCCTTTAGTCTCTTTCCGGCTCCTCCTCTACAGGGGCGGGGTTTTGGCCTTCGCACCTCCACTACTCGAGGAGACGCTCGAGCGGGAATTTTTCGCGCCCAAGATGGCGGCTTCTCCAAATTTTTCGGCCGGACACCTCCGGCAGTCACACAAGGCGCACTTCCACCAGTTGGTAGAACGGTAGGATCCTGTTTGTGACGCCAAGTTGTCGCGGGCGGAGGAGGGGACGCTGCGGTCTCCCACTGCTCGGGTCCGGCTGCTGCTCGGTGGTGGCTCGAGCGGTGGGCCGGATCCCGGGGACTCGAGCGGCATTCCTCGCCCGTGAGTGAAAAGGGATTTTGATTGTGGGGATTGGATATTGTTCGTGACGCCACCCACGGTTGTGGTGATATTGGTGACACCACCGCTGCTCTAGACGGGAATCCCGGGAGCGGTGACAGGGAGCAGCTTTGTTGTTAGTTCTCCCCTCCGTGGGTAGGGGGTTGGGTGTCCCGGGGCCCGGTGATGGGGGTAGGGATGGATGGCAGGCGGGTTGCGGGGCCTGGCGAGGTGCAGGGTCGCAGGGGAAGCACTGTGCCACACGGCACCATGGTACTCACTCAGCCAATGATGAGGACACAGTTCTCGGTAAAACACATGGCTGGATGGACGGGTCCCACAGACGGCTGCGGTGTTGTTTCTCCCGGCAGGTTGGTGATGACTGCCTTTCCCTGCACCTATGTACTGTAAACAGTTCCAATGGGTTCCCACCGGTAACCCGCTCCCCAGCTTGGGTATGGGCTGGAGGAGCCCCTTTTGCCCGCAGGCTCTGGCCCTGGGAACTTTAGCCTTGGCGGTGACTGTGTTTCCATCTCTCGGTTGGACTGTTGCCTTCTGTCGGGACTTGGCTGCTGGGAAACCCAGGAGGTTCCCTTCGCTAACAGATTTAGCAAATTTACGGCGACTCCTAGCCTTGCCGGGGTCCGCAAGCCCCTGCCAGATGGTGCTGACTTCTCTTTGCGTACCAGTCTAGTACCACCGGGCCACCGCCCGTCCACGGTCCTTACGGTAGACTCCGATAGGCCACTCCTGCAGACGGTCACTACCGTCTGCCAACCTTGCTGATCCGTCCGGGCCACACACCCGGACCAACTTCAGGCTGCTTAACTGCCACTTTATCCTTCCTCTCACTTTCCACTCAAAACCCAATCTGCCTGCTTTTCCCGCCTCCAGGACTGTGAACTCCTCGGTGGGCGGGACCAACCGCTTGGCCCACTCCCTGGTGTGGACATCAGCCCCTGGAGGAAGGCAACAAGGGTTTTTGTCTGACTTTGGTGTGCCTGCCGGGAGTGTGGGGTGTGTGGGTGTTGTTCTCTGTGGCCCCTGGCTTGTCCAGGGCGCCACACATAGACTTGTATGGGTGCGGGTGACACAGGATTGCATTTCACTTGCAGCATGCTGCAACTGTTTTCTTGGTTTGATTAGGGCTGAGAAAATAATCGCTCATGGGAGGTGCCCCATAGAGCAATATTGGTCCGAGTAGAATGCGATTTTTCATCACATTCCACTCGCACCGTTTTTCTCACTGTGTGTCCTAGGCCTTAAGCTGGGTTCACACTAAGCGACAGCGACAACGACGTCGCTGTTACGTCACCATTTTCTGTGACGTAACAGCGACCTTGTAAGTCGCTGTTATGATCGCTGCTTAGCTGTCAAACACAGCGACGCAGCAGTGATCATAACGTCGCTGTGCTACATGTGCAGAGAGCAGGGAGCCGCGCTTAGCGCTGGCTCCTTGCTCTCCTAGGTACAGTACACATCGGGTTAATTAACCCGATGTGTACTGCAACTACATGTCACAGTGCAGAGAGCAGGGAGCCGCGCTTAGCGCTGGCTCCTTGCTCTCCTAGGTACAGTACACATCGGGTTAATTAACCCGATGTGTACTGCAGCTACATGTCACAGTGCAGAGAGCAGGGAGCCGCGCACACTGCTTAGCGCTGGCTCCTTGCTCTCCTTGCTACAGTATACATCGGGTTAATTACCCGATGTGTACTGCAGCCACATGTGCACAGAGCAGGAGCCATCACTGGCAGCAAGGGCGGAGGCTGGTAACGAAGGTAAATATTGGGTAACCAGGGAAAGGCCTTCCCTTGGTTACCCGATGTTTACGCTGGTTACAGCTTTCCGCAGCTGCCAGACGCCGGCTCCTGCTCCCTGCTCGCTTCAGTTCGTCGCTCTCTCGCTGTCACACACAGCTATGTGTGTGTCACAGCGGGAGAGTGACGACCAAAAAATGAAGCTGGACATTCAGCAACGACCGGCGACCTCACAGCAGGGGCCAGGTCATTGCTGGATGTCACACACAGCGACAGCGACGGGACGTCGCTGCAACGTCACAGAAAATGGTGACATAGCAGCGACGTCGTTGTCGTTGTCGCTGTGTGTGACACCAGCTTAAGAGTTTGTTATGTTTACGGCAGACAAGTGCTTAACCAAGGTGTTACCTAGGAAGTAAATGGAGATAGTTGATAGACAAGCAAGAGTTTACTGAAGGAGTAATTAGACATCTCAGTAAAGTGGATAGTGAAGCAAACTACTGAAGTACAACTAGCAACTCAAAGCTTACTGAATGCACACTTCTGTCTGTGTTGGCCTCAAAAGGACTTGGGTGATGATCTAAGGGCTCATGCGCACGTAATTGCTGATTCTTCTGCAGCGATTTGACAGCACATGTGTGCTTCAAATCGCTGCAAAACACTGCATAATGAATGCAGTATTTTTGTTAAAAAAAAGCCGATTTCATGCGCTCGGGGTGCTGCCCCCACCATAGACAGAGTGGAAGCTGCATCCAGAACGCACAAATAAGTGACATGCTGCTTTTCTGAACACACGGATTTGGGTCAAAATTTTAGCATCCAAATCGCTGTGTTCATAAAAGCATCGTGCGGACGTCTCATGCACAATCTACATAGATTGTGCAGGGGACGCAGGACACATGCATTTACGCTGCCGTTCTATACGCAGCGTAAATGCATGCAAGTACGCAAGGTGCGCACAAGCCCTTAGGTAGTTGCTGTTTCACAGCAGAAACCAGGCTTGAATTTGCACAAAGGAAACTGGTCCCAGGGGAAGGAACAGAGAGCCGATGCCTGATCCAGGACAGGTGAATAACAAAATATATTATCAAAGCATTAAATGGTCTTGAATGGGGAACATATTAAAATAACTCACCCTTCATCAGACAACTGGTACTTTACGGTTAGCTTTGTAGAACCTTAGTGGTGGGATTGGAGGGGGTGCTTAGCTCTTGCAGTCATAATACAGACACTTAGATGTGTCCATACTACCATCATATGGAAAAAAACATGTGAGATATAGTCCAATCTTAAGACTTATCATGAGATTTAGCTAGAATGTGTAACATTAAAATGCCATTTTTTATATACATCTTAAAAATAAATGTACAACAATTCTCATATTATTGGTTTTTATGTATATATTTTTCTTTCAATACTGAAGTAAAGCAGCTGAAAACAAATTTGACAGGCTTGTGCTAAAATAAGCTTGATTGGTACATCACGTTTGATCCTGGAAATGAAGCAGTTAATATGATGTTCACATGCCATGCTTGCTGTACTGTAAGCTACATTGTATCCCGTCAGTGAAGTGGAAGATTTAAATTCATATTTCTTGGTGTGTGTGAAATCTCTTTTCAAAGCCTCAAAGAGAAATGACAGATGGTTTGCAGTGATTTTTTTATATGCACCATAATCCTGTGATTTTTTTTTTCTTAAATGTACAAGATCCAGAACAAGTTCTTTTTTTGGTGGACCTACAACATAGGTCACAAAATTGAATGAACCTTTTCATCTATGTACTTGGCATCCATGAGTAACCTTTGAAAGTGAGATAAAATAATCCTTCAATTGGTGTTAAAATACAATTTGTATCTTCTAAACAAGAAAAGCAAAAGAAGAAAGCAAATGCTTTACAGTGAGATAGATTTCATTAGTCGGTCATAATAATAAAATTATATATATATATATATATATATAATTTGTTTTATTATGACCGACTAATGAAATCTATATTATATATATATACATATATAATATATAAAGCTCAGTGTATGTATGTGTGTGTGTGTGTGTATGTCCGCTTAAGGAATCCGTACCGTCGCATTTACAATCACAAAATTTTGCACAGACACTCCATGAGACTCAGGGAACGTCATAGACTATGTTTGGGCGGGAAAATTTAACCCCGCGCTTTCCAGTTACGCTACAAAAGTCCTGCAGCCATTAAACTGAATGGAGGTGGGAGCTGCAGGCTATAAATAGCAACTGTCAGTGGTTGCTATAGGAACAAAATAAAGTGTTAGTATAACAAGCTTATGTGTGAGGCAAAAAGATGTCGGTGGGGAGACAGATAGAGAGAGACAGAAAAAGACAGACAGAGACAGCCCTGGAAAGAGACAGCCCTGGAAAGAGACAGCCCTGGAAAGAGACAGCCCTGGAAAGAGACAGACCTGGAAAGAGACAGGGCAGGAAAGAGACAGAGCGGGAAAGAGACAGAGCGGGAAAGAGACAGAGCAGGAGAGAAACAGCCCTTGAAAGATACAGCCCTGGAAAGAGACAGCCCTGGAAAGAGACAGAGCGGGAGAGAAACAACCCTGGAAAGAGACAGCCCTGGAAAGAGACAGAGCGGGAAAGAGACAGCCCTGGAGAGAGACAGCCCTGTAAAGACAGCCCGGCAAAGAGACAGACGGGCAAATAGATAGAAGGGCAAAGAGAGAGCCCTGAAAAAAGACAGCCGGGCAAAGAGACAGCCCTGGAAAGAGACAGCCCTGGAAAGAGACAGCCCTGGAGAGAGACAGCCCTGGAGAGAGACAGCCCTGGAAAGAGACAACACGGGAAAGAGACAACACGGGAAAGAGACAGCCCGGGAAAGAGACAGCCAGGCAAAAAGACAGCCGGACAAAGAGACAGCCGAGCAAAAAGAAAGCTGTGCAAAAAGACAGTCGGGCAAAAAGACAGCCGGGCAAAAAGACAGCCGGGCAAAGAGATAGACAGGCAAAGAGACAGAGAGAGAGAGAGAGAGAGACAGACAGATACAGAGATTCAGAGTCTGATGTGTTGAAGCAGAGCATTCCAGAGTATGGGGGAGGCACGGGAGAAATCTTGGATGCGATGATGGGAAGAGGAGATGAGAGGGGAGTAGAGAAGGAGGTCTTGTGAGGATCAAAGGTTACGTGCAGGTAAGTACCGGGAGACTAGGTCAGAGATGTAGGGAGGAGACAGGTCGTGGATGGCTTTGTATGTCATGGTTAGTGTTTTGAACTGGAGTCGTTGGGCAATGGAAGCCAGTGAAGGGATTGGCAGAGAGGAGAGGTCGGGAAGTAGCGGGGGGACAGGTGGATGAGCCGGGCAGCATAGTTTAGAATAGATTGTAGGGGTGTGAGACTGATAAAAGGGAGGCCACAGAGCAGAAGGTTGCAATAATCCAGGCGGGAGATAATAAGGGCATGTACTAGGGGTTTTGCAGCTTCTTGGGAAAGGAATGTACGGATCTGGGAAATATTTTTGAGTTGGAGGCGGCAGGAGGTGAAGAGGGCTTGGATGTGTGGCTTGAAAGAGAGATCAGAGTCTAGGATTACTCCCAGGCAGCGAGCATGTGGCACTGGGGAAAGTGAGCAGCCATTGATATTGATGGATATGTCAGGTGGGGGGGTTGAGTGAGGAGGAGGAAAGACAATGAATTCAGTTTTGTCCATGTTCAGTTTTAGGGTTCGAGCAGAGAAAAAGGATGAAATAGCAGACATACATTGTGGGATTCTGGTTAGTAGGGAGTAGAGTTGAGCGCGGTTCGTGGTTCGTGGTTCTCCAGTTCGCGGCTCGAGTGATTTTGGGGCATGTTCTAGATCGAACTAGAACTCGAGCTTTTTGCAAAAGCTCGGTAGTTCTAGAAACGTTCGAGAACGGTTCTAGCAGCCAAAAAACAGCTAAATCATAGCTTGGTTTCTGCTGTAATAGTGTAAGTCACTCTGTGAATCAAACTATTATCACATTTCAGTGTATAGTGTGCGTGAACAGCGCCTTCAGATCACTGCTGTTTCTATAATGGCGATCGCCATTTTTTTTTTTTTTTTTCTTGTCTTCCTTCCCTAAGTGCGCGCGTCTTGTGGGGCGGGCCAGCATGTCAGCCAATCCCAGACACACACACAGCTAAGTGGACTTTGAGCCAGAGAAGCAACGGCATGTGTGATAGGATCTGCATGTCACATGTCCCTGCATTATAAAACCGGACATTTTCTTCACGGACGCCATTATCTGCCTTCTGCGTCTTTGGTGTCAGACATCACTGTCGCAGCTCCGTCTTCCTGAGTCCTAGAGCCGATACAGCTGTATGCGCTGCATACACAGCGTTAGACAGCTTAGGGAGAGCACTTTATAGCAGTCCTTTTAAGGGCTCCAACCGGCAGGGTCAGAGAGCCATAGGTGACAGGTCCTGCAAACAGCAACAGCGTCTGTGTAGCCCAGGTCAGGGATTTCCTACCTGCATTTCACCATTAGGAGGGAATAGAAAGGCAGTCTTCCATTCCTCTACCCAGAGCACCACAATCCTGCCACTGTACCCTCTTGTCCTCTGCACACTCCAACTGATAACTAAGCCATTATACTAGCAAACACTCAGTGTACCTAGTGGCATCCTATACGTGGCTATTGGACTTTGCTATAGTCCCACTAGTGCAAAGACATTTGCAGAGCGCGTCTGCCTGCATTGCACACTACAACTCATTCTAACCAAGCCATTATACTAGCAAACACTCAGTGTACCTAGTGGCATCCTATACGTGGCTATTGGACTTTGCTATAGTCCCACTAGTGCAAAGACATTTGCAGAGCGCGTCTGCCTGCGTTGCACACTACAACTCATTCTAACCAAGCCATTATACTAGCAAACACTCAGTGTACCTAGTGGCATCCTATACGTGGCTATTGGACTTTGCTATAGTCCCACTAGTGCAAAGACATTTGCAGAGCGCGTCTGCCTGCGTTGCACACTACAACTCATTCTAACCAAGCCATTATACTAGCAAACACTCAGTGTACCTAGTGGCATCCTATACGTGGCTATTGGACTTTGCTATAGTCCCACTAGTGCAAAGACATTTGCAGAGCGCGTCTGCCTGCGTTGCACACTACAACTCATTCTAACCAAGCCATTATACTAGCAAACACTCAGTGTACCTAGTGGCATCCTATACGTGGCTATTGGACTTTGCTATAGTCCCACTAGTGCAAAGACATTTGCAGAGCGCGTCTGCCTGCGTTGCACACTACAACTCATTCTAACCAAGCCATTATACTAGCAAACACTCAGTGTACCTAGTGGCATCCTATACGTGGCTATTGGACTTTGCTATAGTCCCACTAGTGCAAAGACATTTGCAGAGCGCGTCTGCCTGCGTTGCACACTACAACTCATTCTAACCAAGCCATTATACTAGCAAACACTCAGTGTACCTAGTGGCATCCTATACGTGGCTATTGGACTTTGCTATAGTCCCACTAGTGCAAAGACATTTGCAGAGCGCGTCTGCCTGCGTTGCACACTACAACTCATTCTAACCAAGCCATTATACTAGCAAACACTCAGTGTACCTAGTGGCATCCTATACGTGGCTATTGGACTTTGCTATAGTCCCACTAGTGCAAAGACATTTGCAGAGCGCGTCTGCCTGCGTTGCACACTACAACTCATTCTAACCAAGCCATTATACTAGCAAACACTCAGTGTACCTAGTGGCATCCTATACGTGGCTATTGGACTTTGCTATAGTCCCACTAGTGCAAAGACATTTGCAGAGCGCGTCTGCCTGCGTTGCACACTACAACTCATTCTAACCAAGCCATTATACTAGCAAACACTCAGTGTACCTAGTGGCATCCTATACGTGGCTATTGGACTTTGCTATAGTCCCACTAGTGCAAAGACATTTGCAGAGCGCGTCTGCCTGCGTTGCACACTACAACTCATTCTAACCAAGCCATTATACTAGCAAACACTCAGTGTACCTAGTGGCATCCTATACGTGGCTATTGGACTTTGCTATAGTCCCACTAGTGCAAAGACATTTGCAGAGCGCGTCTGCCTGCGTTGCACACTACAACTCATTCTAACCAAGCCATTATACTAGCAAACACTCAGTGTACCTAGTGGCATCCTATACGTGGCTATTGGACTTTGCTATAGTCCCACTAGTGCAAAGACATTTGCAGAGCGCGTCTGCCTGCGTTGCACACTACAACTCATTCTAACCAAGCCATTATACTAGCAAACACTCAGTGTACCTAGTGGCATCCTATACGTGGCTATTGGACTTTGCTATAGTCCCACTAGTGCAAAGACATTTGCAGAGCGCGTCTGCCTGCGTTGCACACTACAACTCATTCTAACCAAGCCATTATACTAGCAAACACTCAGTGTACCTAGTGGCATCCTATACGTGGCTATTGGACTTTGCTATAGTCCCACTAGTGCAAAGACATTTGCAGAGCGCGTCTGCCTGCGTTGCACACTACAACTCATTCTAACCAAGCCATTATACTAGCAAACACTCAGTGTACCTAGTGGCATCCTATACGTGGCTATTGGACTTTGCTATAGTCCCACTAGTGCAAAGACATTTGCAGAGCGCGTCTGCCTGCGTTGCACACTACAACTCATTCTAACCAAGCCATTATACTAGCAAACACTCAGTGTACCTAGTGGCATCCTATACGTGGCTATTGGACTTTGCTATAGTCCCACTAGTGCAAAGACATTTGCAGAGCGCGTCTGCCTGCGTTGCACACTACAACTCATTCTAACCAAGCCATTATACTAGCAAACACTCAGTGTACCTAGTGGCATCCTATACGTGGCTATTGGACTTTGCTATAGTCCCACTAGTGCAAAGACATTTGCAGAGCGCGTCTGCCTGCGTTGCACACTACAACTCATTCTAACCAAGCCATTATACTAGCAAACACTCAGTGTACCTAGTGGCATCCTATACGTGGCTATTGGACTTTGCTATAGTCCCACTAGTGCAAAGACATTTGCAGAGCGCGTCTGCCTGCGTTGCACACTACAACTCATTCTAACCAAGCCATTATACTAGCAAACACTCAGTGTACCTAGTGGCATCCTATACGTGGCTATTGGACTTTGCTATAGTCCCACTAGTGCAAAGACATTTGCAGAGCGCGTCTGCCTGCGTTGCACACTACAACTCATTCTAACCAAGCCATTATACTAGCAAACACTCAGTGTACCTAGTGGCATCCTATACGTGGCTATTGGACTTTGCTATAGTCCCACTAGTGCAAAGACATTTGCAGAGCGCGTCTGCCTGCGTTGCACACTACAACTCATTCTAACCAAGCCATTATACTAGCAAACACTCAGTGTACCTAGTGGCATCCTATACGTGGCTATTGGACTTTGCTATAGTCCCACTAGTGCAAAGACATTTGCAGAGCGCGTCTGCCTGCGTTGCACACTACAACTCATTCTAACCAAGCCATTATACTAGCAAACACTCAGTGTACCTAGTGGCATCCTATACGTGGCTATTGGACTTTGCTATAGTCCCACTAGTGCAAAGACATTTGCAGAGCGCGTCTGCCTGCGTTGCACACTACAACTCATTCTAACCAAGCCATTATACTAGCAAACACTCAGTGTACCTAGTGGCATCCTATACGTGGCTATTGGACTTTGCTATAGTCCCACTAGTGCAAAGACATTTGCAGAGCGCGTCTGCCTGCGTTGCACACTACAACTCATTCTAACCAAGCCATTATACTAGCAAACACTCAGTGTACCTAGTGGCATCCTATACGTGGCTATTGGACTTTGCTATAGTCCCACTAGTGCAAAGACATTTGCAGAGCGCGTCTGCCTGCGTTGCACACTACAACTCATTCTAACCAAGCCATTATACTAGCAAACACTCAGTGTACCTAGTGGCATCCTATACGTGGCTATTGGACTTTGCTATAGTCCCACTAGTGCAAAGACATTTGCAGAGCGCGTCTGCCTGCGTTGCACACTACAACTCATTCTAACCAAGCCATTATACTAGCAAACACTCAGTGTACCTAGTGGCATCCTATACGTGGCTATTGGACTTTGCTATAGTCCCACTAGTGCAAAGACATTTGCAGAGCGCGTCTGCCTGCGTTGCACACTACAACTCATTCTAACCAAGCCATTATACTAGCAAACACTCAGTGTACCTAGTGGCATCCTATACGTGGCTATTGGACTTTGCTATAGTCCCACTAGTGCAAAGACATTTGCAGAGCGCGTCTGCCTGCGTTGCACAGTACAACTCATTCTAACCAAGCCATTATACTAGCAAACACTCAGTGTACCTAGTGGCATCCTATACGTGGCTATTGGACTTTGCTATAGTCCCACTAGTGCAAAGACATTTGCAGAGCGCGTCTGCCTGCGTTGCACACTACAACTCATTCTAACCAAGCCATTATACTAGCAAACACTCAGTGTACCTAGTGGCATCCTATACGTGGCTATTGGACTTTGCTATAGTCCCACTAGTGCAAAGACATTTGCAGAGCGCGTCTGCCTGCGTTGCACACTACAACTCATTCTAACCAAGCCATTATACTAGCAAACACTCAGTGTACCTAGTGGCATCCTATACGTGGCTATTGGACTTTGCTATAGTCCCACTAGTGCAAAGACATTTGCAGAGCGCGTCTGCCTGCGTTGCACACTACAACTCATTCTAACCAAGCCATTATACTAGCAAACACTCAGTGTACCTAGTGGCATCCTATACGTGGCTATTGGACTTTGCTATAGTCCCACTAGTGCAAAGACATTTGCAGAGCGCGTCTGCCTGCGTTGCACACTACAACTCATTCTAACCAAGCCATTATACTAGCAAACACTCAGTGTACCTAGTGGCATCCTATACGTGGCTATTGGACTTTGCTATAGTCCCACTAGTGCAAAGACATTTGCAGAGCGCGTCTGCCTGCGTTGCACACTACAACTCATTCTAACCAAGCCATTATACTAGCAAACACTCAGTGTACCTAGTGGCATCCTATACGTGGCTATTGGACTTTGCTATAGTCCCACTAGTGCAAAGACATTTGCAGAGCGCGTCTGCCTGCGTTGCACACTACAACTCATTCTAACCAAGCCATTATACTAGCAAACACTCAGTGTACCTAGTGGCATCCTATACGTGGCTATTGGACTTTGCTATAGTCCCACTAGTGCAAAGACATTTGCAGAGCGCGTCTGCCTGCGTTGCACACTACAACTCATTCTAACCAAGCCATTATACTAGCAAACACTCAGTGTACCTAGTGGCATCCTATACGTGGCTATTGGACTTTGCTATAGTCCCACTAGTGCAAAGACATTTGCAGAGCGCGTCTGCCTGCGTTGCACACTACAACTCATTCTAACCAAGCCATTATACTAGCAAACACTCAGTGTACCTAGTGGCATCCTATACGTGGCTATTGGACTTTGCTATAGTCCCACTAGTGCAAAGACATTTGCAGAGCGCGTCTGCCTGCGTTGCACACTACAACTCATTCTAACCAAGCCATTATACTAGCAAACACTCAGTGTACCTAGTGGCATCCTATACGTGGCTATTGGACTTTGCTATAGTCCCACTAGTGCAAAGACATTTGCAGCACGTCTGCCTGCGTTGCACACTCCAACTAATTATAACTAAGTTGCATTGTCAGGGATATTTATTCTTTATTATTCTGCTGTTAATAAAGCTAGACCACCACTGCAATCTTCACCACCTCTCAATTTTTACTACCACATTTTCAGTCCACAATCTTGTCGCAATCAACATGAGTGGCAAAATGACAGATGCTGGTGGAAAGGGGAAGAGGCGTGGTGGAAAAGGCAAAAAAGGTTTTGTCCGTGGGGAAGGTGGCAAAGCTCCATTATCATCTGCTGAAGATAGACCATCTACCAGCAAAAGTAAGATGTCTACTACTTACCGTGGACAATCCGATGTGCTCCCTTTGTTACGGACACGAACAACAGGAACAAAGGTAGATGATGGGCAAAAAAGGAAAATGCTTGAATGGATCTCAAGTGGTCCAACAAGTGCCCTCTCTGCCACTTCAAGTACCGCATCCAAAAAACACCAGTCCTCTGAGTTGTCATCCCAATCAAACTTGCTTTCTCCCAGCTCTGAAGTCTCCATCAGCCCTGCACAGTATGGTGGAACTGAGATGGCTGAGTCTGCAGAGCTGTTCAGTCACACTATAGCCTGGGAATCAGAGGTCTGCTCCCAAGCTACAGTGAGTACAGAACAGGAAATGGTCTGCAGTGATGCCCAGAACCTTTGTGACTCAGATTCAGGCCGTGAGGACCAAGTTTCTGAGCATAATTTTGACCCTTTGTCACAAACTGTAACACCTGTGGTTATAGACAATGAGGAACATACTGATGAAGATGAGACGCAGATACCCGATTGGGATGACAACTTAAATATTCCGTCAGGGCAAGAAGAGGCTCGGTCTGAGGGGGAGGGGAGTGCAAACACAACAATTGATGATGACGTTCTAGATCCCACCTACTGTCAACCCCCAGTCAGGCACTCGAGGAGGTCAACAGAGGCGGTGGAGGAGGATGCAACCGACGACGAAGTTACCTTGCGCCTTCCTGGACAGAGTCGGAGCACTGGTAGCACGTCTACAACTGCATCCTCAGCCACCACTCTGCCTATGAGCATTATTCGGGGTGGATCAACAGGTCGCATGGCCTCTAAGCCTTGCCTAGCCTGGTCCTTTTTTCACATCGAAAAAGATCGCCCAACTCATGTGATATGTAACATTTGTCATGATTCTGTTAGTAGAGGTCAAAACCTCAGCAGTTTGACAACTTCTTCCATGAATCGTCACATGACTAAATATCATAAGTCCCGGTGGGAAGCTCACCGTGCTGCAATGCGGCCTAGTGGAGCGAACCATCCACCGCCCGCCCCTTCCACTGCATCCGCGCGCTCTTCATCTTCTAGGACTGTGGGGACAGCTGCCACACCTGTTTTTCCACGCAAAACTTCCACCACTGTAACCGCAACAGGCAGTTTGCTTGTAAGGTCGTCAGTTGGTTTGGAAGGGGAAACAAGTGAGTGTGTACAGCTCTCTCAGACATCGATAGCACCAACGTTGGATGAAGGCAACATCATGTCTCCGCCTGCACTTTCCTCACAAACCTGCATTTTTCAAGGGACACCCTACTCAACACCGTCTACACACAGCAGCCAGATCTCTGTCCCTCAGATGTGGTCAAATAAAAGGCCACTTCCTCCGACCCATGACAAAGCTAAGAGGTTGACTCTATCCCTCTGTAAGCTGTTGGCTACCGAAATGCTGCCTTTCCGCCTAGTGGACACACAGGATTTTAGAGACCTTATGTCTGTCGCTGTGCCCCAGTACCAGATGCCTAGTCGCCACTACTTCTCTAAGAAAGGTGTGCCCGCGCTACACCAGCATGTCGCACACAACATCACCGCTTCCTTGAGAAACTCTGTGTGTGAACGGGTGCATTTCACCACCGATACTTGGACCAGTAAGCATGGACAGGGACGTTACATGTCGCTGACTGGGCACTGGGTAACTATGGTGATAGATGGTGAAGGGTCTGCTGCACAAGTCTTGCCGTCCCCACGACTTGTGTGTCAATCCTCTGTCTGTCCAAGTTCCGCCACTGCTTCTGCATCCTCCACCTCATCTGGGTCCTCCACCTCCGCCCCAAGCCTGCCTGGTCAGGCCACCAGCGTTCTCACTGCGCAGAAGGAATCACGCACCCCTCATTACTATGCTGGCAGCAGAGCGCAACGGCATCAGGCGGTCTTTAGCTTGACATGTCTTGGTAATAAGAGTCACACAGCTGAGGAGTTGTGGTCAGCTTTGCGGTCCGAGTTTAATAAATGGTTGTCTCCACTCAAACTGCAGCCTGGTAAGGCCGTGTGCGACAATGCTGCAAACCTGGGTGCGGCACTTCGCCTGGGCAAGGTGACACACGTACCTTGTATGGCTCACGTGTTGAACCTTGTCGTGCAGCAATTTTTAACACACTATCCCGGCCTAGATGGCCTTCTGAACAGGGCACGAAAACTGTCAGCTCACTTCCGCCGTTCAAGCGCCGCAGCAGAGCGACTTGCATCGCTCCAGAAGTCTTTCGGCCTGCCGGTTCATCGCCTGAAATGCGATGTGGCGACACGCTGGAATTCAACTCTCCACATGTTACAGCGACTGTGGCAGCACCGCAGAGCCCTGGTGCAATACGTCATGACGTATAGCCTGGGCCAACGAGATGCAGAGGTGGGGCAGATCACCCTGATGGAGTGGTCTCAGATCAAGGACCTATGCACCCTTCTGCACAGTTTCGACATGGCGACGAATATGTTTAGCTCTGACAATGCCATTATCAGCATGACGATTCCAGTCATTTACATGCTGGAGCACACGCTAAACACTATTCGGAGTCAGGGGGTGGGACAACATGAAGGGGAGGAACTACAGGAGGATTCATATGCGCAAGGGACAACAACATCACGAAGGTCCAGACGTTCATCATCACCAACGCAGCAGGCATGGGACCATGGGGGACAGGGATCGACAAGGGCGCATAGTAGCAGGCGAAATGTTGAGCAAGGTGCAGGAGAACATGAAGAAATGGAGGACGAACTGTCCATGGACATGGAAGACTCAGCGGATGAGGGAGACCTTGGTCAAATTTCAGTTGAAAGAGGTTGGGGTCAGATGTCAGAGGAAGAAAGAACGGGTAGCACCTCTATGCCACAAACACAGCATGGACTTGGTCCGCATGGCTGCGCAAGACACATGAGTGCCTTTTTGTTGCACTACCTCCAACATGACAGTCGTATTGTCAAAATTAGAAGTGATGATGACTACTGGATTGCCACACTATTAGATCCCCGGTACAAGTCCAAATTTTGTGACATAATTCCAGCCATAGAAAGGGACGCACGTATGCAGGAGTATCAGCAGAAGCTGTTACTAGATCTTAGCTCGGCTTTTCCACCAAACAACCGTGCAGGTGCAGGGAGTGAATCTCCCAGTTGTAACTTGACAAACATGGGACGGTCTCGTCATCTTCAACAGTCTACCCGTACCAGTAGGACCTTTTCTGGTGCCGGTAACAGCAATTTTATGGAATCTTTTCATAATTTTTTTAGACCCTCTTTTGCAAGGCCACCAGAGACAACAAGTCTGACACATAGTCAACGGCTGGAGAGGATGATACAGGAGTATCTCCAAATGAACATCGATGCCATGACTGTGCAACTGGAGCCTTGCTCCTTTTGGGCTTCAAACCTACAAAAATGGCCAGAGCTCGCAACTTACGCCTTGGAGATTTTGTCGTGTCCAGCTGCCAGCGTTGTCTCTGAACGTGTATTCAGTGCTGCTGGGTGTGTGCTGACAGATAAGCGCACGCGTCTGTCCAGTGACAATGTGGACAGACTGACGTACATCAAAATGAACAAGTCATGGATCCAGAAGGAATTTACTACCCCTGTGTCATCCTGGGGAGAGTAAATGCTTGTGGATTTGGAATGTGCTTGATGCAAATCAAAACATCCTGTTTGCAACTAGGGCCCAAGTGCTGCCACTGATGGGGTGGGTGTCTGTGTGGCCCAATTTTTGGAAAAAAGGGAGACTCCGCTTGGAGTAACCCTTGCTTGCTGTGTTTTTAAAAGAAGCCAAGATGAACAGAGCTGGGATCAGGAAAGACTTTGCTACCTACCCCGGTGTCATCCTGTGGACGGCTAAGAATAGCGTATTTTTGAATGTGCTTGATGCAAATCAAAACATCCTGTTTGCAACTAGGGCCCAAGTGCTGCCACTGATGGGGTGGGTGTCTGTGTGGCCCAATTTTTGGAAAAAAGGGAGACTCCGCTTGGAGTAACCCTTGCTTGCTGTGTTTTTAAAAGAAGCCAAGATGAACAGAGCTGGGATCAGGAAAGACTTTGCTACCTACCCCGGTGTCATCCTGTGGACGGCTAAGAATAGCGTATTTTTGAATGTGCTTGATGCAAATCAAAACATCCTGTTTGCAACTAGGGCCCAAGTGCTGCCACTGATGGGGTGGGTGTCTGTGTGGCCCAATTTTTGGAAAAAAGGGAGACTCCGCTTGGAGTAACCCTTGCTTACATTGTTTTTAAAAGAAGCCAAGATGAACAAGTCATGGGTCAGCAAAGACTTTGCTACCTACCCCGGTGTCATCCTGGGGACGGCTAAGAATAGCGTATTTTTGAATGTGCTTGATGCAAATCAAAACATCCTGTTTGCAACTAGGGCCCAAGTGCTGCCACTGATGTGGTGGGTGTCTGTGTGGCCCAATTTTTGGAAAAAAGGGAGACTCCGCTTGGAGTAACCCTTGCTTGCTGTGTTTTTAAAAGAAGCCAAGATGAACAGAGCTGGGATCAGGAAAGACTTTGCTACCTACCCCGGTGTCATCCTGGGGACGGATAAGAATGGCGTATTTTTGAATGTGCTTGATGCAAATCTAGCTGTGAAGTGTACAACTGGGGCACAACTGCTGCCACTGAATGGGTGGGTGTGTGTGGGGCCCAATTTTTGGAAAAAAGGGGAGACTCCGCTTGGAGTAACCCTTGCTTACATTGTTTTTAAAAGAAGCCAAGATGAACAAGTCATGGGTCAGCAAAGACTTTGCTACCTACCCCAGTGTCATCCTGGGGACGGCTAAGAATAGCGTATTTTTGAATGTGCTTGATGCAAATCAAAACATCCTGTTTGCAACTAGGGCCCAAGTGCTGCCACTGATGGGGTGGGTGTCTGTGTGGCCCAATTTTTGGAAAAAAGGGAGACTCCGCTTGGAGTAACCCTTGCTTGCTGTGTTTTTAAAAGAAGCCAAGATGAACAGAGCTGGGATCAGGAAAGACTTTGCTACCTACCCCGGTGTCATCCTGTGGACGGCTAAGAATAGCGTATTTTTGAATGTGCTTGATGCAAATCAAAACATCCTGTTTGCAACTAGGGCCCAAGTGCTGCCACTGATGGGGTGGGTGTCTGTGTGGCCCAATTTTTGGAAAAAAGGGAGACTCCGCTTGGAGTAACCCTTGCTTGCTGTGTTTTTAAAAGAAGCCAAGATGAACAGAGCTGGGATCAGGAAAGACTTTGCTACCTACCCCGGTGTCATCCTGTGGACGGCTAAGAATAGCGTATTTTTGAATGTGCTTGATGCAAATCAAAACATCCTGTTTGCAACTAGGGCCCAAGTGCTGCCACTGATGGGGTGGGTGTCTGTGTGGCCCAATTTTTGGAAAAAAGGGAGACTCCGCTTGGAGTAACCCTTGCTTGCTGTGTTTTTAAAAGAAGCCAAGATGAACAGAGCTGGGATCAGGAAAGACTTTGCTACCTACCCCGGTGTCATCCTGGGGACGGCTAAGAATAGCGTATTTTTGAATGTGCTTGATGCAAATCAAAACATCCTGTTTGCAACTAGGGCCCAAGTGCTGCCACTGATGGGGTGGGTGTCTGTGTGGCCCAATTTTTGGAAAAAAGGGAGACTCCGCTTGGAGTAACCCTTGCTTGCTGTGTTTTTAAAAGAAGCCAAGATGAACAGAGCTGGGATCAGGAAAGACTTTGCTACCTACCCCGGTGTCATCCTGGGGACGGCTAAGAATAGCGTATTTTTGAATGTGCTTGATGCAAATCAAAACATCCTGTTTGCAACTAGGGCCCAAGTGCTGCCACTGATGGGGTGGGTGTCTGTGTGGCCCAATTTTTGGAAAAAAGGGAGACTCCGCTTGGAGTAACCCTTGCTTGCTGTGTTTTTAAAAGAAGCCAAGATGAACAGAGCTGGGATCAGGAAAGACTTTGCTACCTACCCCGGTGTCATCCTGGGGACGGTTAAGAATAGCGTATTTTTGAATGTGCTTGATGCAAATCTAGCTGTGAAGTGTACAACTGGGGCCCAAGTGCTGCCACTGAAGGGGTGGGTGTGTGTGGGGCCCAATTTTTGGAAAAAAGGGAGACTCCGCTTGGAGTAACCCTTGCTTGCTGTGTTTTTAAAAGAAGCCAAGATGAACAGAGCTGGGATCAGGAAAGACTTTGCTACCTACCCCGGTGTCATCCTGGGGACGGATAAGAATGGCGTATTTTTGAATGTGCTTGATGCAAATCTAGCTGTGAAGTGTACAACTGGGGCACAACTGCTGCCACTGAAGGGGTGGGTGTGTGGGGCCCAATTTTTGGAAAAAAGGGAGACTCCGCTTGGAGTCACCTTGCGGTGTTTTACATGACTTTAGAAGGGCGTGCCATGCCTATATCTGTGTGTCCTCCTCTTTTTCCTTGTCCAGCTGTTTTGTTTTCGCATGAGTACATGTCCTTGTCACTTTCCCATGTGTTTGTGTTGTGTTGTGAGTTGTTTGTCACCTTTTGGACACCTTTGAGGGTGTTTTCTAGGTGTTTTACTGTGTTTGTGATTGCCTGCCATTGTTTCCTATGGGCTCGAGTTCGGTTCGTCGAACGTTCGACGAGCCGAACTCGAGCCAGACCCCCCGTTCGGCGAACCGCCTCGAGCCGAACCGGGACCGGTTCGCTCATCTCTAGTAGGGAGGTGATAATATGACATAGCTGTAGAGAAAAACATGTACTGCACATTACTTCACGATGAGGACTAGGATGGGCACATTACTACAAGAAAGGGAACAGAATGGGGGACATTACTAAAGGATGACGACCAGGATGGGAATATTCCTACAAGATGTTGGCCAAAATTAATATATGGTGCTAATTATAAAACTATATTACTTACAAAATGATAAAATGTAGAAAAAAATAAAAATAAAGAATGACATTTTTTTACCATAATTTTTTTTTATATATATTTAATCAAAAATAATGCACATTTGTTATAATAAATTAATGAAAAATTTTTGAAAACGTGATCCAAAGGTGTATAGAAAAATAAAATATGGTACCAATAAAAATGTCACTTTGTCCTAAAAAGAATGCAGCCCTCCAAATTATTTTTTTCTACGTGCGGCCCATATACCCCGCCGGGTTTAAGACCCTTGCCATAGATGGTGGGCTGATATTTGGATGGAAATAAGTTGAAATCACTTCAGGGTTTCTCTTACAAAAATGCTTTATATTTGATATGCAGTGCACTGCTACTCTTTACTTCTAATTCGAATAATGCAACAATATTTTGTGTGACTAAGTGAATATGCAGCATGCTACTTTAAGAAGTCAACCATAAGAGCATGGCGGTCAGCCATAAGTGCATATTTAATGCATCTTTCCTGTCCATTTGATAGTTGTAATTATCGTATGCTATGTGTAGTTTCATGCTTATAACATAGATAGCTTTTAAATTGCACCCCTCTTGACTCGATTTTGTATATTTGAAATAAATAAAATGAGCATCTGGTGAAGTGGAGGATAACCATATGCTGCAATATTTAAAACTTTCAAACAACAAATTGAAGTAAATGAATGTCTTTTAAGTCAGAGTATATGTTATCTCATGCAATGCACTGAGAATATCATTTAAATATATGCTATCTTGAATATCTATCTCTTATGTTAAAAAAAAATCCAAATTGCTGTAAGAATCCATTAATTTTTTCCATTAATATTGCTGTTCTCCAACACTCGTTTGAAAGCTAGATGGATTTTTTTACTCTTATAAAGAAGAACATTGTGGTTAAAAAAAAACGCTGGATGTGATTTCAAAAAATGTCAAAATATGTCAAACGTAGATACCACTCAAGGATTTCATTAACTGAAGCTTTGGTGATAAGTGTCATCTCGTCAAAGACCCTCCCATCTCTCCCAATAGATACCAAATGTACTAATTTCCTTGCAGAGCTTGATGTTTATTGTAAAGCTGAAATTGAAAATGGCCCGTAATGGACTGAGCTTCAATCCCGGACCAATTCTGAATCTAAATTACTTGCTTTTTTCAAAAGCATTGGCAGAATAAGCTTTGTGCATCTTGTACGTAATCAACCCTTACTGTGACCCTAAATTCAACAGTCTTCACAGATTAATAATAAAATCCTCAGTTCAAACAATTATTTGCCCTGAACATATTGTCCATTTTATTTTTAATGCTGCAAATTAAAGAACGTGATATTATTTTTTTCAACCCTAGCGTGTTTCAAAGCACCACTTATTTTTGACATTTGACCTTGTGGTATCAGTTCTTCTAGGCGTCTAAACCAATGACAAATACTTTATTTTTTTTTTTTTTTAAAAAGTATGTTTTTTTTTATCTAACTGTTCAGTTTTATAGAATTCATCTGTTCATTCAACATTATCATTATGAAAGCGCAGAGGAACCTGACCAAGTTGTGTCATGTCATTTTCTACAGAATTTGTGTAGGTCCTACATTGAGGTCAGTTACATTATCTACTTGGAAAAAGCAGTGCAACCAGTTTCTCTCAAACAATTTAAAATCATTTTTGCAATCTGAGACAAGATGCTTATCTATTCCTATAACTTATACAAAGCATTTCTACATTAGGGGACAATGTGTTGTAGGACTAGATAGAAATGCCATAACATCATAATGTGATTGAGAAAACTCACCTTGGTTAATATAGACTAAAAAATAAGGCAAAGTCAACTTTCAATGTCAGACTGTATTGAAAAAATCTAGGTAAACTTGATCTAATGGGTATCTGGCAACATATTTTTAGACCTTAGAGTGGCTATATCTATATCCCCTGCAACAGATGAGTTGAATTAAAAATGAGAATTTTAGGTAGCTCATGGACATTAAAGTAAATAATGGGTACAATGTTAAACGGAAGCGGTCATGTCCCTTATGCCCTCCAACACAGCAACATTCACATGTGTATGCCAAAATTCCCTGCCTAACCAGCCCTGTATAATGAAATTTACTAAAATCAATGTTTAAAAAATAAATTGCCCTGTTCCTATGCTAATTAGTCCTTTGACTATTCAAAGCAGCATAGTTTCCCCAGGCTAGTCAGCCCTCTTTCCATATCATCACACCCCTGTGGGCATAATAACATGATATCCACAATCTGGCCTTACCGCAGCTCCAGAAAATGTTAAACAAACTGTTCCCCTTCAGATATTTTACGTTCTTGTTGCAGTTTATTTGAACATAAAATACAGTGCTGCACTCACCTTCCTTGGGTGCGCTAGTGAGTCTCTGTCACTGCTCCTGGTGTCTGTCATTGCCTTCTGTGTTGATGTCACATTGACAGTGCGGTAGTCAATAATTGAGCTTAGCGACTCTGAAAGCGGCATTTCATGTACATGGCCAAGCTACTGTTGTGATATCAGCACTCTAGACAATGCTAGAGACCAGGGGCAGTGGCATAAACTCAGTAATGGACCTGGTTAATGTGAGTATAGTTGTTACGGGGGGCTGTCTGATAAAAAAACCCTAAAGGAATATCAGACAGTCATGGTCCACCGTGCAAAGACTCTGCTGCAGACTATGGCAGAGTGCAATACCTCTGTTAAACTCACAGAGGAATATAATTAGTAAATGAGGCAATTCCTCCCTTACTTGGAGGGTGTGTGGAATGATCTCTGTTAATGATCACAGAGACAAAAGCAGTGAGTGTGAAATGGCACCTACCTAGGTCCGTTCCTCTAGTGGTGCCAGGAGACGGACAGCAGCGTAAGCCGCACAAAGCTCCTACCTGCGTTCGCTCCACTAGTGTGCGAGGACACGAACCACTAGATATGGCACCTGCCTAGGTCCGCTCTTCTAGTGGTGCAAAAGAGACGGACAGCAGCATAAGCCGCACAAAGCTCCTACCTCTGTTCGCTCCCCTAGTGTGAGAGGATATGAACAACTGCCAGACGCAGTATAAGGAACGTTACCCTAGCGGCAATGTCCACCTACAAGTAGAATCACAAGGCCCAGCCGGACCATGTGCCTCAGGCACCTGCCTATGTCCGCTCCACTAAGAGGTAAGGATACGGACTCCAGCCAAAGCTGTAAGGTATAAGAACGCTACCCTGCCAGTAGTGCTCACCTAACATAGACAGAGAGATGCCTAGAGGGACGTGCACAGGGCGTCTACCCTCATGCATGAACCAAGAGGACTGAGCGCCGGGCAGCGTGCATCAGGGTTTTATATAGACTCTGTGCCTCATCCAAGATGGAGGACACCAGAGCCAATCCGCTGGCAGAATAACAGCAATGACGTCACGCTGGCCTATCACCGAGCAAAGCGTCACAAGCACATGACCAGCGACCAATCGGCATAGAAGGTGTCAGAGACATGTGACCACGTGTCACAAGCACATGACCAGCGGCCAATCAGCTTAGAAGGTGTCAGAGACATGTGACCTCGTGTCAGTGATGATGTCACCTGCACATGTGCAATGGCTCCAAGATAGGACTTAGTCTCCAGCGCTCGCACATGTGCAGTAGCAAGAAATCTGGACATAGTCTCCAGTGCTCGCACATGTGCAGTAGCAAGAAATCTGGACATAGACTCCAGTGCCACAGCAACCGTAACAGGATCAACAATGAGGCAAATATCTTGAAAAGATCCTAGTGAATTAGAACACTGGGATTCAATTTGTGAGGATCATGAAAAAAAAAATGGCAATTGCCATTTCCCACAATGCTGTAGACTCAAAGAGCAGGCTAATGACATAAGGCCTGCTTACCCATAATGCACTGCAGCTATTACATCACATCATCACATGGTCTAACCCAGCTAAACACGGTGGGCTATTACAGTTGGTATAAAAGAAGAGGGCCATTTTGGTCATTTCTAGCTTAGGGATAGTAGGTTTAGTGTTCACAGTTCCTTCATATAAGGATATAAAAAGGCCTAATCTGATTATGGTGTACTACTTCCGTGCTGAATCGCATTGAAAATTGGTTGGCAGTTTAAGTCTGTAATTAATAATCCAAAGATTAAAGTGATATACAGTGGAACCTTGGATTACGAGCATAATTGGTTCCGGGAGTGTGCTCTTAAACCAAGTTACTCTTATAACAAAGCAAATTTTCCCATAGGAAAAAATTGAAATGCAGACAGCTCATTCCACAACCCAAAAATATTTACTGTATTTATACAAACTTATTACAGTAATACAAGATAATGTACTGTATTCATCCAAAATTATTGCAGTACACTAATACTAAATACTGTACAGTACAGTAATAAACATATAAAGCAAGTTAAGCTGCACTTTAGCTTAGAATAAAATTGTTGGAGTGCGAGAGGTACAGTATAAGCAATGTACTGCACTGGTTAGCAGAAATAAAGTGCAATACTGTATCCACAAATGTAAATTGATAGATATCCTATATAGTATATACTGTACAATGGTATACAGTACATATGTACAGAAAGTTACCTCCACAACAGGTCAGAGCGCGGTGAAAGGACAGAACTGGAAGCGTGCACGGTGAGTATTTGCTCTTATTGTAAAGCATTGCTCTTAAACCAAATTACAAATTTGTAAAAAGCTTTGCTTGTCGTGCAAAACGCTCTCAAACCAAGTTACTCTTAATCCAAGGTTCCACTGGATAGGAAAGGACTGTACCTGTGTAAACACTTAGTGCCAGAATTAATTGTATTATCTGTGATATTATCCGATAACAGCACCTTAATAACAGCATCTTTTTTGTTTTTCACAACTGCAAACAAGAGGGGCGATATTAATTCTCTCAAAGCTAATTGTGCCACTAAACCAAAAATGTAACATGGACAAGCCATATTTTTTTTACATCCTAAAGCTAAATCTCCAGAAACTAAAAATGTAAACACAATTGTGTACCTCACAAAGTTTTTTGCATATACCGTGTGCAGAATTATTAGGCAAGTTGTATTTTAGAGGATTTTTTTTATTATTGATCAACAACTATGTTCTCAATCAACCCAAAAGACTCATAAATATCAAACTTAATATTTTTGGAAGTTGGAGTGGTTTTTTTTAGATTTGGCTATCTAAAGCCCGCTTTACACGCTGCAATGTATCTTACAATGTGTCGGCGGGGTCACGTCGTAAGTGACGCACATCCGGCATTGTAAGTTACATTGCAGTGTGTAACAGCTACGTGCGATTGCGATTGAACGGTAAAACGTTCATTGCACGCACGTCGTTCATTCCTCATGAATTGAACGTCAGATTGTTCATCGTACCCGGGGTAGCGCACATCGCAGTGTGTGACACCCCGGGAACGATGAACAGATCTTACCTGAATCCTGCGGCTCCCGGCCGGTAATGCGGAAGGAAGAAGGTGGGCGGGATGTTTACGTCCCGCTCAGCTCCGCCCCTCCGCTTCTATTGGCTGGCTGCCACGTGACGTCGATGTGACGCTGAACGTCCCTCCCACTCCAGGAAGTGGACATTCGCCGCACACATCGAGGTCGTATGGACGGGTAAGTATGTGTGACGGGGGTTAATCGTTTGTGCGGCACGTTCAACAAATTGAACGTGCCACACGTACGATGGGGTCATTGCAAATCGCATACGATATCGTATTGCAACGTGTAAAGCAGGCTTTAGGAGGATATCTGTTTGTGCAGGTAACTATTACTGTGCAGAATTATTAGACAACTTAATAAAAAACAAATATATTTCCATCTCACTTGTTTATTTTCACCAGGTAAAACAATATAACTGCACAAAATTTAGAAAGATACATTTCTGACATGCGAAAACAAAACCTCAAAAAATTAGTGACCAATATAGAGACCTTTCTTTATGATGACACTCAATAGCCAGCCATCCATAGATTCTCTCAGTTGCTTGATCTGTTTACGATCAACATTGCATGCAGCAACCACCACAGCCTCCCAGACACTGTTCTGAGAGGTGTACTGTTTTCCCTCCCTGTAGATATCACATTTTATGAGGGACCACAGTTTCTCTATGGGGTTGAGATCAGGTGAACAAGGGGGCCATGTCATTATTTTTTCATCTTTTAGACCTTTACTGGCCAGCCATGCTGTGGAGTAGTTGGATGCATGTGATGGAGCATTGTCCTGCATGAAAATCATGTTTTTCTTGAACGATACTGACTTCTTCTTGTACCACTGCTTGAAGAAGTTGTCTTCCAGAAACTGGCAGTAGGTCTTGGAGTTGAGCTTCACTCCATCCTCAACCTGAAAAGGTCCCACAAATTCATCTTTGATGATACCAGCCCATAGCAGTACCCCACCTCCACCTTGCTGGCGTCTGAGTCGGAGTGGAGCTCTCGGCCCTTTACTGATCCAGCCTCTGGCCCATCCATCTGGCCCATCCATCTGGCCCATCAAGAGTCACTCTCATTTCATCAGTCCATAAAACCTTTGAAAAATCAGTCTTAAGATATTTCTTGGCCCAGTCTTGACATTTTATCTTATGTTTCTTGTTCAAAGCTGGTCGTTTTTCAGCCTTCCTTACCTTGACCATGTCCCTGAGTATGGCACACCTTGTGCTTTTTAATACTCCAGTAATTTTGCAGCTCTGAAATATGGCCAAACTGGTGGCAAATGGCATCTTGGCAGCTTCACGTTTGATTTTCCTCAATTCATGGGCAGTTATTTTGCGCCTTTTTTACCCAACAAGCTTCTTGCGACCCTATTGGCTATTTGCCATGAAATGCTTGATTGTTTGGTGATCACACTTCAAAAGTTTGGCAATTTCAAGACTGCTGCATCCCTCTGCAAGACATCTCACAATTTTGGGCTTTTCAGAACTCATCAAATCTCTCTTCTGACCCATTTTGCCAAAGAAAAGGAAGTTGCCTAATAATTAAGCACACCTTATATAGGGTGTTGATGTCATTACACCACACCCCTCCTCATTACAGAGATTCACATCACCTGATTTACTTAATTGGTAGTTGGCTCTCAAGTCTGTACAGCTTGGAGTAGGACAACATGTATAAAAATTATCATGTGATCAAAATACTCATTTGCCTAATAATTCTGCACACGGAACGGTACTTCCTTGTTATAATTGTCCAATATTAGACTCCTACACATGCCACCCAAATGGCGCGGTTGGTTATCGCTAGTTACCATCCAGTTTCCCTTATCCAGATACTAAAATGGATTCAATACTTTCGTAGGAGAACTCAGAGGAGATATGTATTTTCCAGTTTATTAGTTCACTACTGTAATTTGCAGAAAATGTATATGCCCGAAAATGGTGCAAGACAGAGCACACGCTAACGGAGTCTGCTCCATTATAGTCAATGGCCCTGTCGGCGAACGCGCCACAACACGTTTTACGGGGAGGAGGGGAGGTTCGGACGGATGCCTCGATGGAACCACTGAATGTAGGGAAAAACGCAATGTGAAAAGTAGCCTAAAGGGTACTTTACAGGCTGCGATATCACTATCGATATCGCTAGCGAGTGTACCCGCCCCGTCGGATGTGTATCACAGGCAAATTGCTGCCCGTGGCGCACAACATCACTAACACCTATCACACGGACTTACCTTCCCTGCGACGTCGTTATGGCTGGCAAACCGCCTCCTTTCTAAGGGGGCTGTTCATGCGGCGTCACAGCGACGTCACACGGCAGCCGCCCAATAGATGCGGAGGGGCGGAGATAAGCGGGACAAACATCCCGCCCACCTCCTTCCTTCCTCATTGCGGGCGGGCCCAGGTACGATGCAGTTTCTCGTTCCTGCGGTGTCACACATAGCGATGTGTTCTGCCGCAGGAACGACAAAGAACCTCGCTACTGACCTGACAATGATTTTTGGTAAATGAACGATGTGACATAGACCAACGTTTTTTGCCACTTTAGCGATCGTTTTAGGTCGCTCATAGATGTTACATGCTACGATGTCGCTAAGTACGCCGGATGTGCGTCACGAACACCGTGACCCCGGCGATATATCGTTAGTGATGTCGCAGCGTGTAAATGGCCCTTAAGACATAAAAAGAAAATAGTAAATAAATTAAAACAAGAAACACCCTCATTAATCAATTTATTCCCCAAGAAAATGAAGAAGAGAGGGGGGGGTGCAGGGGTCTCTGCTCTAATGGAGGTACTGGGAGGAGTGTAGAGGGGATCAGGGGAGTCCATTTCTCTCTCATCTGAAAGTTTGATAATATCAGATGAGAGAAATCTAGTGGAGGAGGTTGTTTTTGGTGGATGCACAATGCATGTGCCCGCTATTTTACAAGGTCAGGAGGAGAAGAGGGACCCTGGGGGACCACCCCAGGGGATCAGGGGAGAACAATTCTCTCCCATCTGACATGTTGGATCATGTCAGATGTTAGAGAATTTTTTTTTTACTGCCGGTCTTTTATTTTAACATGGTTGCCGTTATATGGAGTATAATGGTGATCACGTGACCAGAGACCCAGAAGCCCAGCTCGTATCATGATCTCTAGGGTCTCCCTACCCCTGGTAGCTGAAATCCCAGAGATTTTATAAACACTGGGGGGCACTACACACTTATCTTTTTAAGGTGCCCACTATCTCTGGGGTCGTAGAGACTACTTCTCTTCACAACAACTTCGAGAAGTACTTTGCTACCATTAACAATGCCTTTGCCTCCTATTACAGAAGATGGGATCACTGGAATAGTTTTATACAAGGTATTACATAAATAAATATTTATAACTATTTAAAAACCTTTTTTATAACATGAATCCTTTTATTCAAACCTTCAGTCATGCTTTCTTGACAATATGCCTATATTCCTGGAATGGAAGCCTGTTAACATGGTTGAGATTTGTTTACGTTCATTGTTCTTCCTTTTACCCACTCCCTCTTCACCTTGTTTTTCCTTGCCTCCACCCTCCTCCCCTTTTTCATGCCCAATAAAGTAATTGTTTTACCTCCCCTCTCCTTTCTCTTTTCCTATACCTTTCCCCCCAGATGAAAAGTTTTATTCATACAATAGATCCCCACATATATTCAAATAATGGTATGCTACACATAATAATATCTTGATTGTGTGGATTTGATATGTTATTTTGTTAACCCTATTTTAATAAAAATATATGAAAACACTTATCTTTTTACTGCTGTTTTAAAATGGCAGTTAGGAATAAGTACCTTGCCACCATTTTAAGGCATAATGCAGTCGTTAAGGGGTAAATCTGCAATTAAGGATGTCAGGGCAACATTAGTGAATCATTGTATCTGGCACAACTGATCCAACCATTTGATGCAGTTTCATTTAGGTATCGATGAACATCCAAATGGAAATGTATAGGTGCATACTGTCGATAGAGGGATATCTATCAAATGTAGTCTGTCACTTTACGCCTACTCATTGCAGAGAGCACATTTAATTTGGGCCCAGCCTTTATGTACTTTGTAAAGGCACATGGTTTTTCTTAGCCCCAAATTGTAATGTTATGGTGATTGACCTTCCCACTGAGATGAAAGCCAGTCTGTATAGATGAGCGAATAGATTTGCCAAGATTCGAGCTTGAGTCGAATTTCCTGAACTTCACAGTTTCACATGATTTTGAACATTTTGAACACAATACAGGTACATTTATATTCAATCTCTACGAACCCAGTATGAGGTTTGTACTAAGCTAAGTGACATTTTAACAGCATCATGGAGGAGGGCCCGGAGGAGTTGCAATCAGGCTAAGTTGGGGCAGGTAGAGCTAAACTTTCAAAATGGATTTAGAACTGCCTAAAAGGAAATGCTGGAAATGTAGAAACATGCGCTATTTGTAAATGTAAAAAAATATACATATAAACTTAACTCTTATAGATATCCTTTCATCAGTACATGCAGTAATAAATATGAGTTTCTTGCCAGCTAATAGTAAAGGTTGCTGTATTTGTTCCATTAAAGAAGAATCAATATATCAACCCACCTGTATTCTCTCCAACATGTTACAACTTAAAAGCAAAATTAAACTGGATGTAACAAACTTGGGTAATTATTTTAAAGCGCTTATAAATATTCGACATGAGCTGCAAATTGACTCCTGTGGTGATTTATATGTACTGCTAAATTATATGTTTACCTTTCTCGTAACAATGATTGGAAATTCACCATAGCAACGTATGCATTTAATAGCGCTGATCATCTGGTTGTATATAAACTCTGCAAGCATGTAAACCCATAGCATCACATTAAAACTGGCTACCTGCTCGATTAAAATTTCAAATATATGGTATTGATGTATATTTATTGTGGGGCTTATTTCTTAAATATCCTGTAATTTTAAAAGGAAAAAAATATGTTTCAGTGCTGAAAAAATACACTATACAGACAAAAATATTGGGACACCTACACATTACACCTACAGGAGCTTTTATTATGTTCCATTCTAAATCCATAGGTATTACTACAGAGGTAGGACACTTTTGCATTGAGAACAGCTTCCATTCTTTTGGAAAGACTTTCTACAAGATTTTGGAATGTATCTGTGGCAATTTTGACCCATTCATCCCGAAGAGCATTTGTGAGGTGGGACATTGATGTTGGACAAAAGGACCCAGTTCATAATCTCTGTTCTATTTCATCCTACAGGTGTTCAATGCATTTGAGATTAGGACACAGTATGAGCCAGTCAAGGTATTAAACACAAAAATCACCCAAACATACCTATATGCACCTTGTTTTATTTTGGAACAGAAAATCACCTTCCCAAATTGTTGTCAGTCCAAAAATGTTTTCTTGTGCTGATGGGCAAATAGCTTCTTCAAAGAGGACATGAACTCTAGAGCACTAGAGCCACCTATTAACAGCAGCAATTCTAATAGTCAAAATTGACCTTTTAAAAAGACTTAGGATAAAAAGCCAAAGCAGAATCTCAATTTGCAGTGCAATTTTGTGGGTTTTTTGCTTCATATAATTGCAAAGCAAAACAATTGGTTTGGCTAGGTGTGAAGCTTTTGACAAGGGAGCCTTAAAGCCACTTTACACACAGCAACATCGCTAGCGATGTCGCTGGTGAAAGCACCCAATCCAAGTCGGTTGTGCGTCATGGGCAAATCGCTGCTCGTGGCGTACAACATCACTAACACCCATCACACATACTTATCTGCCTAGCGACGTCGCTGTGGCTGGCGAACCGCCTCCTTTCTAAGGAGGAAGTTTGTTCGGCGTCACAGCGGTGTCACCAAGCGGCCACCCAATAGAAGCGGAGGGGCGGAGATGAGCGGCCGTAATATCCCGCCCACCTCCTTCCTTCCTCATTGGCGGCGGCCGCAGGTATGATGTTGTTCCTCGTTCCTGCCATAGAGATGTGTGCTGCTGCAGGAACGACGAACAACATCGTACCTTCAGCAGCAATGATATTTGTGAGTATCTTTGATCGTTAATGGTAGTTCCTGCGTTTCACACGCAACGATGCCGCTAACGAGGCCGGATGTGAGTCACGAATTCCGTGACCCCAACGACATTTCGTTAGCGATGTCGTTGTGTGTAAAGTGGCCTTTAAGATAAAAAGCCAAATCAGAATCTCAATTTGCAGTGCAATTTTGTGGGGTGTTTGCTTCATAACAATTTTTGGTTTTAGGACAACCTCTCCACGGTGAATGATTTTCACCATTTTTGAGGACGTTTAAGGTCGCAGGTAAGTGTCACACGCTGCGATACCGTTAATGACGTCGGATGTGCGTCACTAACGACATGACCCCGACGATAAGACATTAATGATATCATAGCGTGTAAAGCCCTCTTTAGGGTTGAAGTTTTCCTTGTGATGCTGAAGCAGTAAGATTTCCAAAACTATACCTTTACATAGCCTGCTTTGGCATTTAGGGGGAAGACATTTTCCTGAAAAACTTTTTATCATGCCTAAATTACCGTAACAGCTTTTTAGAACGAGCCATTCTTTCACAAATATTTGTAAATGTAGATTGCATAGTTAGGGGCTTGATATTATATAACTGTGGAAAATCAGATTAAATTAAAGATCCAATTTCAATGCTTAAGCGGTGTTTTCAAATATATTTTTTTTCTATACAGTATAGATGTCATAAAGTAAACTAGAAGCAAATTTTTCAGTTATTTATTTTATTTGTATTATAATCATAACCTTTGTGCTGTCACCTAAATTAAATAATATTTGATATATTTACATCAGACCTGTCATTAGATTGTTTACACAACCTGTGTATCACTGGGGAGGACTAATGGAAGCAAGCGCACCAGCTAGTCTACACTATGTGGGCCCTTCAATCTTTTGATGTATCATGTGAAATGTGCACATGACAATGGTGGTGTGTGGGTAATGTGAAGTGTCCCGTGATGAACCCACAGGTGCTCTGGTGCATATTTGGCAATTGACAGTGGATAGAGAAGCCACATTTTTTATCTTATGGACAGCACTATACAGAACAAGATAGGACACTATGTAATAAGGAAAGACGTTATGCATAACAAGAACTATAAGGCACTATTCATATAGGAAAGGATACTATGTAATAATGCGATGGCAGTCTACATAACAAGATGGGACAATATATAATAGGTGACCACCTCAACATAAAATGGGATGATGTTTTGTAATAATGGTATGGCGCTATACATAACAAGAAAGCGCCATGTAATAATGGGTCAGCACTATCCACAATAAGAAAAAACAGCATGTAAAAAGTGGATTCTGCTCTACATAACAAGAGAGGGAGCTATGTAATAAGAGACAACTATACATAATATGAGAGAATAGTATGTTATTAGGGACAGGGTCATACATAACAAAAGATGACTATGCAATGACGGATGGAAATATACATAATAAAAGAGAACAATACATAATAAGGGATGGTGCTATAGTTAATATGAGAGGATAATAAACAATATGTTATTAGAGACAGGACTACACATAACAAGTGAGGACTGTATGTATTAAGGGATGGCAATATACATAACAATAATCATAATAATAATTTTTGTTCCTATGGCGCCAACATATTCCGCAGCACTTTACAATTCAGAGGTGACATGTACAGACAACATGAGACATTACAAAATAAAAAAATTAAGATAACAAGAGGAGTGAGGGCCCTGCTCGTAAGCTTACAGTCTATGAGGGAATAGGGGAGGCACAAAAGGTGAATTGGGGAGGGGGCGGGGGGGAAGAGAAAAGCTTGTCATATATGGTCCAGCCATCAATTTAATAGAGGATTCAAAACCAGCTGCGTGGAACGGTCGCCAGCCAGAATTTATACAGGTACAGAGTATAAAAAAGTACATGAAGAGGAATGCAATCAGAAGATACAGGGGACAAGAATTGGAAGTACAGTTAGGTCCAGAAATATTTGGACAGTGACACAAGTTTTGTTATTTTAGCTGTTTACAAAAACATGTTCAGAAATACAATTATATATATAATAGGGGCTGAAAGTGCACACTCCCAGCTGCAATATGAGAGTTTTCACATCCAAATCGGAGAAAGGGTTTAGGAATCATAGCTCTGTAATGCATAGCCTCCTCTTTTTAAAGGGACCAAAAGTAATTGGACAAGGGACTCTAAGGGCTGCAATTAACTCTGAAGGCGTCTCCCTCGTTAACCTGTAATCAATGAAGTAGTTAAAAGGTCTGGGGTTGATTACAGGTGTGTGGTTTTGCATTTGGAAGCTGTTGCTGTGACCAGACAACATGCGGTCTAAGGAACTCTAAATTGAGGTGAAGCAGAACATTGAGGCGGAAAAAAAAGAAAAAATCCATCAGAGAGATAGCAGACATGATTGGAGTAGCAAAATCAACAGTCGGGTACATTCTGAGAAAAAAGGAATTGACTGGTGAGCTTGGGAACTCAAAAAGGCCTGGGCGTCCACAGATGACAACAGTGGTGGATGATCGCCGCATACTTTCTTTGGTGAAGAAGAACCCGTTCACAACATCAACTGAAGTCCAGAACACTCTCAGAGACAGATACACCTACTTCACCAAGTCAACAGTAAAGAGAAGACTACATGAAAGTAAATACAAAGGGTTCACATCTAGATGCAAACCATTCATCAATTCCAAAAATAGACAGGCCAGAGTTAAATTTGCTGAAAAACACCTCATGAAGCCAGCTCAGTTCTGGAAAAGTATTCTATGGACAGATGAGACAAAGATCAACCTGTACCAGAATGATGGGATGAAAAAAGTTTGGAGAAGAAAGGGAACGGCACATGATCCAAGGCACACCACATCCTCTGTAAAACATGGTGGAGGCAACGTGATGGCATGGACATGCATGGCTTTCAATGGCACTGGGTCACTTGTGTTTATTGATGACATAACAGCAGACAAGAGTAGCCGGATGAATTCTGAAATGTACCGGGATATACTTTAAGCCCAGATTCAGCCAAATGCCGCAAAGTTGATCGGACGGCGCTTCATAGTACAGATGGACAATGACCCCAAGCATACAGCCAAAGCTACCTAGGAGTTCATGAGTGCAAAAAAGTGGAACATTCTGCAATGGCCAAGTCAATCACCAGATCTTAACCCAATTGAGCATGCATTTCACTTGCTCAAATCCAGACTTAAGACGGAAAGACCCACAAACAAGCAAGACCTGAAGGCTGCGGCTGTAAAGGCCTGGCAAAGCATTAAGAAGGAGGAAACCCAGCGTTTGGTGATGTCCATGGGTTCCAGACTGAAGGCAGTGATTGCCACCAAAGGATTCGCAGCAAAATATTGAAAATAAAAATATTTTGTTTGGGTTTGGTTTATTTGTCCAATTACTTTTGACCTCCTAAAATGTGGAGTGTTTGTAAAGAAATGTGTACAATTCCTACAATTTCTATCAGATATTTTTGTTCAAACCTTCAAATTAAACGTTACAATCTGCACTTGAATTCTGTTGTAGAGGTTTCATTTCAAATCCAATGTGGTGGCATGCAGAGCCCAACTCGCGAAAATTGTGTCACTGTCCAAATATTTCTGAACCTAACTGTATATTTTATGAAGGGCAGAAAGGGATTAGATTAGATGAGGGAGGTGAGATGATAGGCTAGTCTAAAGAAATGCGTTTTAGGCCCACTTAAAGGTGTGTATGTTGGGAATTAATCGGATTGTTCTTGGTAGTCTGTTCTAGAGCATAGGCACAGAGAACAATATATTATAAGGGATGATAAGAGAGGACAATAAACAATAAGAGATGGCACTCTGTATACTATGAGAGGATAATATGCAATAATGGATGGTGCCTTACATAATGAGAGCGAACAATATGTAACAAGGGACAGCGCTAAACAGAATAAGAGAGCCCATTCCGTAATAATTGATGGTACTATAAATAACAATAGAGTACACTATATACAAAATAAGGAAAGCAATTTTAGAAATAAGAGTATAAAGCCAGCTTTACACGCTGCAATGTATCTTACGATGTGTCGGCATAGTCATGTCGTAAGTGACGCACATCCGGCATCGTAAGGTACATTGTAGTGTGTGACAGGTACGTGCGATTGCAATTGAACGAAAATCCGTTCATCGCCCGCATGTCGTCCATTCCTCATGAATTGAACGTGAGGTTGTTCAATGTTCCCGAGGCAGCACACATCGCAGTGGGTGACACCCCGGGAACATTGAACAGATCTTACCAGCATCCTGCGGCTCCCGGCCGGTAATGCGGAAGGAAAGAGGTGGGCGGGATGTTTATGTCCTGCTCATCTCCGCCCCTCTGCTTCTATTGGCCGGCTGCCGCGTGACGTCGATGTGACGCCGAACGTCCCTCCCACTCCAGGAAGTGGACGTTTGCTGCCCACAACGAGGTCGTATGGACGGGTAAGTGCGTGTGACGGGGGTTAATCGTTTGTGCGGCATGTTCAACAAATTGAACGTGCCACACATACAATGGGGGCGTTGCAAATCGCATACAATATCATATGCGAAATTGGAACGTGTAAAGCTGGCTTTACTCTCTTCAAGTCAGATAGTGTTGATAAAAAATAATTTTGACATACTGTAACTTACCAATGATATCTATTCTTATTAAAGTTGTTCTCTTTTGCTTCTCCATCTGAGCAGACCTTCATGTTAATATCTTCCAGATATGACTTGTAACTGCAGAGTTTGCCAAGCACTTTTAATGTTGGCAGTGAAAATAACAATCTCACATATAGAACCACAATTCCCCAAAAATGTGGAAAATTGAAAGAAAAAAGAAGAAATTCAATTATGAAAAACTCCTATAGCTGTATTTTATTCACAACAGAACAAGAAATACATATCAGGAGCTGAAAATTAGACATTTTTCCATTTTTATTTTGTTTTAAATTAACTAATTTAGAAAGGATGGCAGCAACACATGTCAAAAAAGTTGGTACAAGGTTTACAAAAGGCTGAAAAGTAAGTGGTGCTATTGAAAAACAGCCACAAAATGTCATACAACTGTGTATAAAAAAAGAGCATGTTAGAGAGGCTGAGTCTCTAAGCAAAGATGGTCAGAATATCACCAATCTGTGAACAACTGTGTTTAAAAGTTGGAGAAGTTGAGAAAAATATTTCTAAACATAAAATTGCAAAGACTTTGAATATCCCACTATCTACAGAATATAACATCATAAAAAGATTCAGAGAGTCTGCAGAAAGCCATATGCAAGAGGGACAAAGACAGCAACAATATTGAATGATTGAGCACTATGCCTTTCAGGTGCCACTGCATTAAAAACAGGCATGATTTGATCATGCAAATCACTGCATGGGCTCAGGAATACTTCCTGGACTTAATGGTTGTGAATAATAATATTTATTCATTTATATAGCGCCATTAATTCCACAGTGCTTTACATACAATGGCATCACTGTCCCCATTGGAGCTCATAATCTAAATTCCATATCAGTATCTTTTTGGAGTGTGGAATGAAACCCACGCAAACACAGGGAGAACATACAAACTTCTTGCAGATGTTGTCCATGGTGGGATTTGAACCCAGGACCCCAGCACTGCAAGACTGCAGTGCTAACCACTGAGCCACCGTGAATACAGTTTGCTTTACAATTCGCTAATGTTGCTGCATAATGGCAATGCACTACCTTCAATTCCAATTGGTTATGCAGCCCACATGAAAAAAACCTATGACAACATGAAACAGCTGTCCTCTTACTTTGTCTCCAGGGTGAATATATAAAGTACTGCAGCTTTTTCTGTGAGTGGGATTGTCGTGCAAGAGACTATCAGTACCATAAAGAGAAATGTCTCTCTGACATTCCTTCAGCCAGGGAGTAAAATTGTTCTGAATCCAGCACTTGTTGACCCACATAAGAATTTGTTACCTCCCTTGCATATCAAGTTGGATCTAATGAAGAACTTTGTAAAGGCAATGGATAAAAATAGGGATGATCGAATACCTCAAATATTTGGCTTGGCGAATATTTTCCGACTACCTCGCCACTATTTGACTATTAGATGAGCAATGTAAGTCTATGGGAAGCCCGAATAGTACCAAATAGTTGTTATTCGGGTTTACCATAGACTTACATTGTGCATCGAATATTCGCGAATAGTCGAATAGCGGTGAGGTATTCGGCAAATATTGGCGAAGCCGAATAATCGAAGCATTCGATCATCCCTAGATAAAAATGCAAAAGCATTCAAATATCTGATTGATAAATTTACAAGTTTGATTGAAACAAAGATAAAGGAAGGAGTCTTTATTTGACTTCAGATTTATAAGCTCCTTCAAGATGAAGAATTCCTCCTATTGTTGAAGAGCAAGGAAAATACTGTAATACTAGCATTTGCATTAGTAACTATTTTTTTGCGAAACTCAAAAGCAGATAACTATGAAGAGTTGGTGGAAAATTTCCTTAAAATATATAAGGCTCTTGACTATAACATGTCAAGAAGATCTTATTTAACATTAACCCCTTCACGACCGCGGGCAGTAAAATTACGTCCTATTTTAACGTGACTTAACGACCAGGGACGTAATTTTACTGCCTAAACTTCATTTGATTGCCGTGGCCATAGCAACGGCTTTCAAATGATGTCCCCTGCTGTTTCTTACAGCAGGGGACCTTTGCTTGACCCTAGGGGGGGCGGCATCGCCACCCCCTATCGACGATCGATGTGATTGGCTGTTCAAATCTGAACCGCCAACCACATCGATCGCACTAATTTCGGCAAAAATAATGCCCGAATTAGTGCGATCCTGTGAGATCCAGCTATGAGATGCCGCAGCTGCTGCAGCATATCATAGGTGGACCTCAAACATGTCTCCCCCAGCCCCTGCAGCACTGATTGGAGCGATCGTGCTATGACGCGCAATCGCTCCAATCAGTGTGCAGTGGGGCGGTGTGATTTGCCGGTGGCCGCCCTCCCCAGGCCTGTGCTGGCCTGCGAGCCCTCCCCCAACATGTCTGCAGCGTGCAGTGGCTGGTACTTGTGGTACCACGCCACCGCCGCTGCTGCCGCCGCCGCCGCCCTAGCTGTCACCGCTGCTGCACGTGAGTACTGTGCTCACTTTGCAGCCAGCCCGTGCGCGCTCCCGTGGTGCCCCTGCGCGCTCCCGTGGTGCCCCTGCGCGCTGCCATGGTAGCCCCTGCCGTGCCCCCCCCGCGATCTGCTCCCCCCAACCCCCCCCCCCCCCCCCCACATCCCGATCTGCTCCCCCCGCGATCTGACTGCCTCCCCCATTATCTCTGTTCTGCAGCTCCCTCTCCGGTCTCCCCCTCTGCTCTACCCCCTCCCCCTCTGCTTCCCCCCCCCCTCTCTGCTCTCACTCCCCC
Organism: Anomaloglossus baeobatrachus; assembly: GCF_048569485.1. Lineage (NCBI taxonomy): Eukaryota > Metazoa > Chordata > Amphibia > Anura > Aromobatidae > Anomaloglossus > Anomaloglossus baeobatrachus. Next base: position 469,559,671 of record NC_134355.1, on the reverse strand, counting down.
CCCCTCTCCCCCTCTGCTCTCCCCCGACGTCCTCTTACCTGTCTTCACCGGCCTGATCACATCTGCGTCCATCGCTGGGTCCTTCCTGGGCATTCTGCTGATCTGCCTGCTGCTCCTGTAAAGCTGTCCATCTCTCTGCCATCTATTCCTCTGCAGCTCTTCTGGTCAGTGATCCTCCTGCTAGTCCTCTGGGTACTGTGAGTATAACTTTTTTTTTTTTTTCCGTATCCCCTGTCCATTTTTACACCTCATCCGTCCGTGCGTCCCGCCAAGCGCTGATCAGGGATGCAGATAACGGATCGGCATCCCTGCTCAATTTTTGGCGTGACTTTTTTTTCCGTATCCCCGACGCTTTTTGTATCGCATCCGTCCGTGCGTCCCGCCAAGCGCTGATCAGGGATGCAGATAACGGATCGGCATCCCTGCTCAATTTTTGGCGTGACTTTTTTTTTTCCGTATCCCCGAAGCTTTTTGTATCACATCCATCCGTGCGTCCCGCCAAGCGCTGATCAGGGATGCACATAACGGATCGGCATCCATGGTCAATTTTTGGCGTGACTTTTTTCCATATTTGCGACGCTTTTTGTATCGCATCCGTCCGTGCGTCCCACCAAGCGCTGATCAGGGATGCACATAACGGATCTGCATCCATGGTCAATTTTTGGCGTGACTTTTTTTTTTTTTACGTATCCCCGACGCTTTTTTTTATCGCATCCGACCGTGCGTCCTGCAGCGGCCGATCAGTGCACTGCGTCTGTGCGTTTGAAAAGTCAAATGGCGCTCCTTCTCTTCTGAGCCCCGCCATGCGCTCAAACAATTTATTTCCACCACATATGAGGTATCTGCGTACTCAGGAGAAAATGCACAATACATTTTATGGTGCATTTTTTCCTGTTACCCTTGTGAAAAAAAAAGCTACCTAGTTGAAGCAACCGTTTTGTGGTAAAAAAAAAAAATTTTCTTTTCACGGCTCAACGCTATAAACTTCTGTGAAGCCCCCAGGTGTTCAAAGTGCACATCAAACATCTAGAAAAATTATTTGAGGGCTCTAGTTTCCAAAATGGTGTCACTTGTGGGGGAGCTCCACTGTTTAGGCACCATAGGGGGTCTCCAAACGTGACATGGCGTCCGCTAATGATTCCAACCAATTTTGCTGTCAAATGGCGCTCCTTCTCTTCTGAGCCCCGCCATGCGCCCAAGCAATTACTTTCCACCACATATGAGGTATCTGCGTACTCAGGAGAAATTGCACAATACATTTTATGGTGCATTTTTTCCTGTTACCCTTGTGAAAAAAAAAGCTACCTAGTTGAAGCAACTGTTTTGTGGTAAAAAAAAAAAATTTTCTTTTCACGGCTCAACGCTATAAACTTCTGTGAAGCCCCCAGGTGTTCAAAGTGCACATCAAACATCTAGAAAAATTATTTGAGGGCTCTAGTTTCCAAAATGGTGTCACTTGTGGGGGAGCTCCACTGTTTAGGCACCATAGGGGGTCTCCAAACGTGACATGGCATCCGCTAATGATTCCAACCAATTTTGCTGTCAAATGGCGCTCCTTCTCTTCTGAGCCCCGCCATGCGCCCAAACAATTACTTTCCACCACATATGAGGTATCTGCGTACTCAGGAGAAAATGCACAATACATTTTATGGTGCATTTTTTCCTGATAGCCTTGTGAAAAAAAAAGCTACCTAGTTGAAGCAACCGTTTTGTGGTAAAAAAAAATTTTTTTCTTTTCACGGCTCAACGCTATAAACTTCTGTGAAGCCCCCAAGTGTTCAAAGTGCTCACCAAACATCTAGAAAAATTATTTGAGGGCTCTAGTTTCCAAAATGGGGTGACTTGTGGGGGAGCTCCATTGTTTAGGCACCTCAGGGGGTCTTCAAACCCGACATGGCGTCCGCTAATGAGTGCAGCTAATTTTGCATTCAAAAATTCAAATGGCGCTCCTTGCCTTCCGAGCACTGCCGTGTGTCCAAAGATTTGATTTCCACCACATATGAGGTATCTGCGTATTCAGGAGAAAATGCACAATACATTTTATGGTGCATTTTTTCCTGTTACCCTTGTGAAAAAAAAAGCTACCTAGTTGAAGCAACCGTTTTGTTGTAAAAAAATTTTTTTTTCTTTTCACGGCTCAACGCTATAAACTTCTGTGAAGCCCCCAGGGGTTCAAAGTGCTCACCAAACATCTAGAACAATTATTTGAGGGCTCTAGTTTCCAAAATGGGGTCACTTGTGGGGGAGCTCCATTGTTTAGGCACCTCAGGGGGTCTTCAAACCCGACATGGCGTCCGCTAACAGGTGCAGCTAATTTTGCACTCAAAAATTCAAATGGCGCTCCTTGCCTTCCGAGCACTGCTGTGTGTCCAAACATTTGATTTCCACCACATATGAGGTATCTGCGTACTCAGGAGAAAATGCACAATACATTTTGTGGTGCATTTTTTCCTGTTACCCTTGTGAAAAAAAAAGCTACCTAGTTGAAGCAACCGTTTTGTGGTAAAAAAAATTTTTTTTCTTTTCACGGCTCAACGCTATAAACTTATGTGAAGCCCCCAGGGGTTCAAAGTGCTCACCAAACATCTAGAAAAATTATTTGAGGGCTCTAGTTTCCAAAATGGGGTCACTTGTGGGGGAGCTCCATTGGTTAGGCACCTCAGGGGGTCTTCAAACCCGACATGGCGTCTGCTAATGAGTGCAGCTAATTTTGCGTTCAAAAATTCAAATGGCGCTCCTTCCCTTCCGAGCTCTGCCGTGCGCCCAAACAATTGATTTTTACCACATATGGGGTATCAGCGTACTCAGGAGAACATGCACAATAAATTGTATTGTGTACTTTCTCTTTTCTCCCTTGTAAAAATGAAAATTTTATGGCTAAAGTAACATTTTTGTGTTAAAAAGTAAAATTTTCATTTTTTCCTTCCACATTGCTTTGGTTCCTGTGAAGCACCTAAAGGGTTAATAAACTTATTGGATGTGGTTTTGAGCAGTGTGAGGGGTGTAGTTTTTAGAATGGGGTCACTTTTGGGTATTTTCTGTCACCTAGGCCTCTCAAAGTCACCTCAAATGTAATGTGGTCCCTAAAAAAATTATTTTGTAAATTTTGTTGGAAAAATGAGAATTTGCTGATGACCTTTGACCCCTTCTAACTTCCTAACGGAAAAAAAATTTGTTTCGAAAATTGCGCTGATGTAAAGTACACAAGTGGGAAATGTTATTTAGTAACTATTTTGTGTGACATATCTCACAGATTTATGGGCATAAATTTTCAAAGTTTGAAAATTGCGAAATTTTCAAAATTTTCGCCAAATTTCCTAAATTTTCACAAATAAACGCAAAAAATATCGGCCTAAATTTACCACTGACATGAAGCACAATATGTCACGAAAAAACAATCTCAGAATCGCCAGGATCCGTTGAAGCGTTCCAGAGTTATAACCTGTCAAAGTGACACTGGTCAGAATTGCAAAAAATGGCCCGGTCATTAGGGTGTTTTAGTGGCCGGGGGTGAAGGGGTTAAATATTCATTTCTTACATTCGCATCTAGATTTTTTTCCACCAAACTGTGCATTAGTGAGCAACGAGCATGGTGAGAGATTTCACCAAGATACAGCGGCTATGGAGAAAAGATAATGGAAATGGAATCCATCAATGTTTGCAGATTACTGTTGGACAATTGAAAGATATGGTCCGATACAGGACTACAAGAGACAAGCAGAAAAGAGTTGTCACTGAATGCAGACCAAATTATTGTAGAGCAATTTCTGTAATTGTATATAATTAACAATAGTGTTTAGACATGTTTTAGTTATTTGAATTGTTGCTGAGTTTTCTCTAAACAATGCTTCAAAGTACTGAAACTTGTATACACTAAAGATGTACTTAGGGAGATAAAATATTATTTTACTCTCCCTGCCCTCATAAACTATAAAATGAGATGCACAGTGCAGTTCTATTATCCTTACAATACCTACAAATCAGTGTGACAGCAGCTGCTCTTTCCTATCCCCCTCTCCACTGGGACATTACATCTGAGGTCAGTACCCTGATAATATCTGCTTCTCTGCAGTCTGAGAACAGGGTGGACAGCCATGAACAGTGCATTTTCTCCTGTTACCCTTGCGAAAATGAAAAATTTGGGTCTAAAGTAACCATTTTGTTGGAAAAAGTAACATTTTCATTTTTCCCTTCCACATTGCCTTAATTCCTGTGAAGCACCTAAAGCATTAACTTCTTAAATTTGTTTTCAGCACATTAATAGGTACAGATATTAGAAGAGGGTCACTTTTGGGTATTTTATGTCACATAGGCTTCTCAAAGTCACTTCAAATGCATTGTGGTCCTTATAAAAATTAACTTTGTAAATTTTGTTGGAAAAATAAGTAATTGCTGATAAAGTTTGAACCCTTGTAACTTAATAACAAAAAATTGTTTCATAAACTATGCTAATGTAAAGTAGACATGTGGTAAATGTTATTTATTAACTATTTTGTGTGACAACTCCCTAGTTTAACAGCATACAAATTAAACATTTGAAAATTGCCACATTTTTGACTAAATTTGTGATATATTCCCAAATAAATGCAAAAAATATCATCCTAAGTTGACCACTAACATTAAGAACAATATGTCATGAAAAAGCAGTCTCAGAATCAATGGGATTCTTGAAGCGTTCCAGAGTTCTTACTGCATAAATTGCCACTGGACAGATTTGAAAAAATTAGTCTGTCAGATAGTTGAAAACAAGACTTGGGAGTGAAGGGGTTAAGGATAATAGAATTAGATTGGGTATTAGTAGAAGAATTTTTTATCTCTTCAGAGTACCCCCTTAATTATATGTAATAGTACAAGGAAAAAGTCTTTTATATCATAGAAACAATAGCCAACTGAAAATTTCAATTGCCAGATTTGAATTAAGGAGGTCAAAATCATTAAGAAACGTCTCATTTCATAACCTGAAAAGTTTTGCAAATTTGTAGAACAGTGTTAAATTGTACCTCTGTATACCCTTTAAATCAGGAGAAAATTTGAGAATTTAATTTACAGTAGATTTTGATTTCCTCCAATTTCAGCCAAGGCCATATTTGTAATAGAGATGCCTATCTAGAGAAGCAGATGTGAGACAACATGTGACCCTCAGTGCTTAAAGCACCACCCCAGCTGTGTATTTTTTTATTTTAGCGTTGGGGTGGTGCTTTAATTGTAAATCCCCTGCCCCTGTCATACTCTATTTTTACAGCACTATAGGGATGCAGAAAGTGTGTGTGATTCCAACCAATCACAGACGCTGTCACATAGTGTAGGGATGTGGTCTGACTGGAATCAATCACAGTTGCCGGGATTGCCAGTGGGCAGGGGAAGAAGTGAATATGTATGGGAGTTAATGAGTAGATCAGGAAGCAGTGTTACAGCCATGGGGGTGATTCGGTAAGTATAACTGCCCTGCTTTGCAGCCCCCTAGCCCTTTCAACCACCATTTTATAGCACAATGTTCTGGTCCCCATAGACTTATATGGGGCTTGGTGTCCAGGAAGATATTTGGATTCAAGTCTGGTCCCGAACTGGACTTTATTTAAAGTCCGTCCGGACTCGCCAAATCCGAATATTGGCAGGTCCGTCCATATCTAGTTACAACACTACATTGTGTTGGAACAAATGTGAATAAATAAGGTGAATATGCTTTATTTAGGCAAAACTAATTTACGCTGAACTTTTTAATGTCACTTGATCCTGCAAAGTTATAGAATACTTAAAAGATGTGAAAAATGTGTGGATTTCCTGTCTGCAAATTACAATGAAGAGTCCACAGCAGAATAAAGTGCAGGCAAACTTGACAGGATTTTTTACTCTGTTTCAGAAAAAGCAGTATTTCTCCTAGAAAATTATTACAATTACACATATTTTGCTATACACATGTTTATTTCCTTTGTTAGTACTGGAACAACACAAAAAAAAGAAAGGCAAATTGGTCATAATTTTCCACAAGACCCCAAAAATGGGCTGGACAAAATTGTTTCCTTGCCTTCCTTTTGAATAAGCTAACTGCAACTAATTGCTTCCTATAACCATGAACAAGCTTCTTACACCTTTCAACTCGAATTGTGGACCGTTTTAAGTCACTTAGGAACCAAAATTATTTAGATTTGCTAAATGCCAGAATAATGAGAGAGAGAGTATGTGTTAAGGCACTTTTATTACTTTTAGCAAATTTAAAAGTTTACATACAGTAAGGGTACTGTGCCTTTAAACAATATGGGACAGCCCATATGATGATGTCATGTCTTTGAAAGCTTCTGATAGGTTTATTGGTAACATCTGAGTTAATTAGAGACACGCCTGTGGATGTATTTTAATGCACACCTAAAAAACACTGCTTCTTTGTGTAGCATCATGGGAAAGTCAAAAGAAATCAACCACGATCTCAGGAAGAGAATTGTGGACTTGCACAAGTCTGGTTCATCTTTGGGTTTAATTTCCAGATGCCTGACGGTGCCTCATTCATCTGTACAAACAATAATATGCAAGTACAAACAAGATGAGAATGTCCAGCCATCGTACTGCTCAGTAAGGAGACGAGTTCTGTGTACCAGAGATGAACGTTCTTTGGTCAGACATGTGCATATCAACCCAAGAACAAAAGCAAAAGACCTTGTGAAGATGCTGGCAGAAGCTGGTAAGATTGTGTCATGATCCACAGTGAAAAAAGTAGTGTATCAACATGGGCTGCACTCTGCCAGGAAAAAAGCCATTGAAAGTAAATAATCACTTACACCCAAAAAATCCTTTATTTGAAATAAAGACAAAAAAACCCACCCTCTTTCACCACTTTATTAAAAATCCCCAAATATCCCTCCAGGTCTGACGTAATCCACAGAGGTAATACGACGCTTTCAGCTTTGCTACACCGGAAACTGACATGAGCGGCCACAGACCATGACAGCTCTCTGTCAGCTCCATGCAGAAACTGAAGTGAATCGCGCTGTCAGCGGCGATGTTACTGAGGTAGTGCCGGTGTGTGTACGGTGATGATGGGGGCGGTAGTGCCTGCGTGTGTGCAGTGATGATGGGGGCAGTAGTGTATGCGTGTGTACGGTGATGATGGGGTCGATAGTGCCTTCATGTGTGAGGTAATGATGGGGGCGATAGTGCCTGCGTGTGTGTGGTGATGATGGCGGCGGTAGTGCCTGTGTGTGTGCAGTGATGATGGGGGCAGTGGGGCCTGTGTGTGTGTGGTGATGATGGGGGCGGTATTGCCGGTGTGTGAGGTGATAATGGAGGTGGTAAGTGCCGGTGCGTGCGGTGATGATGGGCGCGGTAGTGCCACTGACGGATTCCTGTGAAATAATGCATCCGTTGGGTCCACTAGCAACACAAAAATTGACAGATGCGTCGATTCGACGCAGCAATGGACCTGGCGGATGAGGCACGTGTGAAAGTACCCTAACATGTCCATGGAGATTAGCTACAGTGCCATTGGTTGTAAACTTCTCGAATATGTAGCACTTTGTAGTCAAAGGAACATGAAGATTTCTGGATATGGACTTGTCACCTTGAGATTATTGATATTTTTCAACAATTTTAGTTCTCAACTCCTACAACAGTTCTCTTCTCTTTCTATTCTCCAAGCTTAGTTTGGCACATACAGACACACAATGCAAAGATTGAGTTGTCTTCTCCCCTTTTTATCTGGTTTCATCTGTGATTTTCATATTGCCCACATCTGTTACTTGCTACAGGTGCTATATATATATTTGACACTTGCTACAGGTGGCTTTGAACAAACATCACATGCTTGAAATCAAGTTGTTTACCCACAATTTTGAAATGGTACCAACAATTTTGTCCAGCCCATTTTGGGGGTTTTGTGTGAAATTATGTCTAATTGACCTTTTTTCAGTTTTTTATGCTGTTGAAATACACATAAGGAAATAAATATGTGTATAACTATAACGCCACAACTGATGTCCCCGCACTCCCCTGACTCCCTCCCGGCTGCTCAGCAGTTGCTGCTCTGTTCCCGGTCCCTGCTGTCAACTCCCAGGGCCTGCGCATGCTACACAGGTCTCCTGGGAGCACCCTTATGGCACGAGTGCACTTAGTCTTAATGGCCAGCGCACCCTAACCTGGAAGTGCCTCTCAGCCTTTGGCTGAGAGGCACTAAGAATTTGGATACCCTCCCCTTGTGGAAAGTGCCGGGTAGGTGATCAAATACTTATTTCATGCAATAAAATGCAAGTTAATTATTTAAAAATCATATAATGTGATATTCTGGATTTTTTTATTCTCTGTCACAGTTGAACTGTACCTACAATACAAATTGCAGATCTCTCCATTCTTTATAGGTGAGAAAACTTGCAAAATCTGCAGTGTAACAAATACTTAATGTCCCCTCTGTAAACCTCAGACAACCCTTTTAAGGTAACTACACATCAACCCAACATATATTTTTTTGCAAAGTTTATTTTCTGCCTTCTGCTATTTTAGCTCATTTTGTATCAAACACTAAACAATGCTTATAGAACTTTTGGGAACGTGTTGAGAAATGACTACTGCATGCTGAATGCTTCCTGCTGTATATTTCCCAGAAAATTCATCAAACTTTGCTAATGGATTTCACTGAAAAGACCTATGGTTATAATTACATAACCTTCATTTGCAATAATATTTTAAACACCTCTCTAAAACTAGAAGCTAGAATGCAGTTACAAAGCATTAAGTGCACAACGATTGCTGGCTGGATTCAGACGCATATTTGGAAACACTTTCATATTTAAAATAAAATAAAAAATCACCTATATTTTAGGTTCATTTCTAAAGAATTCATGTAACTGATAAAATTATGTCTTTTTTTCTCTGGCATCTCACATTACAGGGTTTATATGTCCTCTCTGTTTTTTACTGTTTTCTGGGAATGGAGAAGATGTAACAGAACCATACAACAAACAAGGAAACAATCTAGCACTGTTGTGGTGTTCGGTAAAACTTCTTTATTCAATGTTCATTAAAAATCTAGCCTCAAGGAGAGAAGAATGTATAATGACGTGTTTCGAGCACATAGTGTACTCTTAATAATAGTATCCATCCATACTACAATTTTGTTGTTTTTGGAGATAAATAAAAATGTTATATACAATAGAGGTCAGTTCCTTTGAATGTGATGGTCCACAATTACTGTCATACAGATAGCAGTATATGCGGGTGTGCCGCCCCTGCAGCGTTTTGAACCGCTTGGATCCGGGGGTTATTATTTGTGGCTCGAGGGTCTCCGGACCACACTCAAATGAAAAAGGGGCTATTTACAGGGGAGATATAGTTTGTGATGCCACCCGCGGTGTACGGTAATTGGGAGTACCGCCGCTGCCGCAGGGAGTACCTGGGGTGATGGAGTGGGGCAGCTAGATGTCATCACCCTCCACAGGTAGTGAAGGCCCCAGGACTCTGGATGGTGAGGTGCAGGGGAGCGCAGGGCTGCTGGAAGCAGGGAATGACCATGCACTCACTCAGGCTGGTTATCGTGGTGCTGGATGATGTTTTGTAAAATCATTACACATACATACTGCAGGTAAACCAAAAGTCCCAGTACACCACCGCTGCTTAGGAAGCAGAGCATGTCCAGGTATCCGCTCCCAATAGTATTGCTGTGTTGTGTCCCAATTTAGTCCAGCCTCCCGGGAGCTTCGACTCCTCGGCCCCTCACACTCTGAGGGCCACTACTTCACTTTTCCTGGGGCTCCAACCCCCGGTTACCTCTCCCTCTGGAGTTTTTACTTCCTTTCCATTTGCTCCCCTGGAGCTCACTGATTCGTCACCCACCACCAGTCTGCTTAACCCTTCGGTGGGCGGCCCTTTCCTCTTTAGACCTACCTACTGGCTTGTCTGTCCTATACTGGTGTGAGTGTGGATTGGAATTTGAATGCAGTTGTTAGCAATATGATAGGGTGGAACCTGGAACCAAGGAGGGTGAGCCCTGCACCAGGAAAGAGAGAAGGTGCAGTTCCCTGCGAGACCCTGCTATAACCAGGGGCGTCACACAGGAAAACTAATTCATCAGGTGGACATAGCAACTAAAGGAGCTTAGTAAGAAGAAGTTATTGAGAGCCAATAAGAAAATTGATGGTAATTCGGCGCAGACGGCAGCAGCCCTGGCACACGTTGCAAACACGCTTTCTTCAGCGGTGTTCCAGGTGTGCTGAACGTCTGTGGAGAAAATCCAATCTAGCCGAAGATTTCATCCATTATAAGTTTATGCTCAAAACATACAATGATGCCCTTCACCTCTTCAAACAAGCATACTTTAACACCCTCATCACCTCTCTAGCCAACAATCCTAAACGACTCTTTGATACTTTTCATTCCCTCCTTGGACCAAGAGTTCTGGCCCCAACCACCAACCTCAGTGCAGATGACCTGGCCAATTATTTTAAAGAAAAAATTTACCATATACGCCAGAATATTTCCTCACAGCCTCATAACACCACACATTGTCTGCCCTCCTACACTTCATCTAGCTCATTTTCACTCTTTGATCCAGACACAGAAGAAGAAGTTACTAGGCTCCTCGCATCTTCTCATCCTACTACCTGCACCAGTAACCCTATTCCCTCACATTTCCTTAAATCTGTCACCCCAGCTGTCACCATTCACCTAACTAAAATATTCAATCTCTCTCTCTCCTCTGGTGTCTTTCCCTCCTCCTTCAAACATGCCAGCATACACCCATTAATTAAAAAACAAAATTGTGCTGCTAACTACAGACCTGTCTCTAATCTCCCCTTCATCTCCAAACTCTTGGATCACCTGGTCCACTCCTGTTTAATCCGCTATCTGTCAGATAACTCTCTCCTTGACCCTCTACAATCCGATTTCCGCTCCTTAAATTCTACTGAAACTGCTCTTACTAAAGTCTCTAATGATCTACTAACAGCCAAATCTCATAATCACTACTCCCTGCTGATCCTCCTGGATCTCTCTGCTGCATTCGATACTGTGGATCATCAGATCCTCCTCACTATGTTTCGCTCTATCAGGCTCAAGGACACCGTTCTTTCTTGGTTCTCATCTTACCTCTCTGACCGCTCATTCACTGTATCTTTTGCCGGCTTCTCTTCCGGTCCTCTTCCCCTTACGGTCGGGGTTCCTCAGGGTTCAGTTCTAGGCCAACTCCTTTTCTCTCTATACACTGCCCCTATTGGACAAACGATCAGAAAATTTGGTTTCCAGTACCATCTCTATGCTGATGACACCCAACTGTACACATCTTCTCCTGACATCACCCCTGCATTATTACAAAATACTACCGATTGTCTGTCCGCTGTCTTCAGTATCAAAACCTCCCTCTATCTAAAACTGAACCTGTCAAAACCTGAACTTCTCCTGTTTCCTCCCTCTCCTAACCTTCCAAAACCCAATATTACCATTTCTGTTTGTGGCTCTACCATTACACCCCAGCAGCACGCCTGCTGTCTTGGGGTTATATTTGACTCCGATCTCTCCTTCACTCCCCAAATTCGTTAACTCGCTCGTTCTTGTCAATTCCACCTCAAAAACATCTCTAGAATTTGTCCTTTTCTTACCATTCACTCTGCAAAAACTCTTAAGCGGGCTTTACACGCTACGATATCGCTAGCAATTGCTAGCGATATCGTATGCAAAAGCACCCGCCCCCGTCGTGCATGCGATTTCGTGTGATCGCTGCCGCAGTGAACATTATCGCTACGGCAGCGTCACACACACTTACCTGGTCGGCAGCGTAGCTGTGACTGCCGAACAATCCCTCCCTCAAGGGAGAGGGACGTTTGGCATCACAGCGACGTCACCGCGACGTCACTAAGCGGCCGGCCAATCAAAGCGGAGGTGCGGACATGAGCGGGACGAAACATCCCGCCCACCTCCTTCCTTCCGCATTGCGGCAGGTAAGGAGAGGTTCCTCGCTCCTGCGGTGTCACACACAAAGATGTGTGGTGCCGCAGGGACGACGAACAACATCGATAATCAATCATTACCAGTTTTTGGTTTTGGGACGACCTCTCCATGGTGAATGATTTTCACCATTTTTGAGGTTGCTTAAGGTTGCTGGTAAGTATCACACGCTGTGGTATCGTTAATGACGCCAGATGTGCGTCATTAACAACGTGACCCCAACGATAAAACATTAACGATATCGTAGCGTGTAAAGCCCCCTTTACTGTCGCTCTCATTCATTCTCGCCGGATTATTGTAATTCTTTACTAATTGGTCTTCCTGTTACTAAACTCTCCCCTCTCCAATCCATTCTAAATGCGACAGAAAAAATCATTTTTCTCTCCAACCGCTTCACTGATGCCTCTGCTCTGTGCCAATAATTTCACTGGTTGCCTATCCGCTACAGAATCTAACATAAACTTATCACTCTCACTCACAAAGCTCTCCACGCTTCCGCACCACCCTACATCACCTCCCTCATCTCTGTCTATCACCCCACCCATGCCCTCCATTCTGCTAATGACCTAAGACTGACATCCTCAACAATTCGAACCTCCCACTCCCGTCTTCAAGATGTCTCACGAGCTGCGCCTATGCTCTGGAACACACTACCAAGAACAATCCGATTAATTCCCAACCTCCACACCTTTAAGCGGGCACTAAAAACACATTTCTTTAGAATAGCCTATCAAATTAACGCCCTGATCTAATCTAGTCCTTTCTGCCTTTCAAAAAATTTACTTCCAATTCTTGTTCCCTGTATCTTCTGGTTCCTTCATCTTCATGTACTTTTTTGCACTCTGTACCTGTAAAAATTCTGGCAGGCGACCAGTCCATGCAGCTGGTTTTGAATCCCCTATTAAATCAATGGCTGGACCATATATGACAAGCTTTTCTCCCCCATTTACCTTTTCTGCCTCTCCTATTTCCTCATAGACTGTAAGCTTACGAGCAGGGCCCTCACTCCTCCTGGTATCTTAATTTTGTTATTTTGTATTGACTCATATTTTCTGTACATGTCCCCTCTGAATTGCGGAATATGTTGGCGCTATAGAAATAAAACTTATTATTATATATGATTATATTATTGGTTAGATTAGTATTGGGTGGGCTAATGCTTCCAGTTCTAAAACTGGTAGGTACCATATTCTTTTACAATGGCTTTAGTTTTTTTATTTTAATTCTTTTTTGTTCATCTTTTTGGCCCATCATGAGTCTGACTAGGTGATTTTCATTATTTGTGCTTTTGTTATTCAGCATATTTTTCGGAGAGCCTTATGAACTTTATTTTTTCATCCACAAACATTTGTGGTACTGAATCACATAATTCATTTAAACATAAAATATACTGGAAAGTGGAGAAAAAAATTCCAAGAGTGGTGAGATTTCAAAACAACACAATTCCACATTTTTTTGAGTTTTGTTTTTATAACATGTTTTGTGCAGTACACATGACCTGGCAATATGATTCTACCATTATCGCTATAATAAACGTATAAAACTTGTCTTCTTTAAGTTGCGAAAAACTTATTTTATTTGATTTGTGACGCCTTTTCTGAGTTTTGAGTTTTACATTGATGGAGCTGTATGAGGGCTTGTTCTTTGCAAGAAGAATTGATGTTTTTACTGATACTACAGGGGTTGATAGATTAATTTGATCCCTTGTTATTGCATTTTTTGTTGTGGCCAAAAACCACAAAACCACAATCCTGGTCTTTTATGTATTGGGTTACTTAATTTTATATTTTGATAGATTGGGGTTTTACATAAGCAACATCAAATATGTTTGTTTATTTATTTACTTATTTTAATTTAGTTATTTTTAATTAGGTAAAGGGGTGATGATTCAAAGTTTGGGGCTTTGAACCTGTAATAGCCTGATTGCTTGTTCACTATACTGCATGAAATTGAATTGCAATGTATATAGAAAATGACAATCTTCTATGAGGCCTAGCTACAGGCTAAGCCTGCACCATACCCAGCTGAAACTGGGTGCTTTACATAACAAGTATCTGTCTCTTACAGCAGTGGCTAGAACTGAGCTCTGCTCACTGGCACAGTGACACTGCACGCCCTGTCTTCCCTCCGGTACACTCTGAACAGGCGCTACAGCATCCACAGTGTGTGAACCTATTGCTACATTTTCCTTGCCATCTCAGTAGATTGATTCATCAAGTTTCTAAATTCTGTGCACACATCCCATGACTCAGGTCTCTAGAATTATCTTGAGAAAGGCATAATGTGCCGAAACGTTGGATGTCTAATTTTCTTTGAGTCATTGAATAATAAAACTACTTTTGAAATGCACAACGTAACAAGGAAAAAAGAGTTTGTCCAGTTCACCTGCTCACTGGAGACCGTTGAACTCTGGACCGTGCACGGAGACAGACTCAGACTCAGAAAGATTAAGAACACTATATTCGAAACGCGTCCTCTTTTGGGCTATTGTCGACCCTGTATGGATTTTTAATATGATCTAATTCATTTTTGCATATTTTAAGAATATTGTCTTGGACTGGATTGCTGGATACCTCCTTGGATTTTGGAATGAACAGTATATTCCCCCTTTTTTTTTATTGCTTGGAGTGCCAGAGTTTTTCTATAACCTGAGCTCTGCTTACTGCCCAAAAAAAGTTAAATGCGTCTGTCAATAGTTACATTCTGTGGCGCATCAGCCCCTGTGATGCAATGGCAGAGTGACTTTCTTTTGAAATTGCAGTCAGAGTCCTGCAAAGGTTCCCTGTGCCTGCTATGCTGGAAACCCTGTGAAGACAAGCTGCCAGGCTGAGAATGTGATACAAAGGAGTTGCAGAGGAATAGACAGTGAACAGGGAGCAGCCGGCATAGCGGTAAAGGTGAGCTTTGAGGTGAGCATATATTTTTCTCTTTTTATCCTTTTACCGGCCACATACCTATCTGGCTGCACCCGTTGGTCCCTGCCCATGAACAGTCCCCCAAAGTCACTGCATATGCTCTGGGATCTACTAGCAACCAGAAGTCCTGGCCTATAGTGAAGACCATGTTGTGACTTCTGGGCACAGGTCTTGGAGGTCACTACACATGTCTAGTTAACTCTGAGGCCTGCTCTTAACCAGAAGCTCTGGCCCAGAATAACACTATGCCGAAGATGCAACGTCATAGTGTGAAGCCCCGCAGGTGTTGTATCAGTGCATACCTTCAGGGACTCCACGTAGCTGGTGCTGGTCACAGGTAGGGAATCTTCAGTTTTGATCGTGACGCCACTCTCAGATTTGCGGTCAGAGGGGACCGCCACTGCAGATTAGGAGGCACCTGGGGCTGATGGTGGGTGCAGTCGGGTGTAGTAGCCTCCTGAGAGTGAGGCAAGCCCCAGGGCCCTTTGTAAAGCTGTAGTACCACAAGTCGCAGAATGACCACACACAGGCAGAGTGTCTTTCAGGGTTTTTACTCACTTCAGGTGGCAGGGTGAGTAACCCGGGCGTAGCTGGGATGAACCAGGTGGGAACCAGGTATCCTTCCGGCTGACTGTATGAGGGTGACTACAAACTCGCCTTCCTTAGCCCTTGGTGGTTTGGGGTAACCCCGACTTTGAGTCCCTATGGGGGTCACCCAGGGAAGATGCTCCAAGCCTCTCTCCCCTTCTTGTTTTGCCGTGTGCTTGTTCCCCGGACCAGGCCACTCCAGCCTCTTGCCTCCTATGACCTATGGGCCCTAACTGCGGTTACGTGGCTGCGGCTTTTGTGGTGATGTGGTGTGGGCTTTGAGAGCCCCACACCGGCAGGTTTAGCAGAAGAAAGCTGGATCTATCTTCGCTTCGGGATCTGCCGCCCGGTTGGGCCTGGTGCTCTCTAGAAGTCTCCGTACTTCCCACTCCGTGCACTCTCTAGCTGAAGCTGGCTTTCAGGCAGCACTTCTAGTTGACCGTTCTCCCCCGTCTGTAGTCACTGCGCGGGCGCTGTTAGACAGCAACAGCCCCACAGGTCTGCTCCTCACTGAGCCCTATGGAGTTCTGCTCTAACCGACTCACTGGTGGGTTTTTTCCATCTCTGCTCTTTCTGCTGACATCTCCTCAGTCCGAGCTCCAAGCTCTAACTAACTCCTCCTATCTCTCTTTCCTTCCCCACTTGTGTCTGCCTACGCCACCTAGCAACCAGACTCTCTTACCACACCCCTTGAGAGGAGATGGAAGCTCTCACCCCCTCCACTATTCCAGTGAAGGCGTAGGCTCTGCCCCCTCCTGGGTTCCCCAGGGGTCCTCTCTTAGGTACATGTGTGAGGCCTGATCACTATGCGCCTGTGTTCCACACCCCAGTCAGCCATCTGGATTACCTGTATTATACTGTCCCCAGCATGGGTGCAGTACTCAGTGGTGCCTGACCAGGTCAGGGGCGCCACATTCCCCCTTAGTTATCACCAGCACGTCCTCGGGCTGCAAGACAACATTTTAAAATGCATAAAACATTAAAAAAAAAAAAAAAAAAAATTTAAAAGCACCAGGTATCAGACATCACCACCCTCCACCCACAAGTCCGTTAACCCACCCAAAACCCTTTCACGTTGGCCGCGGCTTCAGCCACTTCTGGCAGGATGTATAGGCGGCTTTCATGGGCTGATGGTTTCAGGGTATACCTGGCCTGGTGGATCCGCGCCGTCAGCCTCTTCTGGCAGGATGCAGAGGCGGCCTCCACAGTTGGTGCTGACCAGGTACCCTCTTTGTGGTGGTGAGCCAAGGCCCCATAAACAGGCGTGCTCTCTGGTCGCAGGTGAGCCAAGGCCCTTTTCTACGGACGGGCCCCCCTGGTTGCAGACGAGCCAAGCCCCTAAACAGGCTGGCCCTGGTGGTGGTGCCACTGGTGTAACTATTTACACTGCGAGAGTTTGTGGCTATAGCAAGTTCATAGCCTTAAAGTTTAGTTCTCACAATAGTTTTTGTGGGCACATGCTTAAACGTTGCAAACAAAACTTTCAAAACTTTAACTTCTGTACTTCTTTTCTGTACTTTACTTTACTCCTTTTTTTCACTAGGGCGAGGGCACGTTGGGCACTGGCACCTGTGACTTTCCTGCTCTTTGTCTCTTTCTTCATCTGTGGTTGCCTCATCTATAGGTTCTGTGTCTTTCCTTTCTTGGTCTGCATCTGATTCCTTTTCTGTATCTGTTTCTTTATCTCTGTCTTGTCTTTCTTGTCTTTCTTGTCTTTCTTGTCTTTCTTGTCTTTCTTGTCTTTCTTGTCTGGGACATGGTGCTACATCGAGCGCATACAATCCCCTTTCACCTTCATGCAGAGTGAACTGTACTGCTTCTCCAGTTTTCAAATTTCTGCCTGAATGTCCTCTGGGCAGGTGGGCTTGGACATCTCTCCTGTTAACAAATATGCCCTCTTTTATTCCTTTCGCTACAATGAAGCCGTATCCACTTTTCAAGTTGAAGTCCTCTACTATTCCTCTGTAAAGGGGTCCTCTAGCCTGGGCTTTGGACCTTCTTAGGCACCTTTTCTCCTCCAGATCTCTGGCTGTAACCTCTTTCTGTTCTGGGGACTGTGGTGTCGGAGGACGCTTTGATCTGCTGCGCCGTGTCTTGCGGGCTGGGTTCATGCCTGCAGGCTCCCAGGTGAGGTCTTTGGGCTGATCTTCGTCTGCTGACGGTGTCAAGTCTTCCTCCTCCCAGCGGGAATAGGGCAGCATCTCCGGCTCTGGGTAGGGGTCTGCTGCGGCTGGCGTCGGAGTTAGCCCTTCTGCTTCCTGGCCTCCTCTCCCCCTTAGTTCTTCCTGGCACTCCTCTGGTGGCAGGACTGGGGATGGACTTTCTTCTGCTGGCCCGGGCGGGGGACTCTCCGGCGCGGCTGCAGGGGTTGCCTGAATCTCCTCAGGGGTGCATGGGGGGCGCAGGTACAGATCCACCAACCACTGGGGAAACTTGGCCTCCATGTCAGCCCTCATCTGCCAGTATTCTTCCTCCAGCGTGGGCTTCCTATCAGAGACCTCCGTGGATTGGGGAGCGGTATCAGCTCTGGCCTTGCAGGCCGGGGTAAATGGTATGTCTCTTTTATCTTGGCGGGCCGCGCCCTGTATGGCGGCGGCCTGGTCTGTGCGGGCCGGGCAGGGCATCGCTGCGGCGGCCTGGTCTGTGCGGGCCGGGCAGGGCATCGCTGCGGCGGCCTGGTCTGTGCGGCCCGGGCAGGGCATCGCTGCGGTGGTCGGAGCTTGGCGGGCCGCACCCGGCGGGGCTGCGGCCTGGTTCAGCGTCGCCGCACCGGACGCCTCTTCAGGGACCGCGGACGTGGCAGCAGGGGTCGGGGCACTTGCGCGGGCCGGGGCATCATTCGACTCACCCGTTGTTGGTAGCACTGGGGTCTGCGTCGTCGCCGTCCCGCCTGGCACCCGGCATGCAGCTCTCCCTTCATAGGCCCGAACCGCCGCGGTCAGCTCCTGCAGTTCCATCCGTTCCTCCCGAATCTGCTCCACGACCCGGGTCTCCAGCCGGTTGCAAAACTGGGCCAGCTCTCGGTACCACCAGGCAGCGGAGCCTGGTTCTGGGTTCCTGCGGTCAGACGCCATTCCTTCTGCGCCGTCTTCTGCACGGTCTCCCAGTAGTGGACTCGTCGCTGCCTCCAGTAGTAAGCTGTCCAGCTTCTGCTCTGCCTCTTTCAGCAGCTCCTCTCCCAGCAGCAGGCTTGTGGCTTCCTTTCCTTCCCGCCGTCTCTGGACGCTTCCACTCTCATAGCTGGCAAGGTCAGAACTCTGCAGGGGATCTCTGGGTAGCCACACCTCTTCGTGGGCGGTAACTTCTTCCAGCGCGGGCTGCTGTTGTTTTTCAGCGCGCTTTTCATGGTGGCAATATGGCGGCGCTTCCAATTTTTCAAGCGGACCGCCCAGGCACATGGTCACCTGTCTCAACAGGTCTAGTCCTTATCCTGTTCGTGACGCCAGATGTGAAGCCCCGCAGGTGTTGTATCAGTGCATACCTTCAGGGACTCCACGTAGCTGGTGCTGGTCACAGGTAGGGAATCTTCAGTTTTGATCGTGACGCCACTCTCAGATTTGCGGTCAGAGGGGACCGCCACTGCAGATTAGGAGGCACCTGGGGCTGATGGTGGGTGCAGTCGGGTGTAGTAGCCTCCTGAGAGTGAGGCAAGCCCCAGGGCCCTTTGTAAAGCTGTAGTACCACAAGTCGCAGAATGACCACACACAGGCAGAGTGTCTTTCAGGGTTTTTACTCACTTCAGGTGGCAGGGTGAGTAACCCGGGCGTAGCTGGGATGAACCAGGTGGGAACCAGGTATCCTTCCGGCTGACTGTATGAGGGTGACTACAAACTCGCCTTCCTTAGCCCTTGGTGGTTTGGGGTAACCCCGACTTTGAGTCCCTATGGGGGTCACCCAGGGAAGATGCTCCAAGCCTCTCTCCCCTTCTTGTTTTGCCGTGTGCTTGTTCCCCGGACCAGGCCACTCCAGCCTCTTGCCTCCTATGACCTATGGGCCCTAACTGCGGTTACGTGGCTGCGGCTTTTGTGGTGATGTGGTGTGGGCTTTGAGAGCCCCACACCGGCAGGTTTAGCAGAAGAAAGCTGGATCTATCTTCGCTTCGGGATCTGCCGCCCGGTTGGGCCTGGTGCTCTCTAGAAGTCTCCGTACTTCCCACTCCGTGCACTCTCTAGCTGAAGCTGGCTTTCAGGCAGCACTTCTAGTTGACCGTTCTCCCCCGTCTGTAGTCACTGCGCGGGCGCTGTTAGACAGCAACAGCCCCACAGGTCTGCTCCTCACTGAGCCCTATGGAGTTCTGCTCTAACCGACTCACTGGTGGGTTTTTTCCATCTCTGCTCTTTCTGCTGACATCTCCTCAGTCCGAGCTCCAAGCTCTAACTAACTCCTCCTATCTCTCTTTCCTTCCCCACTTGTGTCTGCCTACGCCACCTAGCAACCAGACTCTCTTACCACACCCCTTGAGAGGAGATGGAAGCTCTCACCCCCTCCACTATTCCAGTGAAGGCGTAGGCTCTGCCCCCTCCTGGGTTCCCCAGGGGTCCTCTCTTAGGTACATGTGTGAGGCCTGATCACTATGCGCCTGTGTTCCACACCCCAGTCAGCCATCTGGATTACCTGTATTATACTGTCCCCAGCATGGGTGCAGTACTCAGTGGTGCCTGACCAGGTCAGGGGCGCCACAATAGCAGGGCTGGTTAGGAGAGCAGTGAGATGAGTATAAGTAATTAGTTTTTATTTTTACATTTTATATCTATTATGCTTCCAGAAATGGAGATCACAAAGCATAATAAGGGATATTAATTTTGCAGAGAATAATTTTTCTGTGAATCGTATTTCATGATAAAATCCATGTAAACAGATGAGTTTGAACTTTGTCTGTCCTATTCATTTCTAGTTGGAAGTTGTATTCAGCATATATTAATAAACAGCCTATTGGTAAGTAGGTCTGCATACACTAGAGAATGCAGCCCATTATACTGTTTTGGTTTTTTTTTTTCTCAAGAACTCATTAGTAACAAACAAGCTTAGCAGAATTTTACTAGCTTTTTTACATTTGCAACTGACTTAAAATAGAATCAGAATTTTTACAAATACAATAGAACAGTTGTTTGAAGCATTGCTCAACTAATTTTTTATAAAGTGTCTGAAATTTAAAGAAAAATTAGTTTTCTGTGCTATTTATTTCTTTTCTTTAAAGGCTACTTTCTTAAGATGTCCTGCCATTTTACTTTAATGGCAAAGCATTCTTAAAATTGGCAATTTTTGTCTTTTAGCCAAGCTGCTTCATTCTCTGTACATAAGCAAGGATGGTTGACCTTAGGGAGATCAACATCCAACACCGCAGAGACACCATCACCATCACCATCTGCATTGAGTGTTTCTCAACGCAGTGATTCTAGAGCAATGCTCCCTGGGAAATATTCAAAACAAGAAAGCCTGCAGAGAGACCATCACATGTTTCTCAACACTGGCAGGAAACTAGCCAGGTCTTTCACCGGGAAGGAACAACCACGGGAAGGGCAGTCTCCAGTCAAGGGGACCACCTATGCCATTCTCTGTACAGTAGTTATCAAACCTAATCAGATCTTTTCCATAATATCATGTGCAATGACAATGTCTGATATTATTACAAAACTGAAAGCATTTTAATTAAATTTGGTTGTAAATGGTGTTGATGATCATTGAAACTCAACTATTTATCATATTCGAAAAGATTACAATGGATCCTGCAACAAGTCACTTTAGATACAAAGTTATGAAATGTCTTAAAATGCATCTGACTTTTACAAATAGGCAAAATAGGCTAAAATACTCAAAATCCAACAATTTACCTTAAAATGTAGTAAATTTCCAAATAGAACAGACTTTGTTGTGATTTTATCCTATTTATGAATGCTCATTGATATTTAACCTGTGCGCATTGATATTTAACCTTTCCACAACCGAGCAATTTTCCGTTTTTGTGCTTTTTTTTCCCTCCCCTTCCTCCAAGAGGTATAAGTTTTTTATTTTTTTCATCCACATAGCCATACGAGGGCTTGATTTTGCAGGATGAGTTGTACTTTTGAATGACATAATTTATTATATCATGTAATGCCCTAGAAAAATTCCAAGTGCGGTGAAATTGTAAAAAAAAAGTGCAATTCCACAATGTTTTTTAGGTTCTTTATTTACCATGTTCATTATATGGTTAAACTAACTTGGCAATATGATTCTCCAGGTTACACTATTTAATGATTGGATTAATTTATACTTATTTTATATTTTGATAGTTCAGGCTTTTATGACCACAGAGATACCAAATATATATATATATATATATATATATATATTTTATTTTTTTTTATTTTATTTTTAATGGGACAAAAGGGGAACAGATTTAAACCTTTGGTGGGGGGGGTTTCATATTTTTTAGTTTTTACTTTTTCCTATATTTGTTAGTCCTCTTAGGGTCTTGAAGGTGCGATTGTCTGGTCCCTTATGTTTTACATGTATACTGCTATGTATAGTGAAAATCCCAATCTCCTATGAATGCCAGCTGAATGCTGGCTTTTATAGTTAAATTGTAATGACAGGTACAATTTTCAGCAGACCCTGGCTGTCATTGTTGTCCATAACCACATAGTGAGCATGTTAAGTGCACGCCAATGTGCACATGGAATGACGTGCCCCCCTTCTGGTTAATGTTAAATGCCACTTTCACCCACGGCTGTTAAAGGCACATGTTGCATGATTAAATCAGCCATCATCTGCCAAGCCCACATTAAAGACAGTGACATGACCTTTGATGTAGATGTATGTAAAAGGTTGTGAATGGGTTTATTGCAATGGAATTTTCCTGATCTTATAGACTTACTAATGCTTTAGCAATCTTAACCACAAACTTTAAAGGTGTTGTCAGGGACATTAAAATTTTAACATTGATGACATATCCTTTCAATGTCTTGTCACTCATAAGTACTCATTTGTGGAGCTACACAGCACAGCTTCCTCAACTGTATAGTGGCCATGGATCGGTGCTACATGTTGGCCCCCTATTTGAATAAAAAGGGGGTGAACCCCCGCACCCCGTCTGCCAGGTGCCTCCAGAACTTTAGGACCAGGTTTGTCAGGGTGAGACGCATGAAAGGAACATATCAACCTACTGGCATTCACTTTCGATGCAGGTACCAACATCCTGTTTTCAGGGCCATAACCTCTCCAGTGCACAAAATATTGAAGAGAGAAGTGAACAAAGTAAAAATCAACGATTCTTCCCCCCTGAAACTCTAGTTCCCATCAACAATAACTGCAGGTGGCGGTAAGGGTTATGGTTACATTTCTGGGAATTACTTCTTGAGGAATGACCTGTGAAAAACTTTATGGATTTTAAGTGTTTGCATTATCTCTAGATGAAAAGCCACAGGGTTAATAAAGGCGACCACCTTGTATGGACCAATTAACCTAAGGCCTTCAACTAAATACATCTGGTGGCCATACCTAATCACAGGTCCAGATCTGATGAATGTCTTTTATTGGCCATAAGTTTGTATCTGTCACCAAAAACTTTTAGGTTGCTATGTACCCGTTGCTATGCAGAAGAGAGGGACAAAGAAAATTATATCTCTCCAGGAATAGAGATGAGCGAACCTCTCAAGATTCGGTTTGTCGAGCCCACCCGAACAAACAGTAAATTTGCCAACCCATTCGTTGAACTGAATCCAGACCGTTATTGAACCCCATTGAATTCAATTAGGGGGTCAAAAAGCTTCCAAAACAGCAAAACTACATTTTACAATGCACCAAACCACTGTTTTGGCATAGCCATTAGCTTCCTAGACTATTGACATACGAATATCAAAAATAACAAGCAGCCAACCCATAATACAACAGTCATCAGAGTAATTATAATGATTTGATAGTCAAGTAATCATAAAGACGGACCAAGACAAATCGCTATACATACAGGAACAAAGAAAAAGGAAAAAAAAATCTAATAGCCAATTATTGAAAGTGAAAATACTTTATTAGTCAGGTGAAAATTAGGGATGATGACGTGTGACACAAAATATAAGATTGGGGGCACAAACCAGGGGGGCCCAGAGTATAATAAAGTCATAAAATATGCCTTGTTACAGGAAAGTATTAATGCTATTACAATTATGCACATACATTCCAAAGGACAAAATCATTTGAAAATTCTTATTAGACATCTAATAGTACAAGGTATACAGGGTACAGCATATACAGGGGGAGCCACAATTATGGGGAGCTGGATAAACAATCTCACTAGATCCTCAACATGTGGCCATAGTAAGCAAAAACCATACAATGAGATTCACCAATTCAAATGAATAAATGGTGGCCCACACTGTTATATGGTGCACAATTCCCCAAGATAAGCACCAGTCAAAGAGCATAGAATTAAAACATAAGGTAAACACCAGGGGGTTGGAGTAGTATATAGAAAAACCTATTCAGGCAACAAACACTCACCAGATAGGTTAACTTATTGTATAAACAACCCGTTGAGGAGATGACCACTCTCCTGGCAGACTGGAATAGGGAGCCCACGCGAAATGGCGTCCACCCCAACGTCCGTTTTGGCTAGGGAGCCTTTGTCAGCCTGGCCACAACCACTATTCCATCAAAGAGTACCTTTGCAGCTGAGTAGTTCCAGCCGGCAACAACTGATCAGTTTGGGTCCCTGGTGCTGCACCTCCACCAATCAGACATTGATGACCTATCATGAGGGTAGGTCATCAATGTTAAATTCTCAAACAACCTCTTTAATATCAGGGCTATGCAGTTTCTGATTTTTAGTCTGCATTCCACATTTTCTAAGTCTCAAGATGTACTCAAACCAAATGAAAATATATAATACGATCAGATTTGTGATATAAGGATCATCCTAAGCAAAATCTTACCCACAGTAGACTAACCATAAAAGAGGAAAGGGGATAGTAGCCCAAGTTGGATTTAGAAAAGGCAATCCAGCGCGGTCCAATCAATAAAACTCCACTTTATTTAGATTTTCTTAAAATCCAGCATACAGCTCATGGTACAGGGGTCAGTGAGAACTATGCGTTTCAAAACGCGTAGTTCTCACTGACCCCTGTACCATGAGCTGTATGCTGGATTTTAAGAAAATCTAAATAAAGTGGAGTTTTATTGATTGGACCGCGCTGGATCTCCTTTTCTAAATCTTATTACCTGGTGGCCAGACCATTCTGTGCACAGGACTTCCTCATTACCAGCCTTCAGCTGATTGGTGAGATGGATTTTTTCCTTGTTTCTGTAGCCCAAGTTGGTTTCAACCCTTTTGCCATTATATAGAGAGACTTCCCTTTTCAAGAGGCCTCCACTCTTACCAAGGAAAAAGTTGGAGAATTTGTCAGAGGGTTTGTGCCGAGGAAACAGACAGAAGGCCCTTCTCTACTGAGTGCAAGAAGACTGCAACGTAATTCCAAATTGCCCTTTATGTAAGGAACTATTCAAAAGAACTTTCCTATCAATACATCCATGTTTATGGAGCCAAAATCTGACAAGCTTACAAAATTGACTCTGGTGACCAATACAAAACATATAATAGACAAAAAGTATGATCATGTAAATCCAACGTCCATTTTTCCTCTTTTCCTTTTTTTATTTCAGGAATGCAATTAGCGAAACATTTTATGATTTGTTCCACTGATTTAGATAATTAAAATAATTAGTAAAAATAAAAAAAATCACGTCTTTTTTATCTTATGGATATGAAATCTGCGCTCAAACTTGTATACCAAGAGATCATTCATACGTTAATGAATCTGTTTCCTGCGTTCAATTATCTCCCCCATTCTGCTTAAGAGGCAAGTCTGTTGATATGAAAGAGTTAAATGTGTTCCAGTCAGATGAAATGGTATTCAGAAATGTGTGCAGGGTATTTATTGTGAGTACCGTGCAGGTTCTTCTGTGTGAAGAGGTGGCTTCTATTCATGACACGCTAGGGGTTATGGTAAGAATATGTGCTTTATATTAGTATAACCTTGTCTGGATGATATAGGAAAACTAATTTGCCTTATTTACATATGGCACAATCTTTCCAGCATTCAAGGGTTTGTCAGAACCAGGAACATTGTGCATTTCCATGGTAACAGATGGCATGCTGGCAGTATCTAGCTTGTTGCAGTTTCAACTAGGCAGGCCAGCAATTAATCAGCCATCTACATGAGCAAAATTCTTTGTGTGTGAATGGCACTGCTCCTCTGTAGTGCTGTCTGTGCTTTTACAATTTCTGTATTCCTGCCGTGTGAATTACTTTTTGGTCTTTTGTATTAATTTTCCATTGCGCTTCCAAAGCCATGAAGCAAAGAATGTTAAAAAAAAAATCATCTGTGACCTGCAATATATTTCTCCAGCACCTTAACCTTGAGAAATGACTTCCTCTAACCCTAGAAATGCTCAACAGTTTATTACAGAAATCCTTATGCTTCATATCTACTCAGATAGAATATTTGTTTTCTTCTTCTTACCAAATTAATAATAAAATATTATTCTTACTATCTATGTGTTATTTCTTTCATGAATTAATTGTTTGCATTGGGACGGTTAATGAAAATATCTATGCTACTTTTATCATGTTTGTTATCTGTTTAGTGGAATATATTACACAAAGAACATTGTCAATTGTAAGGAAATGTGGCCTACAAAGGGGTTTTCCACTACTAGGACAACCCCTTTTGATTCTACTTGTTTCCCACAGTTAAAATACAATACCCTATATTCACCTCCTATTCTGACGCCGTTCAATTGCTGTCAGTAATTGTGATTCGGGGCTCACGTGACATTAAGTCATGGAAATCCCGTGTCCAATCACTGGCGGCTTCTCTCTCCCCGCCTTCAGACAAAATGAGTTAATCAACACTCATTTCCTGTTGATTACTCATTTGGCCCAAAGGCGTGGTGAGAGAAGTTGTCAGTGATTGGACACAGGGCTCCCATGACTTAAAGATGAGCGAACCTTTGGAGGTTCGGTTCATTGGCAGCAAACGAACCAAACCTCTACATGACTGAACCTTGCATGAAGAGGTTCGGAAACACTGATTGGAAGTTTGAGTCTAAGCCCACATACAGCCAGCCATAAGGAGATCATTTACAGGTGAGGATGGGTAGGCATATTCAAATTTTTGTTCGGGCTTGCACACTACATGTGATCACGCTGTTGTTACCTCTAGTGTGTGGCGTTCAAACATTGCACGCAGCTCGCACAGGGTTCAGTACCAAGCGTACCTGAGCACAGCATTGGTCACGACAGTTAAGTTCCCACGTAAAGCATTCAAACTCTGAATTGGAGCCTGTGTTTTTTAGTTGGTGTTTGGTTCGAAAACCAAACCTCAGGTATGCTCATCTCTACCCATGACGTCACATCAGCCCCAAACCACAGTTACAGAATGGAACGGCACTGGAATGAGAGACGAGTACAGTCTTTTTTACTTTAACTCAAGGAAACAAGTGGAATCAGAATGTTTGTCCTAGTAGTGGACAATCCTTTTAAAAAAAAAAGAAAAAGAACATTTTATATGCAGTAGTGTGCAACATGTTTTCCAAATCTGCCTAACACTTTTGCTAAGTAAGAATTCTTTACCAAGTAGAAGTGTTAACAGTTTATTTTTATGAATTAAAAAAATTAAATCTATAGCAAATCAATATTGATTGTCTAAAACTTTTGTACTATACTTTATATACAATCCTGTAAGTAAACAAACTTGAACAGCTATACAAAATACAATACAGCATTTGAAACAGTGATGAATACTCTGAACCATGGTAAGGCTATGACCGCACTTTGCTTTGTGCTACTTGCAGTTCAGAACGCACGTGTTTGCCCTAATTGATTTAGCCAAAGTTGCCTTTTCCAGAAATTTAGCGCTAAAAACGCATGCATATTTACCGCGTTTTCGATGCGTGTTTAGCGCTTTTTACATGCTTTTTCACCTGCGTTTTGACACATGCGTTTTGAACTTCAAGACACTGCTAAATAAAGATTAAATAGTCAAAAAGAATGAAAAAAGATGAAAAAAAAGGAAAACATATATAATTTTGGAATTAATAAAGAAAATAGTTATATTTCATGAACTTATAGCGGTTTTATATTTAATGCTAAAATAGCAATAAAATCATAATTTTCTTTAATTTAATTGTCAGACTATGTGTGTGTGTAAAGGGACATATTATTCCATTATTTTAATGTCAGAAAAGCATGCGTTTTGAAGTCCAAAATGCATGTTTTCTGCAGCTAAAAAGCAGGTAAAACGCAGGAACTTTGAAGTTTCTGGGTTTTTGCGATTTCTCATTGACTTCAATGTTAGCAAAACACACCGAAAATGGCAAAAACAACTGACATGCTGCTTTTTTGAACGCATGGCTTTTGCCACAAAATATGCAAATTAAACGCAGCGTTTTATAACGCAAAGTGCGGTCTAGAAATCAACCTTTTCCATAGACTATTATGGAAAAGCAAAACGCATGCCTTTTGGCGCAGGTAAAAACGCAAAGTGCCGTCTTAGCCTTAATGTTTTCATTAGGTGGGCCTAAACTAATGGCAACTTTTGAAATTTATGTGCCTTCCATGGCAAATTTATGAAAAAGTGGGTTTGACTTAGAAATATGTGGCCACTCACACCTTCTCCAGGACGCCAAGACCGTGATCTCTCGGCGGTGGAAAGATCCTAACCCCCGACGGTAGATGAGTGGATAACAGAGGTAAATGTTATTCACCGCATGGAAATGGTGATGGCCCAATCTCGAGGACAGACGGTGGAAACGGCCTCCAAGTGGTTCCAATGGGACTCCTTCTTGTCTAGTAAAACACTTCTTGAACTAATTTAACCTCCGGACGGGGGGCACTCTGGCCTTTTCTCTTCCAGATAGTTCACACCGCACTCTTGACAAATTTTCAGCTTAACGGACATTGCATCAGTCCCGGTCGCCTCACTCTGCTTTCTATCCTCTCCCTTCTCTGCACTACCCCTATTTCTCTAGACTCTGTGACTTCCTCTTGTTTGAATATCGTCTCCTTGATTTATCGTTTTATTGTTTTTTTAAGTGATTATCTATGTTCCATTTCTACCATCCATAGAATGTTGCGAAGCCGGCGAAGGCTTGGTCTAGCATTAACTTCTGATCTGTTTCATTTGCAATAGTATGGATGTATGTTCTAATTTTGTATTTCCTGGAAAATTAATAAAATCTTAAAATTGGAAAAAAAGAAATATGTGGCCACTCACAACCCAATGGGTACATTATACTTTATCCTATAAAGTGGTGAAAATTATAGAAAAAAATCGACTGAAGCTGAATTAAATTTTTACATCTTACTTCAGCTGAGTTTTGATGAAGATTAGCATTTGAAATGTAAGTCTTGCTGAATCCCTTCGTTAGTTTTTAAAAAGCCAATCTACTCATTCAGAACTCAATACTAAACAAGTGGATTTTGGGGTTAGCTACATAGAGCATTTAAAATTACAACACTAAATGGGCCTATTTTATAAGAAAGTGAACAAAATGTCTCATGATAATTTCCCCTAATCATACCAGTATATAGTGAGGAGCGAGTGTGCTTGGCACCGCTTGATACTCGATAGAGCATTGGGGTGTTTGTGCAAGCTCGATATTCGATCAAGTATCATGAGGGGGTCGAGTATCATGCTCGAGTCTCTGCGCTGCCTGTTTTGTGGCTGTTTTTCAGCCACAAAATATGGCGGATTGCCTGCAAGTTACATTAATACTGTAGCCATGTATGCTACCGGCATTACTGTGATTGGCCAGCCGCATTACAGCATTGGGTTTTATATGAGACCTGGGGGGGGGCAATACTTGGTACACTGTTGATCAGGAACAGTAGATATAGGAGGAAGAGCATACATTAAATCAGGCATATAGGCAAGGTCTTCCATATGCACCCTTTAATGCCTTTCATGTGGCACTAAAGGCTGTTTTTAGCCTTGTGTAACTGAATAAATAATTTTAAAAATTGACGTATGGTCCCCCCTATTTTTGATAAACAGCAAAGTTAATGCAAACTGGAGCTGGTATTATCAGGCTGAGAATGTCCATAGATATTTGGCCCTTCCTAGTCTCAAAATAGCAGCCTGCAGCCACCCCAGAATTGGTGCATCCATTATTTGAGCCAATTCTGACATTTTGTCCTGGCTCTTCTGAATTGTCCTGGGATAATATTATTTGGGGTTAATATGAGTTCTGAGTTGTCAGTTGGCATCAAGCCCAGGCGTTAGTAAAGGAGACGCGTGTTAGCATGT
The DNA here is from genome assembly GCF_048569485.1 of Anomaloglossus baeobatrachus. Lineage (NCBI taxonomy): Eukaryota > Metazoa > Chordata > Amphibia > Anura > Aromobatidae > Anomaloglossus > Anomaloglossus baeobatrachus. Next base: position 469,529,967 of record NC_134355.1, on the reverse strand, counting down.
TTGAACATTTTTTTTTTAATAAATTGGTGAACAAATGAAAATGTGAGGTAGTCTTTATTTAAATAAAACTTTTTTTACTGTGTGTGTGTTTTTTCAACTTTACACTTACTGTATTGGAAATGAGGGTGTCTGATTGACCCCTCTCTAGTATTAACCCCTGAGCTTGAGGACAGCTGACATTATACAGCTGACATCAACCCCATTAACCTATTACCCTGATTGCAACTGTGCAATCATTAAGAGCCGTCATTAAGGCCCCGTTACACGCAACAACATTGCTAACAAGATGTCATTGGGGTCACGGAATTCGTGATGCACATCCGGCCTCGTTAGCGACGTCGTTGCATGTGACACGTACGAACGACTGCTAACGCTGCAAAATACTTACCAAATCGTTGATTGTTGACACGTTGTCCATTTTCAAAATATCGTTGCTGCTTTTGGACGCAGGTTGTTTGTCATTCCTGAGGCAGCACACATCGCTACGTTTGTGACACCCCAGGAACGATGAACAACACCGTACCTGCATCCTCCGGCAATGAGGTGGGCATGACTTTCATGCGGCTGCCCTCCGCCCTTCCACTTATATTGGACGCCTGCCGTGTGACGTCGCTGTGACGCCACACGAACCGCCCCCTTAGAAAAGAGGCTGTTCGCCGGCCACAGCGACGTCACTAGAAAGGTAGGTATGTGTGACGGGTACTAGCGATATTGTGCGCCACGGGCAGCGATTTGCATGTGACGCACAAACGACGGGGGCGGGTGCTTTCACGAGCAAAGCTTTCACGAGCAAAGCGTATAAAGCGCCATTTAAGCACCAGAATTGGATGCACCAATTTTGGGGTGGCTGCAGGTTGATATTTTAAAGACATTTGACTATTGTGTATCTGTTCAACATTACAAGCAGGAAAAGAGTTACTTGGCTAGATATAAGTGGATCAAACACAATTTGAGTTTTTCTGTCCACGCATTTTTTTACCCGGAAAGTTATTCTCTGCTAATTTAATGTCTTTTCTGATCCTCTAGGATTTTATGAGATTCTAGAGCATAATAAATGGAAGATGTAAGAAATTTTAAAATATCCATATACTCACATTGCTGCTCACCTCAGGCTTTAATAGGGCTGAGCACACAAGGTTGTGTTGCATGCCATGACATCTTGATCTTTTGCACGCTTGTGCAGAATCCTCTCATGCCCTTATCAAGGTCAGAAGTCCTGGCGCAGTGTGAATGTCCTTGGGATTTCAACGTGAAGGGAATCTAAAGATACAGAGAGGACTGGACAGGTAAGGGTACGCTCACACGAGCGACAAAAATGGACGAGAGCAATGCGAGAAATTCTCGCATTGCACTCGGACCAATACTAGTCAATGAGGGAGAGCTGTTGGTCAGCTTTTTTTGCATCCAGATTCTGGATGCGAGAAAAGCGGCAGCATGCTGCGATTTGATCCAGAATACGTCCGAGGCTCGCCAATACAAGTCAATGGGTGCGAGGAAAAATCGGATGTCACACGGACGGCACACGGACCATCCTAGTGACATCCGTTTTTCTAAATACAATCCTATCATGTAGCACAGAACACTGTAAATTCTCCTGTACATGACTGTAAATGAGTAACAGCTGCTGTGCAAAAAAACGGATTGTATACTGACAGCATACTGACAGCACACTGAGTGCACACTGATGACAAGTGAGAAAAATTCGTCCGACTCTCGCAAACGAGAATGGGACCGTTTTTTAATACGTTCGTGTGAGTCCAGCCTTACAAAGAGAAACCAGAGAGATGTGTATAAGGATTTTTTAAAAAAATGTTGATGACCTTTATAGCCTCCATTCTGATGAATCAGCACACAAGCAAATTACAAAATGTCCTCACTTTTACGAAAGTATGCTTTTAGTAGAATTCAATTCCATTTTATTCACTTATTTCTTTACTTCAACTCAAATAATTTATCATTTACATATCCATTTTTTAAACATGTGCCCTCGTTGTTTTTCACTGATAGATTATATCTTATGGCACTAGTCACAAATGTTTTTTTCATGCAGACGGATGATATGCATAAAAAAATTAAGACATATCCTTTTATGGTATAATTTGCACACTAAGTGAATGGGTCAAAAAAAATATGGCCAGTTGTCCATACTCATTAACTTGTTGAAGTAAGCATGAGAATCCCACATCTACTTTTTTCGTATGTGAGAAGGGGACGCCTGTTTTGTGGAGCGATGAGCCAGGGTTATGCTATTACCAGAAGAACATTATCAGTCTTATTGCATTTTGCCACCTGTAATAGTTTATGTGGTGTAGTTGTAGTTTGTAGTTTGGTGGAGGAAGATTAATTCTATTGGCTTGTTTTTCAGGGGTTTAGCCTAGACCCCTTAGATCTGGAATGAAAATTTTAATGCTTCAGCATGACAAGATATTTTGGACACTTTTATGATTATTTTTGTTTAGACCCTAATGGGTTTTGGTTGTATTCTGGGTAGTTTTTCAAGAATTATCCTTTCAGTCCTTAAGGCCACTTCACATGCAGCGACATCACGAAATGGATGATGTTTCAACAATCAACGATTTGGTGAGTATTTGGTGAGTATTTTACATTGTTAGCAGTCGCTCGTAGGTGTCACACGCAACGACGTCGCTAACGAGGCCGGATGTGCGTCACGAATTCCATGACCCCAACGACATCTCGTTAGCGATGTCATTGCATGTAAAGCCCCCTTTATCCTCCAGCAAAAGAAGCCTTTTAAATTTCCCACCAAGCTCCCCTAAACTGTCTTCTATAACAGTGAGAAATCAGTCCTGCATACATTTTTCTGGTGGTGAAATGACCCTATCTGCTTCACATACTAAAATGTCGGCATCTTTGTAGTCAATTAGATGGCACCGTATTTGTATTAATAAAAAATTCAGGCAATGATCAACCCATTCTCTTCTCTAGGTCAGCATTGTGCGATGCATGAACCAATAGACTTTGCTTACCATCTGCAATAAAAAAATTGTTTAAAAGAACAGAGAGTCCTCAGTGGTTGATACCTTTTAATGGCTAACTGAAAAGATGGTAATAATTGCAAGCTTTCGAGACTACTCAGGTCTCTTCATCAGGCATGGTAATCTGCAATAGTTTCACAAAACTATTCATCCAGCATTTGTTAGACAATCTTCAATATTTTATTATTCCAGAAACATATCAGAAACAAGTCAAAACAAAACTATATTTTAGCTCGTGTTTTCCGAAAGATTTTGCTCTTAACCCCTTGCTGCAGCAGGGCGATATGCTGTTCTAATAGCCCATTGGAGCACTTGTGATGAAATGGCTGGGTGCAGATTAATTTCCATGATAACTTGAGGTCTGTTGAAGATACTCGCCATTTTTTCTGTGAATGCCATCTTCTGGCTGGTGTTCATAAGAGATTGTGATATGTGCTGTATACAGCTGTACTGTAGTACAAGTGATCAGATGTTTTACAAGAGAAACAACAAATATAGTGAAAAGTAAAAAAAAAGATAAAAAAATGAAAAATATTTAAATAACATATTCAAATCATCCCACCATTCCTAATTAAAAACAAATAAATAATAATAAAAAATCCACACATCTGATATTGTTACATCCGTAAAACTCTGATCAGTGATAAAAAGGACATTAATTAATCCAATCTGTAATAACAAAAAAATCAAAAAGTCACAATTGCATAAAAAAATGCAATAAGAGGAGATCAAAATATTGTATCTAGACCAAAATGACATCAATAAAAACATTGTCTAAGGTCACAAAAAACAAACCCACACATAAACATATCAACTGAAAATTAACACATGTGAAATGAGCAAATATTATATTGCATTTTATGTTAGTGGTAAATTATATTTATATGATTTGCATTTATTTATTAAAATATCTATACTCTTATATAAATTTAGAAAAAAAAATCACACTTTTCGAACTTTTTGTACGCTTAACCCCTTTTTGACAGATGATATTCCAAGTACATCATGATCGGATAATGCTTCCAAACTGATTATTTACTGGGTGCATCATGAAGATCATGTGAGCACAGGCACTGTACCCACATGAACGCCACCAAGAGCTTGGCTTTCCTGACAGCTGAGCCCAGGCTCTCACAGTTCTGACCCTGACTGTTTAACCCCTAAATGCTTCAATCAATAGCGATTACTGCATTTAGGGGCTGGGAGAGCAAGTATGCTCCCTCTCCCAAGCGATCGTGACCTCCGCGATTTAATTACGGTGGGCCTGATGCTTGACATGGCAATTTGTAGTCGTCATGACGATGTCATTATGACCTTCGGGTCACCCAGCTATGTCAAGCCTTTGAGATCATGCTAAGAGCATAGTCTCCGAGGCTTCTATCAGTGTATACAGTACCTGACAGATAATCCATTGCAATATAGGTGCACTGCAATGGATTATAAGAGTGATCAATGAAATTAAAGTTAATGTCTCAGAAAGGGACTAAGTAAAAAAGTAAAAAAATGTAATATTTAAAAAAAAAAAAACCAAAACACAAAATAAAGAGCAAATAAATGAAAAAAAATACTATACTAATAAAAAAGTGTAATTATGTAAAATATAAACAAAAAAGTATGCATATTTGGTATCACCCTGTCCGGAACAACCCGATTTATTAAACTGTCACACTATTTAACTCCTTCAGAGATCACCGTAAAAAAAAATGGGAAAAAACTATGCTTTTTCATCATATTGAAAAAACAAATGGAATAAAATATGACCAAAAAGTCGAATGTAAATAAAAATGATATTGCTAAAATGGTCACCTTGTGCTGCAAAAACAAACTGTGATAAAGCTATAGCTCTCAAAATACAGCAATCCAAAAGCAATTCTTTTTTCTATAAAAAGGTTTCTATGGAAAAGTATCAAAACATAAAAATTTTATTTTAAATCACCAACTACCCCTCCAGGTCCGAAGTAATCCACACGACACTATCAGCTTTGCTAGCTCTGCTACATGAAGATGACAGGGAGCGTTCTGTGTCCTCTCCATGTAGCAGCTGATGTGAACCGCGCTGTAATCTGAGACTTCAGTCTGCAATGCAGAAGTCAAGATTACCAAATCTGCCTATGTTTTTCATTAGAGGCAGTGGCTGAATGGTTAGAGTGCTCACCTAAGAAGCAATACTTCACGAGCTCTAGCCCCGGCTGACAGAGTAAAACATTTAATTTATTTTTAATTTTAAATTAGAATTATTCATTTATAATTCTAATTTAATTATGCCCTGAGGGTAGGAGCCTGACATCAGCTGCGAGCCACACCTCTAACATCGGAGCAGTTCACGGAATGAGGCTGCAGTGCTCTCTCTCTTTCTCTCAGTCAGTCAGTCAGTCAGTCAGTCTCAGTCAGTCAGACAGTCAGTCTCAGTGAGTCAGTCAGTCAGTCTCAGTCAGTCAGTCAGTCAGTCAGTCAGTCAGTCAGTCAGTCAGTCAGTGTCAGTCTCAGTCTCAGTCAGTCAGTGTTGGTCAGTCAGTCTCAGTCAATCAGTCAGTCTCAGTCAGTCAGTCTCTCTCAGTCAGTCAGTCAGTCTCAGTCAGTCAGACAGTCAGTCTCAGTGAGTCAGTCAGTCTCAGTCAGTCATTCAGTCAGTCTCAGTCAGTCAGTCTCAGTCAGTCAGTCTCAGTCAGTCAGTCAGTGTCATTCTCAGTCTCAGTCAGTCAGTGTTGGTCAGTCAGTTTCAGTCAATCAGTCAGTCTCAGTCAGTCAGTCAGTCTCTCTCAGTCAGTCAGTCTCAGTCTCAGTCAGTTAGTCTCAGTCAGTCAGTCAGTCTCAGTAAGTCAGTCAGTCTCAGTCAGTCAGTCAGTCTAAGTCAGTCAGTCAGTCTCAGTCAGTCAGTGTCTCTCAGTCAGTCAGTCTCAGTCAGTCAGTCTCAGTCTCAGTCAGGCTCTCTTTCTCTCTCTCTCGTTCTCGCTCTCTCCTCTCTTCTCGCTCTCCTCTCTCTTCTCTCTCTCTCTCCTCTTCTCTCTTCTTCTCTCCTTTTCTCTCCTCTTCTCTCCTCTTCTCTCCCCTTCTCTCTTCTCTCTCTCTTCTCTCTCTCTCCTCTCTCTCTTCTCTCCTCTTCTCTCTCTCTTCTCTCCCTCCTCTCTCTTCTCTCCTCTTCTCTCTCTTCTCTCTCTCTCCCTCTCTCTCTCTCCTCTCTGTCTTCTCTCCTCTTCTCTCTCTCTCTTCTCTCTCTCCCTCTCTCTCTTCTCTTTTCTCTCTCTCTTTTCTCTCTCTTTTCTCTCTTCTCTCTCTCTTCTTTTTCACTCTCTCTCACAACTTGCGATGATCAGCTGATGTGGTCACCTGATGGAATCAGCTAACACTAAGTCGAGCGGTGAGGCCGGCTTTTTACCACCCGGCCGGCTAAACTATAAGCTGATGCTGTCAGAAAGGAGTCTGCAAAGAAGTGTGTAGTTGTTTTTTTTTTGCACTGATGCATCATCTGATTGTATAAGAGCCGTTTATCAATCAGCTGCTGTGTCATGTGATTCAGGCCCTTGAACCTAACACATCATCTGATCGTTTTGTCTTCCAGCAAACTGATCAGATTATATTGGATCCAGATTGGACAGCGCGGGACCCTTGACCCAGGATTACTGCGGAGGGGGGTTCTTTATTTCAATAAAGATGGAGTCACTAATTGTGTTGTGTTTTATTTCTAATAAAAATATTTTTCTGTGTTGTGGTTTTTTTTATCTGTACTAGAAATTCATGGTGGCCATGTCTAATATTGGCATGACACCATGAATTTCGGGCTTAGGGCCAGTTGATAATATACAGCTAGCCCTAACCCCATTATTACCCAGCGAGCCACCCGTCACCAGGGCAGCTGGAAGAGTTGGATACAGCGCCAGAAGATGGCGCTTCTATGAAAGCGCCCTTTTCTAGGGTGGCTGCGGACTGCAATTCGCAGCAGGGGTGCCAAGAAAGCTTAGACACCCTGAGCTGCGGATTCCAATCTCCAGCTGCCTAGTTGTACCTGGCTGGACACAAAAATTGGGCGAAGCCCACGTCATTTTTTTTTTTTAATTATTTCATGAAATTCATGAAATAATTAAAAATAAAAGGGCTTCCCTATATTTTTGGTTCCCAGCCGGGTACAAATAGGCAGCTGGGGGTTGGGGGCAGCCCGTAGCTGCCTGCTGTACCTGGCTAGCATACAAAATCATGGCGAAGCCCACGTAATTTTTTGGGGGGGCAAAAAACTCCTGCATACAGTCCTGGATGGAGTATCTTGAGCCTTGTAGTTCTGCAGCTGCTGTCTGTCTGTATGGAGGAGAGCAGACAGCAGCTGCAGAACTACAAGGTTCAGCATGCTCCATTCACTAGTTTATGCAGGAGAGCAGACAGCAGCTGCAGAACTACAAGACTCAGCATACTCCATCCAGGACTGTATGCAGGAGCTTTTTGCCCACCAAAAAAATTACGTGGGCTTCGCCATATTTTTGTATGCTAGCCAGGTACAGCAGGCAGGTACGGCTGCCCCCAGCCCCTAACTGCCTATTTGTACCCGGCTGGGAACAAAAAAATACGGAAGCCCTTTTTTTAATTATTTCATAAATTTCATGAAACAATTAAAAAAAAAATCGACATGAGCTTCGCCACATTTTTGTGTCCAGCCAGGTACAACTAGGCAGCTGGGGATTGGAATCCTCAGCACAGGTTGGCCTGAGCTTTCTGGGCCCCTCTGCTGCGAATTGCAGTCCGCAGCTGCCCCAAAAAATGGCGCTTTCATAGAAGCGCCATCATCTGGCGCTATATCCAACTCTTCCAGCAGCCCTGAAGCCGGGTGGCTTGCTGGGTAATAATGAGTTAATTCTAGCTTTGTTTTACTAGCTAGTATTAAGTCAGAGATTCTTAATGTCAGGCAAGTTTGACCTAGCCATTAAGAATCTCCAATAAAGGGTTAAAAAAGACACCACACAGAGAAAACAGATAACTGAGAAAAAATACTTTAATAGAAATAAATACACAGACACACTTAGAGACTCCATGTTTATTACTCCCTGTCAGCCCTCCACGATCCATGGTCTTCTGTCTTCTTTCTCCTTCAACCCATGCAGCTCTGCTACATCAGACAGCTCTGCATGGGAGGAAGACACTGCTGCTCCTCGTGCACTGCAGTCTATTCACTCAGTGAGAGTGAGCAGAGGCTGCAGGCTGTAAGCGATGACGTCACCGCTGACAGGTGGGTTGGTATAGCAACGGTGATCTCCGTTATTGACCGGCTGTGGCAGCCGGTGAAAAATGGAACGGGGAAGCCGATCATGTGCCAGAGCATTTCGCCGGTATACGGAGATGCTGGAACGATCACCGCGTACCGGAAAGATGCAATGACAGGACCTAGTATGAAGTCATAGCCATGTGACCAGTCTGTAGCCAATGAGATAATAGACACGTGACTGGTCACATGCTTTTTTTGACGTCACGGAAGGTCCTATCATCAGCGCTGGTTACCGGGAGGACGCAGCAATTATCGGAAGGAAAAGCGGCGTGAGACAGAGTGCCGGACGCTTCGCAGGGACCTGTAAGTGTAATGGCAATGTTTATTAACTGTATGTGTACATTTATAATGTGTTTTTATATGTTTGTGTTTGCCTGCCATTGGTTTCAATGGGGCTCAAGGGGTTTGTCTAACGGTTTGTCAAGCCGAACTCGAACGGGGTCTCCGTTCGACAAACCGAACCAAACTCGAGCCTTCAGAGGCTAGCTCATCTCTATCCTTCACACGTCCGTGTCTCCGGTATGTGTTTGGTCCATTTCCTCACATACCAGAGACACGGGCACACGTAGACCCATTAAAATCAATGGGTCTGCGCTCACGTGCATGTTCTGCTATGGACCGTGTGTCCATGTGGAGCATACGTGTACCCATGTGCTGCACTCGTAGACATGTCCGTTTTATTCCAGCATCACGGGTGTCACATGGAACACAAACGGACCACACGGATGTGTTCCGTGTGACACGCACCGAAGAAAACACGTGTCTGAGAAAAAAAAAAAACTTTACTCACCTTCTTCAGCCCTGCTGTCTCTGCTATTGCTCTCACTTGCTTCCGACCTCCGCTCATTATGCTCATTGCATATTCACTTCACTGCGGACCGGAAGCAGCAGCAGCGGGGAGTTGCTAGGATTGGACACTGAAGATCAGCACCACGGATAGCAACGCCAGGGACAGGTGAGCAGAAAGTTCCCGTTCTCTGTGTGTTATCACGGATAACACACGGAGAACACACGTGTGCAATAGACACGGCTCACGGAGGCCAATACACATCTTTGACACGTCCGTGAAAAACGTGCGTGATTTTCACGGATGTGTGAAAGAGGCCTTAGTGTGATAGTAGCCAAACCTAAAAAAAAACATCAGAAATCTAGTATTGCTGTAATCATATTTACCTGAGGGATAAAACCGCCCTATCACTTATATCAGAAGGTGAACAAAGTAAAAAATAGTAATATAACCAATTCTTCAACTGATGTTGATTTGTTCATTCTGCAATACGAAGATCGCAGTACGATGGGGCTCACATTTATCCTGAATTTTATGATGAGTGATTACATCAGGGATAACATGTAAATCTCTCAAAAATGTGATTCAGGCAATGTTTCCAACAGAAATTTCACTGTAATGAGGCAGATGGAGTCACTTTGAACTCCCTTCTGGCTTGTGGTCCATCTTTTTACTGACCTTTTAGACATGCACAAAAGCTCGGTGAACAACAGTTTTGTGTGCATTTGAATAGGTGGACACCACTGAACAAAGACCAAATGGATTCTGAAGTAACTCTGCTCACTCAATGTAGTGAATGAATCAGTTGGGGGTCTCACCTGAATTACATATTTCTGAGATGTAGATGGAAACCCGATGTAAGGGCTCAGCATAGAGCACAGGATAAATGTAAACTGCTGTTGATGGCTGTTTGGGGTACAGAACATCTTGGATCATTCAACTCAACCAACAAAAACATAAGTCTCCACTCAGTTTATCTGTTAATGGAAATATTGGGGGCTTCTATGTTACTGGTAGCACAATGCTATGGTCCCCCCCAAAAAATCCAGCAAAATCTGCACTCTCAAATCCAAATGCCCCTATCCTTTTTTGAGCCCCACAGTGTGCCTAAAGCACAATTAACGTCAATCAAAAAAAGGCGGATCCCCAGCACAAGGAACGTCCATATAAACTTGAAATAAAGTTAAAAGTCATGATCTATCATGATTAAGGACGATCGCGTCTGAAACACGTAGATCGGAGGAGTTATGTTTTATTCCTTCTTCCCCCTTTTTTAATCATTATTGGAATAAAATTAAATTTTAACTTTATTTCAAGTTTCTATGGACGTTCTTTTTGCTGGGGATCTGCCTTTTTTTGATTGACTACAGCCTTCTTGACCCACGAGCACCGTCCGGATATTCCTTCCTGGAATGACTACATGGTAATGAGCTGATTCACTCTTTTTTATCACAATTAACGTCCACTTGTTTGAACTTGTACTGAGGAAGCCTACTTAATTTACAGGGTGTGTTTCTCCAGAAGCACAAGCTGGGCGCATTGCATGGACACTACAATGTGCTGGGCATGACAAGGTTTTATTTTCAATTTTTAATTCTGCAACATTTACTGCATTTGACTCCATGGGTGTTTTTTCAAAAGACAAAATCGTCACTACATACGTCACCCATAGATAAATACTCAGAGGGGTGTAATTTCCAAACTTTGGTCACTTGAGGAATTTCTGCTGTTTTGGCACTTAGAGGCTCTGCAAATAGAGTCTGCAAACAATTTTATGAAAATTTGTTCTCCAAAAATTAAATGGCACTTCTTCCCTTCCGAGCCCTGTAGTACGGCCAAACAGTATTGCACAGTCATATGAAGGATATTGTCATGTTCAGGAGAAATTGTGTAACACATTATGGGGCCCTTTTTACTTATTCTCTTTGTGAGTATTGGAAATCTAAGGTTAAAACAACATTTTTGTGATACAAATGTAATATTTTTTTTTTCACCACCCAATAATATAACATTTTGGGAAACTTACAGTATGTTGTGTCAATATGCTCATTGCACCCCTGGATTAATTCATTGAGAGATGCAGTTTATAAACTGGCATCACTTGTGGGGCATTTCTGATGTTCTGGCACCTCAGGGGCTCTGCCAAGGTGACATGGCACACTCAAACCATTACAGAAAAATCTGAAGACTAAAATGGCACTTCTTCCCTTCTCAGCTTTGCACTGCATCTCAAAAGCAGTTCCCAATTACATGGAAGTTATTGGCACACTAAGGTAAAATTACACAACAAACTGTGTGGTCCATTTTTTTCTTATTAGCCTTTATAAAGATAAAAACTTGGGCTTAAAACAACATTTTAGTGAAAAAAAATAACTATTTCTTCACCTCACAAGATGAGTTCATTGAGGAGTGTAGTTTGTAAAATATGGTCATTTGTGGCATGCTTTTTTGGCATGTCAGGGGCTCTGCCAATGTGACATGGCACCCCCAAACCACTTTCAGCAAAATCTAAACTCCAATATAGTGCTCCTTATTTTCCAAGCCCTGCCATTTGCACAAACGGTAGTTTTCCACCACATATGGGATATTGGCATACACAGTAGAAATTGCACATTAAATTGTATGATGCATTTTCTCCTATTACCCTTGTGAAAATTAATCATTTGGGGCAAAAGCAACGTGTTTGTGGGAAAATGTCTTTTTTCATTTTCATGGTTCAACATTATAAAATTCTGTGAAACATCAATGGGCTCACCACACATCTACATAAATTCCTTGAGGGGTCTAAATTTCAAAATAGGGGTCACATGTGTGGAGGTTCCACTGGTTAGGCACATCAGGGGCTCTACAAACACAACATGGCATACACAAACAATTCCAGGAAATTTTGCATTCCAAACGTCAAATAGCGCTCCTTCCCTTCCATGTCCTGTCGTGCGACCAAACAGTGTTTTCTTACCACATATATGGGGTATTGTTGTACTCAGAAAAAATTGCATATTAACTATTATGGTGCATTTTCTCCTGTTCCTGTTTTGGAAAATACTACACATGTTTGTAGGGAAAAAAAACTTTTTTTCACTTTCATGGCTCAATGTTATAAACTTCTGTGAAGCATCTTGGGGGTTCAAGGTGTTCAGCACACATCTATATATATGAGGGGTCTAGATTAGAAAATGGGGTCACATGTGAGGGATTTACAATGTTTAGACGCATCAGAGGCTCTCCAAACGCGACATGGAAATCACTAACAATTTCGGACAATTTTTCATTGCAAAAGTTAAACGGCACTCCGTCCCTTCTGAGCTTTGCCATGTGCCCAAACAGTGGTTTTCCACCACATGTGGGGTATCGGTGTATTCAGGAAAAATTGTAAATCAAATTGTATGGTGCATTTTCTCCTGTAACAATTGTGGAAATTAAAACTTTGAAGCAAAATTAACATGTTTTTTACAGCTCAACATTATATAAATCAGTGAGGCACCTGGGGTTTAAGATGCTCACTACACATTTAGATAAATTCCTTGAGGGGTCTACACTGTGTGCAGAATTATTAGGCAAATGAGTATTTTGATCACAGGATAAATTTTATACATGTTGTCCTACTCCAAGCTGTATAGGTTTGACAGCCAACTACCAATTAAGTAAATCAGGTGATGTGCATCTCTCTAATGAGGAGGGGTGTGGTGTAATGACATCAACACCCTGTATAAGGTGTGCTTAATTATTAGGCAACTTCCTTTCCTTTGTCAAAATGGGTCAGAAGAGAGATTTGACGGGCTCTGAAAAGTCCAAAATTGTGAGATGTCTTGCAGAGGGATGCAGCAGTCTTGAAATTGCCAAACTTATGAAGCGTGATCACTGAACAAGCGTTTAATGGCAAATAGCCAACAGGGTTGCAAGAAGCGTATTGGGCAAAAAAGGCGCAAAATAACTGTACATGAATGGAGGAAAATCAAGCGTGAAGCTGCCAAGATGCCATTTGCCACCAGTTTGGCCATATTTCAGAGCTGCAACGTTACTGGAGTATCAAAAAGCACAAGCTGTGCCATACTTAAGGACATGGCCAAGGTAAGGAATGCTGAAAAACGACCAACTTTGAACAAGAAACATTAGATAAAACGTCAAGACTGGGCCAAGAAATATCTTAAGACTGATTTTTCAAATGTTTTACGAACTGATGAAATGAGAGTCTCTCTTGATGGGCCAGAGGCTGAATCAGTAAATGGCAGAGAGCTCCACTCAGATGCCAGCAAGGTGTAGGTGGGGTACTGGTATGGGCTGGTATCATCAAAGATAAACTTGTGGGACCTTTTCGGGTTGAGGTTGGAGTGAAGCTCAACTCCCAGACCTACTGCCAGTTTCTGGAAGACAACTTCTTCAACAGTGGTAAAGGAAGAAGTCGGTATCGTTCAAGAAACACATGATTTTCATGCAGGACAATGCTACATCACATGCATCCAACTACTCCACAGCGTGGCTGGCCAGTAAAGGTCTAAAAGATGAATAATAATGACATGGCCCCCTTGTTCACCTGATCTGAACCCCATAGAGAACCTTTGGTTCCTCATAAAATGTAAGATCTACAAGGAGGGAAAACAGTACACCTCTCGGAACAGTGTCTGGGAGGCTGTGGTAGCTGCTGCACGCAATGTTGATCATAAACAGTCAAGCAACTGACAAAATCTATGGATGGTAGGCTGTTGAGTGTCATTATAAAGAAAGGTGGCTATACTGGTCACTAATTTGTTGGGGTTTTGTTTTTGAATGTCATAAATGTTTATTTCTAAATTTTGTGCAGTTATATTGGTTTAACTGGGGAAAATAAACAAGTGAGATGGGAATATATTTGGTTTTTATTAAGTTGCCTAATAATTCTGCACAGTAATAGTTACCTCGTATGATAGCCATATCTAAAAAAAAAAACACTCCAACTTCCAAAAATATTAAGCTTTGATATTTATGAGTCTTTTGGGTTGATTGAGAACATACAGTTAGGTCCAGAAATATTTGGATAGTGACACAAGTTTTGTTATTTTAGCTCTTTACAAAAACATGTTCAGAAATACAATTATATATATAATATGGGCTGAAAGTGCACACTCCCAGCTGCAATATGAGAGTTTTCACATCCAAATCGGAGAAAGGGTTTAGGAATCATAGCTCTGTAATGCATAGCCTCCTCTTTTTCAAGGGACCAAAAGTAATTGGACAAGGGACTCTAAGGGCTGCAATTAACTCTGAAGGCGTCTCTCTCGTTAACCTGTAATCAATGAAGTAGTTAAAAGGTCTGGGGTTGATTAGAGGTGTGTGGTTTTGCATTTGGAAGCCTTTGCTGTGACCAGACAACATGCGGTCTAAGGAACTCTCAATTGAAGTAAAGCAGAACATCCTGAGGCTGAAAAAAAAGAAAAAATCCACCAGAGAGATAGCAGACATGCTTGGAGTAGCAAAATCAACAGTCGGGTACATTCTGAGAAAAAAGGAATTGACTGGTGAGCTTGGGAACTCAAAAAGGCCTGGGCGTCCACGGATGACAACAGTGGTGGATGATCGCCGCATACTTTCTTTAGTGAAGAAGAACCTGTTCACAACATCAACTGAAGTCCAGAACACTCTCAGTGAAGTAGGTGTATCTGTCTATAAGTCAACAGTAAAGAGAAGACTCCATGAAAGTAAATACAAAGGGTTCACATCTAGATGCAAACCATTCATCAATTCCAAAAATAGACAGGCCAGAGTTAAATTTGCTGAAAAACACCTCATGAAGCCAGCTCAGTTCTGGAAAAGTATTCTATGGACAGATGAGACCAAGATCAACCTGTACCAGAATGATGGGAAGAAAAAAGTTTGGAGAAGAAAGGGAACGGCACATGATCCAAGGCATCCTCTGTAAAACATGGTGGAGGCAACGTGATGGCATGGGCATGCATGGCTTTCAATGGCACTGGGTCACTTGTGTTTATTGATGACATAACAGCAGACAAGAGTAGCCGGATGAATTCTGAAGTGTACCGGGATATACTTTCAGCCCAGATTCAGCCAAATGCCGCAAAGTTGATCGGACGGCGCTTCATAGTACAGATGGACAATGACCCCAAGCATACAGCCAAAGCTACCCAGGAGTTCATGAGTGCAAAAAAGTGGAACATTCTGCAATGGCCAAGTCAATCACCAGATCTTAACCCATTTGAGCATGCATTTCACTTGCTCAAATCCAGACTTAAGACGGAAAGACCCACAAACATGCAAGACCTGAAGGCTGCGGCTGTAAAGGCCTGGCAAAGCATTAAGAAGGAGGAAACCCAGCGTTTGGTGATGTCCATGGGTTCCAGACTTAAGGCAGTGATTGCCTCCAAAGGATTCGCAACAAAATATTGAAAATAAAAATATTTTGTTTGGGTTTGGTTTATTTGTCCAATTACTTTTGACCTCCTAAAATGTGGAGTGTTTGTAAAGAAATGTGTACAATTCCTACAATTTCTATCAGATATTTTTGTTCAAACCTTCAAATTAAACGTTACAATCTGCACTTGAATTCTGTTGTAGAGGTTTCATTTCAAATCCAATGTGGTGGCATGCAGAGCCCAACTCGCGAAAATTGTGTCACTGTCCAAATATTTCTGAACCTAACTGTAGTTGTTGATCAGTAAAAAAAAAAACCCCTCTAAAATACAACTGGCCTAATAATTCTGCACATAGTGTAGTTTCCAAAATGAGGTCACATATTTCAACTATTTAGACAGATGAGGTGCTCTGAAAATGCGACATTGCGTTGCTAAGTATTCCAGACAATTTTGCATTCTAAAAGTCAAAATGTGCTCTTACTCTTCCAATCCCTGCCGTGCGCACAAACAGTGTTTTTTCATCAAATATGGTGTATCGGCGTACTCAGGAGAAATTGCAAAACTAATTGTATTGTGCATTTTTTTCTGGTACCCCTATATAAATGCAAAATTTTGTGCTTAAGTAACATTTTTGTGGGAACAAGTAAAATTTAATTTTTTTTCTTTACACATTGCTTTAATTGCAATGTAGCACCTGAAGGGATAATAACCTTCTTGGATGGAGTTTCAAGCACTTTGAGGGGTGCAGGTTTTAAAATTGAGTCACTTTTGGGTATTTTTATTACCTAGGCCTCTCAAAGTCATTTCATGGATGTAGTTCCTAAAAAATAGTTTGTAAAGTTTGTTGGAAAAATTAGAAATCACTGATAAATTTTGAACTCTTCTAACTTCCTAATAAAATATGGTTCAAAAATCATTCTGATGTAAAGTAGATATGCAGCAATTGTTATTTATTAACTACCGTACTTTGTTTGATATACAGTGCCTACAAGTAGTATTCAACCCCCTGCAGATTTAGCAGGTTTGATAAGATGCAAATAAGTTAGAGCCTGCAAACTTCAAACAAGAGCAGGATTTATTAACAGATGCATAAATCTTACAAACCAACAAGTTATGTTGCTCAGTTAAATTTTAATAAATTTTCAACATAAAAGTGTGGGTCAATTATTATTCAACCCCTAGGTTTAATATTTTGTGGAATAACCCTTGTTTGCAATTACAGCTAATAATCGTCTTTTATAAGACCTGATCAGGCCGGCACAGGTCTCTGGAGTTTTCTTGGCCCACTCCTCCATGCAGATCTTCTCCAAGTTATCTAGGTTCTTTGGGTGTCTCATGTGGACTTTAATCTTGAGCTCCTTCCACAAGTTTTCAATTGGGTTAAGGTCAGGAGACTGACTAGGCTACTGCAACACCTTGATTTTTTCCCTGTTGAACCAGGCCTTGGTTTTCTTGGCTGTGTGCTTTGGGTCGTTGTCTTGTTGGAAGATGAAATGACAACCCATCTTAAGATCCTTGATGGAGGAGCGGAGGTTCTTGGCCAAAATCTCCAGGTAGGCCCTGCTATCCATCTTCCCATGGATGCGGACCATTTGGCCAGGCCCCTTGGCTGAGAAACAGCCCCACAGCATGATGCTGCCACCACCATGCTTGACTGTAGGGATGGTATTCTTGGGGTCGTATTGCAGTGCCATCCAGTCTCCAAACGTCACGTGTGTGGTTGACACCAAAGATCTTTATCTTGGTCTCATCAGACCAGAGAACCTTGAACCAGTCTGTCTCAGAGTCCTCCAAGTGATCATGAGCAAACTGTAGACAAGCCTTGACATGACGCTTTGAAAGTAAAGGTACCTTACAGGCTTATCTGGAACGGAGACCATTGCGGTGGAGTACGTTACTTATGGTATTGACTGAAACCAATGTCCCCACTGCCATGAGATCTTCCCGGAGCTCCTTCCTTGTTGTCCTTGGGTTAGCCTTGACTCTTCAGACAAGCCTGGCCTCGGCACGGGTGGAAACTTTCAAAAGCTGTCCAGGCCGTGGAAGGCTAACAGTAGTTCCATAAGCCTTCCACTTCCGGATGATGCTCCCAACAGTGGAGACAGGTAGGCCCAACTCCTTGGAAAGGGTTTTGTACCCCTTGCCAGCCTTGTGACCCTCCACGATCTTGTCTCTGATGGCCTTGGAATGCTTCTTTGTCTTTCCCATGTTGACCAAGTATGAGTGCTGTTCACAAGTTTGGGGAGGGTATTAATTAGTCAGAAAAGGCTGGAAAAAGAGATAATTAATCCAAACATGTGAAGCTCATTGTTCTTTGTGCCTGAAATACTTCTTAATACTTTAGGGGAACCAAACAGAATTCTGGTGGTTTGAGGGGTTGAATAATAAATGACCCTCTGAATAAACTTTTCACAATTTAAAAAAAAAAAATAAAAAAAAGAAATAACATTCTTTTTTTGCTGCAGTGCATTTCACACTTCCAGGCTGATCTACAGTCCAAATGTCACAATGCCAAGTTAATTCCGAATGTGTAAACCTGCTAAATCTGCAGGGGGTTGTATATTACTTGTAGGCACTGTAACTGTCTGGTCATAAAAATTATTCATTTGAAAATTCTGAGATTTTCCTATATTTTCACAAATAAACACAATTTTCGCTATTAAACTAAAAGAATCCCCTTCTGCAGCTCATGGGCTGCATTCTATAAAGGTTCATCTTGCTACTGGCTCCCCTTTCAGACCTAAACAACAACTTTATAAAATATTACCTTTTGCTATGGTAATGAGGTTTGCTCGCCCCGGGGGCGGACTGTAATTTGTCCGTTATCCCCCCTCCTGCCACTGTTCGCTATCCCCCAGTGGTCTTTTACATAGATGAGACCGCCGCCCACATCTTCCGCAGTGCTCCGAATGTCTCACGCATGCACAGTGGCACTATCGCGGGACTGAGCGCTGTTCTCAAATCACGAGCGCCGGTGATGTTATTGCGCAGGCGCGAGATTATGGGCGGCGCTGTGAATGTCATCACCAGCGTCATCCAAGTACCCGCCCATAATCTTGCTCAGAAAGGAAGGAGTGCCATTTTACTTTTGAAGTGGAATTTTTACTTGAGCAAATTACAAAATTACAGACACATGATGCATTTGGAGAGTTTGTGAGGTGCCAAACAATTGCAAACCCCTTCCAATTGACATCCTTTTGGAAGCTGCACCCCTTGAGGAATGTATCTAGGGAAGAATGAGCATTTTAATCCCACAGGTGATTCTTATTTTATTTTCACAACCCAATGCCATAAAATTCTATGACATTTTTTTCATGAAAATGTTTCTTTCGCTCCAAATTTAAAATTTCACATGCGTATTGAGCAAATGTACTGCACAATTTGTTGTGAAATGTCTCCTGAATATGTTGATATCTCATGTGTAGTAGGAAAGTACTGTTTGGGCACATGGAGGGCTCAGAAAGTAAGAAGAGCTTTTTGATTTTTGGACTGAGAATTTAGCTAGAATACAGTCATGGCCAAAAGTTTTGAGAATGCTACAAATATTAATTTTTACAAAGTCTACTGCTTAAGTTTTTCTAATGGCAATTTGCATATACTCCAGAATGTCATAAAGAGTGATCAGCTTAACAGCAATTACTTGCAAAGTTAATATTGGCTAAGAAAATGAACTTTAACCCCCAAAACACATTTCAACATCATTGCATTCCTGCCTTAAAAGGAGCAGCTAACATTGTGTTGATGAGGACAGGGCTGGCGATCAAGCAGTCACGATTAAGTAAGAATGACACCACTGGACACTTTAAAAGGAGGTTGGTGCTTGGTATCATTGTTTCTCTTCAGTTAACCATGGTTATCTCTAAAGAAACACGTGCAGCCATCATTGCTCTGCACAAAAATGGCCTAACAGGGAAGAGTATCGCAGCTACAAAGATTGCACCTCAGTCAACAATCTATCGCATCATCAAGAACTTCAAAGAGAGAGCTTCCGTTGTTGCCAAAAAGGCTCCAGGGCGCCCAAGAATGACCAGCAAACGTCAGGACCGTATCTTAAAACTGTTTCAGCTGCGGGATCGGACTACCAGCAGTGCTGAGCTAGCTCAGCAATGGTAGCTGGCTGGTGTGAGTGCTTCTGCATGCACTGAGAGGCGGAGACTGCTTGAGCAAGGCCTGGTTTCAAGGAGGGCAGCAAAGAAGCCACTTTTCTCCAGAAAAAACATCAGGGACCGACTGATATTCTGCAAAAGGTACAGGGAGTGGACTGCTGAGGACTGGGGTAAAGTCATTTTCTCAGATGAATCCCCTTTTCGATTGTTTGTGACATCTGGATAACAGCTTATTAGGAGAAGAAGAGGTGAGTGCTACCACCAGTCTTGTCTCATGCCAACTGTTAAGCATCCTGAAACGATTCATGTGTGTGGTTGCTTCTCAGCCAAGGGAATCGGCTCACTCACAGTCTTGCCTAAAAACACAGCCATGAATAAAGAATGGTACCAGAATGTCCTCCAAGAGCAAATTCTCCCAACTGTCCAAGAGCAGTTTGGCGCCCAACAATGCCTTTTCCAGCATGATGGAGCACCTTGCCATAAAGCAAAGGTGATCACTAAATGGCTCATGGAACAAAACATAGAAATTTTGGGTCCATGACCTGGAAACTCCCCAGATCTTAATCCCATTGAGAACTTGTGGGCAATCATCAAGAGACGGGTGGACAAACAAAAACCAACAAATTCTGGAAAAAAGCAAGCAATGCTTATGCAAGAATGGACAGCTATCAGTCAGGATTTGATCCAGAAGTTGATTGAGAGCATGCCAGGGAGAATTGCAGAGGTCCTGAAGAAGAAGGGTCAACACTGCAAATATTGACTTGCTGCATTAACTCATTCTAACTGTCAATATAATCTTTTGGTACTCATAATATGATTGCAATTATATTTCTGTATGTGATGTAAACATCAGACAAACACATTTAAAAACAAAAGGGCAAGAGATCATGTGAAAATATAATTTTGGTGTCATTCTCAAAACTTTTGGCCATGACTGTAGATTTCTGACTCCATGTCAAATTTGTAGAGCCCCTAAGATGCCAAAGTGGCATAAATTTGTAATCAACATTCTGCTAAGAATTTATCTAGGTGTGTCATGTTCATCCTGAACTCACTGGTGACAGAACCTTACAATAATGGTCTACGAAAAGTAAATATTCTTATTTTTCCACAAAAATGTTGCCTTACTTTCAAATTTCTAATTTTCACAAGGGTAACAAGACTGCAGCATTTAAGAGTCAAACATACCTGGCTGAGATTATACAGCCAGTGACTGATACATGCTGCCCATGGATTGGGCAGCATGCCTCAAATGTCGGATTCTTTTTAATACATGTTATATGAAGCTTTCTTCTTGCCTAAATACCCAAGCACTGCCACTTTTTATGACGCTTAAGGGATTTTGTGAGGTCTCTCTCCTTACTTTTAGGACACCATAGATTTTGTAATAAAACTGGATTGCAACAGTACACTTCTGGGCAGTATCAATATGGAGGCTATTTATTCCTCCATCCTACATGCATTCATAGAATCATAGAATGGTAGAATTGGAAAGGACCTCAAGTGTCATCGGGTCAAACCTTTTATGAGTGTAGGTTTTCCTAAATCATCCCAGCTATATGTTTATTTAGCATCTGCTTTTTTTTTATATACATTTTTTTCACAGAGATACACGGTCTCACGTATTTTATTTCACTTTATTAAATATTTCCTTGCATTTCACTTTCACTTTTTGTTTTTAATATTAAAATAATATTTCCTGTCCTTACTGGTGTTTGGACACATTTTATTGGATTTTTATTGGTATTTTATGCAAACACAATTTGTAACACGCTCAACATAACACAAAATCAAAATAAATTATAATATAATAAAACTTCCATCATACTGAATCTAACTCTAACCAACTGTTCAATATGCACATTAAGTGTCAACGCAGAAATTCCATCTTAAGTGCACTACTGTGTGTACCCATTCTTGTTACAAACTTGGGACACTGCAGGGTGGGTGGCCCTCCCTGATCCATACTATAATGCCCTATAGATGGGCTCCACATTGACTTTACCTAATTTACCTAATTTTTCTAATCATGCTTGAGCGGATTCCATTGGGATAATAAGCATAAAGATGTAGTGTGACCATGGGCGCTCATCCCCTGATGAAGGAGGCACGTTTTGCACCTCTGAAACGCGTTGGGACCCCTTTTGCCCGCTACAGGCTTCCGTAGCCTGCCATGAGCCCTGTGACGTCACACGCTCCTCCACACGCACGTGTCTAAGTATCCAGGGAAGCCGCCGGCCAGGGCTCCTGGATACAGACGCCAGCTCAGACTTGCATCCCTCCCACTGGGTCACTTTTTATTCTGTGAAGCCTGCCCGCAGCACACCGCAAGTCCCCGCACCCACTGGGAAGAAGCAGCTGCATTCCTGCAACTCAGCCATCCTGAAACACGCTATCCCAGCAGCGGCCCACACTGGTCAGATAAAGATTCACATCTACTCATCTGCAATTACTGTCATCACATACAACAAGTATAGCTGGTGTCACACACAGCGACAACGACGTCGCTGCTACGTTACCATTTTCTGTGACGTTGCAACGACGTCCCGTCGCTGTCGCTGTGTGTGACATCCAGCAATGACCTGGCCCCTGCTGTGAGGTCGCCGGCCGTTGCTGAATGTCCAGCTTCATTTTTTGGTCGTCACTCTCCCGCTGTGACACACACATCGCTGTGTGTGACAGCGAGAGAGCGATGAAATGAAGCGAGCAGGGAGCAGGAGCCGGCGTCTGGCAGCTGCGGTAAGCTGTAACCAGCGTAAACATCGGGTAACCAAGGGAAGACCTTTCCCTGGTTACCCGATATTTACCTTCGTTACCAGCCTCCGCCCTTGCTGCCAGTGCCGGCTCCTGCTCTGTGCACATGTGGCTGCAGTACACATCGGGTAATTAACCCGATGTATACTGTAGCAAGGAGAGCAAGGAGCCAGCGCTAAGCAGTGTGCGCGGCTCCCTGCTCTCTGCACTGTGACATGTAGCTGCAGTACACATCGGGTTAATTAACCCGCTGTGTACTGTACCTAGGAGAGCAAGGAGCCAGCGCTAAGCGCGGCTCCCTGCTCTCTGCACATGTAGTACAGCGACGTTATGATCGCTGCTGCGTCGCTGTGTTTGACAGCTAAGCAGCGATCATAACAGCGACTTACAAGGTCGCTGTTACGTCACAGAAAATGGTGATGTAACAGCGATGTCGTTGTCGCTGTCGCTTAGTGTGAACCCAGCTTAAGTTGTCCCCATTCATTTAAAAATCATTTAAAACTGTGTTTAAACTTGTGCTAACCCTTACTTTATCACTTTGTGAGCGCTATAGTAATTTGTTACATATTGCAACTTTGTTTGGGCTCCGAAGGGTTGTTTTTGTCCTCAGTATACCAAGAACAGTACTGTGAGTACACATAATTAATTAACTATGTCTTTCAAATGTTTACTACATTCAGATCTGTATTTTAGAACTAACTTGGTTAATAAAAAAAAAAGAATAAAACAAGCATGCTCTACTTCCCAGTCTCTGGTGCGGCTCTAACTTTATCCGGGGCCGCTCATTCTACTTCTGGGGCTGCTCATTAGCCTTAATACATATGCATGGCTTCCCACGCCCATCAGCAGTCCTGATCGTCTGTGATTGGTTGCAGTCAGATGCACCCCCAGCCTGTGTGACAGTGTGTCTGACTGCTTGCAATCACACACCTTATCTGCGACTCTATCATGGTATAAAAATAAATTAATTTAAAAAACAAATTGGCATAGGTTACCCCATATAATGATACCCAGCACAGATAAAGCATACAGCTACAGGCTACAGCCCCCAGCCATGTGCGTTATGTTGGCTGTGTATCAAAATAAGAGGAACTGCATGCGGCTTTAAAAAAAAAATAATTTAAGGAAATAATTTTTAAAAATGATGTGCAGTCCCCCCCAATTTTGATACCCAACCATGATAAAGCCCAACAGTTGGGGGCTGGTACTCTCAGGCTGGGGAGGCTCATGCTTATTGGACCCCGCCAGCCTAAAAATAGCAGCCTGTAGCCACCCTGGATTGTTGCATCCATAAGATGCGACAATCCCAGAACTTTACCTGGCTTTTCCCGATTGTCCTTGTGCAGTGGCAATCAGGGTAATAATATGGGGTGACCCTATGCCAATTTTTTTTAATTTTATCTAATTTTACACCATGATAGGGACCCACAGACAGGTTCTGTGATTGCAAGTAATCAGACACGCTGTCATAAAGGCTGGGTGGAGCTTTTATTGCAACCAATCACCGACACCAGGACTGCTAGTGTACAGGGGGCAGTGAATACTCATGAAGCTAATCAGCAGACTCAGAAGTAGAATAAGTGGCCCAGAAGCATGTACAGCTGTGCCGGAGACTCAGTAAGCATAACACGCTTGCTCCAATCCCTCTATCCCTTGTACTGTCATTTTTAAGCACCGGATTCTGGTTCCCATAGACTTTTTTGGGGATTGGCATTCAACCAGATACCTGAGATCAATTCCGGACCGGAACCAGTTTTTTTTTTTTTTTTTTAAAAACCCAGTTAGACCCCCTCAATCCCGGGTACATGCGACTCCACCCATCACTACCAATGATCCGTCCTTTCTTTTTTAGGACATCCAGTAGAATTTTGAGTAGGTGGGTACCCGTTACCTATATATTGCTATACCAATTATATACCATTCACTACCACTGAATTTTTATTAATCTACAGGTGCACTGACCTGTGCAGCTGGTAACTCAACCAATCATTTTTATATGTGTTATTTTTTTAACAATTAAGCTCTAATTTACTAATATAACTTTTTTTGCTACCCAGATACTGATTATCATGGCTGTGCGTCAACTGAAAATGGGGGAATATTTTTCAGCTTGACTCAGATTGTGGAAGATCTAACAAGAGGTGATGCTCTGTTGGATCAGATTATTTTAACAATGCAGAGCTTGTTTGGAAATGTCACTGTTCATGAAAACTGTGGTATCAGTGACCACAATATCACTTCATTGTACTCAAACATATGAAAAAAATATACTCAGACATGGAGGGCAAAACACTTAATTTTTAAAAGGCCAATTTCCCTACGTTGAAGGCTGCACTTTAGGACTTTGACTGGGACCAGCTATTGTTAGGTATTATAGCAACGTAAATGATAAATGGGAGTGCTTTTTATCTACATTAGTCAGACTGAAAAATGTACTCATAAAGGTGAAAAGTAGAAAAGTATAGGAGACAAAAATTAAACCTTACATGCAACTACATCTACTGTTAGAAAAGTCATTAATGACAAAAAGGGCATTTATCCTAAAGGATTCACAATAGCATTTAAAAACTACCAAGCGCTGAATAAATTCTGCAAAGAAAAAAAAAATCAGCTAAAGTAGAAAATGATTGCAAGGTAGCACAGGAAAGTAAGAAAATCCCAAGTAATTGTTTAATTATATAAATACTAAAAAAATGAGATGTGAACAAATGGGTCCCCTAAATAATGGTAATGAGGAGTGGTGATTGAAGATGAAGAGAAGGCACAATTACTAAACAGGTAATACATTTCTTTATATGAGAAAGACGAGACAGTGGCTTAAGTACCTAATCCTAGTGCTCTGAAAATGACAACCAATATGCTCAAATGTTTAAGTGTAGATATGGTCCTAGCTTAGTTACATCAAATCAATGTGAACACGGCCTTTGGTCTAAATGACCTGTATGCATGAGTTTTCAAGGAACTCAGCTCAGTTATTGCTGGGCCCCTATACATAATTTCTATAGGTTCAATCCATTTTGAAGAAAATGATTGAGAGGTTTTAAGTGATTATATACAAGATACAGAAGTATCACTATAAATGAAAGCCAGCACAGTTTACTAAGAACAGAAGTTTTCAAACTAGACTAAGCTTTTTTGGCATCAAGTAAAACATTTGGACTGATGGGTAGCAGTGAACATTGTGTTTTTGGACTTTGTATAGGTATTTAACACTGTCCGACAGATGTTTAATGGCTAATTAAGGGCTATATGATTAGAAATTTGGGTTTGCAATCAGATCAAAGTTAATGCCGAGAGAATTGTGGTGAATAACTGCTATTCAGAATGGTGTGAGGTTATCAGTGGCGAACTTCAAGAGCGCTCATTTGTACAAGCATTCCTGTATATGGGAGAGATTACCAAGATAACCACCAACCGGAGGATCGGCAAAACCATTGAAAGTGCATGGGAGACAATGGTTACTAGGAGGGATTAAAATAATTACATTTATTTAGTTTTGAGAAGAGATGACTAAGGGAGGTCATGATTAACTAATACAAGTACATAAATGGCAGATACAAATAATATAGTGGTAATCTGTGTCATATAAAACTTTGTCAGAAGACAGGAGGACACTGTTTCTGTCTGAAAATAGGATACAAGGCTTTTTTACCATAAAAACTATAAATCTGTTATAAAAGGGGGAGACACATAGGGTATAGGGTCTGAGATAGGAGATATGGGAATTCATCATGTTTTTGAGTTGGTTAAACCTACAAGGAAGAAAATAGATGGAACAGCTTCTGCAGTACTTGCTGGCTGGGATCACCATAATAGTTGAGCGAGTGCCTAGCAATTCCTACTTGCTATACTCATTACCAATACTGTCTAATACTCTTGTATTCATTCCGAATATGGTGTGCAATGCAAGTCAATGGGGAAAAGCTCACAAAGTAAAGAGTAACCCAAATGCCGTACTATTCGTGCGAGTAGCGAATAGTTTGGAATTTGGGTTACTCATTACATTGTGAGTATTCCCCTTTGGCTTGCATTGCACATGCTATTCAGAACAAATATGCAAGTAATAGACAGTATTCGTTATGAGAAAAAGGAGCCAGCACGATCTGAAATTGGCATGCATCATATAAAAAGTGAAAATTCACAGATTTATTCCAACTGTACTATAATAAAAAAAAAAAAATGAGATTTTTAGCAAATAATTGATCAATTCTTTGAGCCACCCCTGCCAACGTCACGGCAAATCTCAATAGGGGGGGTCCTAACCTACATTACGTATTTCATGTGCCATGCGGCCTCCTAGATAAAGTTAAAAGCAGAACCATAATGGAGCACACATACCTGTAACCTGTATATAGCCGCTTCCATGTTGCAAAAAAGGCAATTGTGGATAGAGACCAGCCCAGGTCCCAGCATGTGGAGCAAGCTCTACACATACCAGGACTATATCAGAACTGCCCCTCCCAGTGCCAGACAGCAACCATTGATAAGGCGGACCAGATCCAAGAATGGTGCTTAATTAGCATTGCCTGTGGAAAGGGGTGAGGTAACTGAATCTGAACAGCTACCAACAGGAGGAATACATTGCAAACCAAAATCAGGCGTGCATGGTATGGTGATGGTCAGTCGCCAGAAATTGTAGCATAACTACAGTCATAACAGAGAAAAAGGAGCCAGCACGATCTGAAATTGGCATGCATCATATAAAAAGTGAAAATTCACAGATTTATTCCAACTGTACTATAATTAAAAAAAAAAATGAGATTTTTAGCAAATAATTGATCAATTCTTTGAGCCACCCCTGCTAAAAATCTCATTTATATTACAGTACAGTTGGAATAAATCTGTGAATTTGCACTTTTTATCTGATGCATGCCATTTTCAGATCGTGCTGGCTCCCCTCTCTCTCAGTATTCGTTATGAGTATAACAAGTAGGAATAGTTAGGTACTTGCTCAACTCTAATCATCATCTGTGAAGGCCACAAAATGGAGGAATGGGAGTAGTCTGCACTGCTGTTAATTTAGGAGCCCAAGAAGGCAATATGGAAAAAGGGTTTATCCTCTAAGTGTTTCGAAGCTTAACCAGCTTCTTCATCAGAAGATGACATTAATAGATAAAATAATCTAATAATGATCTATTAATGTAGTTCTGCTGATGAAGAGGCTGGTTAAGCTTTGAAACTTGTAGAGAATAAACCCTTTTTCTTTATTGCCTTCCAAACTCCTGAATTACAAGCAGCGTAAATTACTACTCCCATTCCTCCACCACATTAACTATTAATTCATGAAATAGCCGATATCAGAAGCTCGTCACAGAGTAAACTGTTGAGGTTTTCCACAAGGGCCTAGTTGCTATATTAGTAGAGAAAAAAAACCATAAAATACTTATGTACAAGTATAACATTGCTGTCGATCCAGGTCATTGACATTCTGGATCAGGAAAAAAAAACGTGCTTTAGAGCAGACAAGATCATGTATTGTATATATTATGAATGTAGCTATGTCCATTTTCTTATCCTTTCCCATCCTTTGATTGAATTGATGGACATGTGTCTGTTTTCAATCACACTAACTATGTAGCTACCGGTATGTAGCTATAAATAACATCAGGTCATTGCTTTAGTATGCCACAGATATCTCACTATATCATAAACACAGAATAGGAACAAGGTCTTATACAATTCACTTTACAGAAGACTATTATTTCTTCTTTCTGTCACACTATTCAGTGATAATACTACGTCTTTAGTGAAGTATCTAAAGGGGCTGGCAGGCCTTGGCTGACTTATTTATACATAGGGCTAGGGCACAAACTGGATCTTTGCTTTGATGAAGAAATGCTTTGCTACTTACCACTTTGGAAAAATGTCTCAGCAGCCAGGATTTAGAGGAAATATTAAAAATGTATGCAAGACACAGTCTTGTAAATTTAGTACCCTTATTATTTCATGTGAATGATTACTTCATGCTTTATTTTCTAGAAAAATTCAGCCTTTGATAAGTGTCCATGTTTGTATCATTCTGTGTAAAAACTATGAATAATCTCTGAATATGGCTTTGTAGAAATCAATCAATCTGGACATCTTGGATTGAGTGCACTGGTTTCTTGCCCGATTTCATCAGGCTACGGGCCAAGCCGGTGCTATAGACTGGACAAGTCATCAGATAAGTTTTTAAAGCAGTTCACGCTGTTGATAAAACAACTAGAAAGGCCTACTTTGGGCTCCAAATAGAAATTGTAATTCAGCTGGTAATGAGACGTGCAAATTGCCCTCTTTAAGGAATTTTTTTATATTTTTTGTATTCATATTCTAGACACCCTTCTGTAGATGTCACTTTGAGTAGTGAAAAAGGAAAGCTTCGCCTGCATCCTGCCTGGCTGGGGGGAGGTTGATTCTGTTTTATGTGGATAATTATTTTAACCTTTATAACACATCCAGTCTTGGTAGGTCTAGTTTCTTGCATTTACCCTGACATTTACATCTCCTTTGTACAGTTATAGCACAACGCTCCGCTGCCATGTCAGTTCATGGTCACAGGGGTCTCTAACATTTCTACCACCCCGCAATCCTCAGTCTAAAATGCTATTATTAAGACCTATGATGCCTAAAAATGAGATTGCATGGTTATGACTAGAGTGCTGTAGCCTTAAATAGTCCTCCAACTGTTTTGAATGCTATTATTAAGTGTCCTGGGGAAATGCAAAAATTACCCAGTGATCCCCAGACTTAATTTTATTTAAGCATTCAGCAAGGTTTAGAGGTCAGTAATATATTCCTTGGACTCAGACTCTGGCTTTTAAAATGCATGTATTTTTGTTACAGTTTGGAAACACATTTTATTTAATGTATAGATGTGAAATACAATGTTAAAAACCTCTCATTTCAAGGGGTTTGACACAAAATTGGATAAACTATTTAAAATCATTTTACAATATTATTTTTTTTTCCATTTCATCCTGGAGTATTGAGTATCCAGACGTACTGTGTAGCATTGACTAAATAAATAGGGAAAACAGATATTGCAGTCAAAACTAAAATGTAGCATCATAGAACAAGAGAAAAAGATGGTCTTTAAGGACAACTATTATCAAGGTGCAGAAATTAATTGGATACTTTAATTGAGCCAGATTACTAGCTAATGCTTGCTTGAATACAGTAATTCGTCTATTAAATTATCTTTGAATAATTACCTGAAATTTCTCAGCTGCAGGGCCTGATGGCTATTTAATTGCCCAGTTGCTATATAATTACTTAACAAGGTGTCCTAGAATAGTTTAATTTTCCTTTATTGTAAAAGCAAAAAAGCAGAACCCACAGTAACTGAGTCCTGCAGTATCTTGTATGATTTATGTTTATTAGGCATGGGTAATAGCTAAACATCTAGGTTCATGGGAAAGCTTTAGCTAGGACATTGCTAAATGCATATTTCATTCCATAGTTTCAAAAATATTTATTAAAAAAATGTATTAATTATTTTTTTATCACAATTATCACAATTATTTTTATTTTAGTTTATCATCAACATTTAATTTATGTTTAGAACGATGCCTTATGTATATGAAATGTTAATTTGCATGTTTTTTTACGTTTAGAAATATATAAATATATATATTTTATATATATATATATATATATATATATATATATATATATATAATATATATATAAGATTAAAGCACACAAAACAATTACAATACATTAATATATGAAAGGTAGAAAATAGATATTTGGCAGATTACGTCGTAGGAGTTTATGATGCCTGTGCCAATTTTTATTTAAAATGTAAACTAAAACAAAGGCAATTATTATTAAAAATAAAGTATTGAATAACTATTTTGATGTAAGATTTTATAAAACTACAATAGGTATCAATGGTTAGAGTCTGGTACATGACCAGGCTAACATGATAGTCATTTGAAATACATATTGATAAAACAGAATATTGCTTTTTGAAAAGTTAAGTGCATTTAGCACCAGGCAAGGCCAGGAAAAAAGCTCATTTTTTGTGAAAGTTCATATTAGAAACTTTTGGCTATGACTGAGAAAATGTAAAATTGTGACACAAGTTTTGGCATTTTAGCTGTTTACCAAAATATATTCAAGATACAATTATATAATCTCAGCTTAAAGTGCAGACTCATCTTTAATGTGAGAATATTCATATCCTAATTGGAGTATGGGGGTATGAATTCGATCTCTTTAATACAGTGCCTTGCAAAAGTATTCGGCTGCCTTGAATTTTTCAACCTTTTCCCACATTTCAGGCTTCAAGCATAAAGATAAAAATTATTATGTTATGGTGAAGAATCAACAACAAGTGGGACACAATTGTGAAGTTGAACGAAATTTATTACTTATTTTAAACGTTTTTAAAAAATAAATAACTGAAAAATGGGGCGTGCATTATTATTCATCCCCTTTTCTTTCAGTGAAAAAAAACTCACCCCAGAAGTTCATTGAGGATCTTGGAATGATCCAATGTTGTCCTAAATGACTGACGATGATAAATATATACCACCTGTGTGTAATCAAGTCTCCATATAAATGCACCTGCTCTGTGATAGTCTCAGTGTTCTGTTTTAAGCACAGATAGCATCATGAAGACCAAGGAACACAACAGGCAGGTCCATGATACTGTTGTGGGAAAAATTTCAAGCCGGATTTAGTTACAAAAATATTTCCAAAACTTTAAACATCCCAAAGAGCACTGTGCAAGTGATCATATTGAAATGGAAGGAGTATCATATCACTGCAAATCTACCAAGACCCGGCTGTCTATCCAAACTTTCATCTCAAACAAGGAGAAGACTGATCAGAGATGCAGCCAAGAGGCCCATGACCACTCTGAATGAACTTCAGAGATCTACAGCTGAAGGAGGAGAGTCTGTTCATAGGAGAAAAATCAGTCATACACTGCACAAATCTGGCCTTTATGGAAGAGTGGCAAGAAGAAAGCCATTTCTCAAAGATATCCATAAAAAAGTGTTGTTTAAAGTTTGCCACAAGCCACCTGGGAGACACACCAAACATGTAGAAGAAGGTGCTCTGGTCATATGAAACCAAAATCGAACTGTTTGGGCACAATGCCAAACGATATGTTTGGCGTAAAAGCAACGCAGCTCATCACCCTGAACACACCATCCCCACTGTCAAACATGGTGGTGGGTGGCAGCATCATAGTTTGGGCCTGCTTTTCTTCAGCAGGGACAGGGAAGATGGTTAAAATTGATGGTAAGATAGATGGAGCCATATACAGGACCATTCTTGAAGAAAACCTGTTGGAGTCTGCAAAAGACTTGACACTGGGACGGAGATTTGTCTTCCAACAAGACAATGACCCCAAACATGAAGCAAAATCTACAATGAAATGGTCTACAAATAAACGTATCCAGGTGTTAAAATGGCCAAGTCAAAGTCCAGACCTGAATCCAATCGAGAATCTGTGAAAAGAGCTGAAAACTGCTGTTCACAAATGCTCTCCATCCAACCTCACTCAGCTCCAACTATTTGCAAAGGAACAATGGACAGGAATTTCAATCTCTCGATGTGCAAAACTGATAGAGACATACCCCAAGTGACTTGCAGCTGTAATCGCAGCAAAAGGTGGCGCTACAAAGTATTAATTTAAAGGGGACGAATAATATTGCACGCCCCACTTTTCAGTTATTTATTTTTTAAAAATTTTTAAAATAAGCAATAAATTTTGTTCAACTTCACAATTGTGTCCCACTTGTTATTGATTCTTCACCATACCATTTAATTTTGTATCTTTATGTTTGAAGCCTGAAATGTGGGAAAAGGTTGAAAAATTCAAGGGAGCCGAATACTTTCGCAAGGCACTGTATATAGCTGTTTCTTTTTCAAGGGACCAAATGTAATTGGATAATTATCTCAAAAGCTCTTGGGTTATATGGACTATTCTCTTATTACTTCATCATCAATTAAGCAGGTAAAAGGTCTGGAGCTGATTCCAGGGCTGGCATTTCTTTTGGAAGCTGTTCCT
This sequence comes from Anomaloglossus baeobatrachus, assembly GCF_048569485.1. Classification (NCBI taxonomy): domain Eukaryota; kingdom Metazoa; phylum Chordata; class Amphibia; order Anura; family Aromobatidae; genus Anomaloglossus; species Anomaloglossus baeobatrachus. The sequence goes on along the minus strand of NC_134355.1, from coordinate 469,497,726 downwards.
GTGAACCTTCATCATACAGTCAAAAGAGCTCTCAATGGAAGAGAAACAGCACCATTAGGCTAAAAAATGAAGAAATCTATCAGAGAGATGGAAACCTGGCTGGATGAAAGCCATGACTGGGTGACAAACATACATGGTTATAGTACATTTAGGAGGGACAGGAAAGACAAAAAGGTGGTGGGGTGTGTATATTTATCAATTCTAACCTAAAACCTGTGTTGAATGGGTAAATGTACATGGGGAGGCGAATAATGGCAAAATGTTAACTGGAGTTTGCTATAATCCTCCTAACATACCTGAACAAATAGAGGGTGAAATGCTGGAACAAATTGAAAAGGCAGCTAATAATAATAATCGGGTTCTTATTATGGGGGATGTCAACTATCCAGGCATACAGTGGGACACAGAATCTTCTGGTTGTGCTAAAAAGTGTAAATTGTTATCTACTATTCAAGACAATTTCCTCTCTCAGATGGTAGATGAACCAATGAGGGGATATAATTTGCTAGATCTGGTCCTGTCAAATAGACCAGATATAATTTCAGATCTACAGGTTCGGGAGCACTTGGGCACCAGCGATCATAATATAGTAAGCTTCAACGTAATATTCAATAGAACATTTCAAAGGGGAAATACTAAAACCTGGAATTTTAGGTAAGCTGATTTCAACAAATTAAGGGAAGAGCTTAAATGTGTAGATTGGGACAAAGTCATGGTAACTGGGGATACTGAACATAAATGGGGAAAGTTTAAGGATATACTGCTAGAGTCCTGTAAAAAACTTATACCCTCTGGTAATAAAATGTAAAGGAATAAAAAGAAACCACTATGGATAAATAAGACTGTACAAAGTATAATAAAACAAAAACAAAGGGCGTTTAAAATCTTAACCCCTTAACAACCCATGTCGTACTGGGTATGTCATGGATCGTGTGCAGTTAATCCCCGCCCCCTGTGGTGGGCAGGTGGCGGCGATCCGCGCACATATCAGCTCTTTTCAACAGCTGACATGTATCCCTGCTAGTCGCGGGTGGAATCGCTTCCACCCGTGGTCATTAAACCCTTACATCTCGCTGCCAAAATCTGGCAGCGAGATGTATATGCGTGCCGCCATGACAGTCACTTACCCCGCCCCCACCGGACGTCACAAGACATGATCACGTGACTTTCGGTGGTTGCCATGGTAGCACAGGGTCATGTGATGACGCCTGTAGCTAACATGAGTCACTTCCTCTCAATGCCGTAATACAGCCGGCATTGAAAGTAAAGCACCAAATCTGCAGTTCTCAGCTCTGTAGCTGTGATCTGCAGATAGGGCAGTGTGATCGGATTGCTGATCGCTATAGCCCCCTAGGGGGACTAGTAAAATAAAAAAAAAGTTAAAAAAAAGTTTTAAAAAATAAAAAAAAAATAAAAAAACCTAAACGTTCAAATTACCCCCCTTTTTCCCCATTGAAAATTAAAGGGTTAAAAAAATAAAAAATATACACATATTTGGTATCGCCGCGTTCAGAAATGCCCGATCTATCAAAATATAAAATCAATTAATCTGATCAGTAAACGGCGTAGTGGCAATAAAATTCCAAACGCCAAAATTACGTTTTTTGGTCGCCACAAATTTTGCGCAAAATGCAATAACAGGCGATCAAAACGTAGCATCTGCACAAAATGGTACCGTTAAAAATGTCAGGTCGAGATGCAAAAAATAAGCGGTCACTGAGCCATAGATCCCGAAAAATGAGAACGTTACGAGTTTTGGAAAATGGCACAAAACGTGAGCCACTTTTTTGGACAAGCTTGTGAATTTTTTTTAACCCCTTAAATACAAATAAACCTATTCATGTTTGGTGTCTACAAACTCGCACTGACCTGAGGCATCACATAGATACATCAGTTTTACCATAAAGTGAACACGGTGAAAAAAATATCCCAAAAACTATTGTGTAATCACACTTTTTTTTGCAATTTTTCCGCACTTGGAATTTTTTTGCCGTTTTCCAGTACACTATATGGTAAAACTTATGGTTTCATTTAAAAGTACAACTCATCCTGCAAAAAACAAGCCCTCATATGGCAAGATTGACAGAAAGTTATAAAAGTTACGGCTCTCGGAACAATGGAAGCAAAAAACAAAAACGCAAAAACTGAAAGTGCCCGGGGGCTGAAGGGATTTAAAGGCTGAGAATACAGAAATAGCATTTCAGAAGTATAAAGATATCAATAGGAAATGTAAAAAAAGAAATCAAACAAGCAAAACTAGCTACTGAAACAAAAATCGCCATTGACATTAAAATAAATCCCAAAATCTTTTATAAATACATTAATGCCAAAAGGAAAACAAAAGATAGTATTGGCCCCTTAAAATATAATAAGTTAGTTATAGTGGACAAATAAAAGACTGAGATATTAAATAGGCATTTCTCATCTGTGTTCACCAAAGAACTGACTATACCAGGGATCATTCAACAAGGGAAAAATCAAAGTTCACCACCAGATATAATTAATTTAACACAAGAAGAAGTACGCCTATGTCTGAGTAAATTAAACATTGACAAATCCCCAGGTCCAGGTGGCATTCATCCACGAATATTGAGGGAATCGACAGACCGCTGTATCTCATCTTTTTAGACTCACTTGTAACAGGGTTGATGCCTCAGGATTGGAGGATTGCTGATGTGGTACCGATATTTAAGAAAGGTAAGAGATAGATCCAGGCAACTACCGTCCAGTAAGCTTGACATCAGTAGTATGCAAAGTTTTTGAGGCCATTTTAAGGGATGACATGCAAAAATATATTGCACAAAATAATATAATAACTGACAGACAGCATAGATTCATCAAAGATAAGTCGTGTCTAACCAACCTGTTGGGGTTCTATGAAGGGGTAAGTGCAAACCTGGATATTGGTAATGCAGCTGCTGTGATTTATTTGGACTTTGCAAAGGCATTTGATACTGTACCACAAAAAAGCCTCATACTAAAGCTCCAGAAGCAAGGACTAGGGGAAACTATATGCAACTGGGTAAGGAATTGGCTAAAAGATAGGAAACAAAGACTAGTCATAAATGGTACATTCTCTAAATGGGCTATAGTCAGCAGTGGGGTGCCGCAGGGATCTGTGCTAGGACCGATTCTTTTTAATCTCTTTATTAATGACCTTGTGGATGGGATTGATAGTAAAGTGTCAGTCTTTGCTGATGAAACCAAACTATGTAGGATATTAAAAACTGACCTTGATAGTACAATATTACAAAAAGATTTGGCTAAGATGTCAGAATGGTCAGATACTTGGCAAATGAGATTTAATGTTGATAAATGTAAAGTAATGCACCTAGGATGGAGTAATCCTATAACTGCGTATACATTAACCCCTTCACGACCTTTGATGGATATTTCCATCATGCATCGTGTGACGTTAAGCCCCGCCCCCTGTCGCGAGCAGGATGCGGCGATCCGCGCACATATCAGCTGTTTTCAACAGCTGACATGTGTGCCTGCATGTTACGAGTAGAATCGCATTCCACCCGTAACATTAACCCCTTACATCTCGCTGCCAAAGTCTGGCAGAGAGATGTATATACGCGCGGTCATGATTTTCACTTACCGCCGCCCCCACCGGAAGTCACGTGAGTGATCACGTGACTTTTGGTGGTTGCCATGGTAGCACAGGGTTATGTGATGACGCCTGCAGCTATGACGAGTCACTTTCGTTTTCACTCGGCCCGGAGGCCAGTGCAGCATGAAGTGACCGTATCTGTTGTTTACAGCTGTATAGCGGTGATCAGTAGATAGATCAGAGCGATCGGATTGCTGATTGCTATAGCCCCCTAGAGAGACTAGTAAAATAAAAAAAGTAAAAAAAAAAGTTTTAAAAAATAAAAAAAACCCCTAAAGTTCAAATCACCCCCCTTTCACCCCATTGAAAATTAAAGGGTTAAAAAAAAATATATATACACATATTTGGTATCGCCGCGTTCAGAAACGCCCGATCTATCAAAATATAAAATCAATTAATCTGATTGGTAATCGGCGTAGTTGCAAAAAATTCCAAACAACAAAATTACATTTTTTGGTCACCGCAAGTTTTACGCAAAATGCAATAACAGGCGATCAAAACGTAGCATCTGTGCAAGAATGTACCATTAGAAACGTCAGCTCGAGACGTAAAAAATAAATGATCACTGAGCCATAGATCCCAAAAAATGAGAACGCTACGGGTTTCGGAAAATGGCACAAAATGTACGCCACTTTTATTGGACAAGCTTGGGAATTTTTTTTAACCCCTTAGATACAAGTAAACCTATACATGTTTGGTGTCTACAAACTTGCACCAACCTCAGGCATCATACCCACACATCAGTTTTACCATATAGTGAACATGGTGAATAAAATATCCCAAAAACTATTGTGCCATCACACTTTTTTGCAGTTTTTCCACACTTGGATTTTTTTTGCTAGTTTCCAGTACACAATATGGTAAAACTTATGGTTTCATTTAAAAGTACAACTCCTGCAAAAAAACAAGCCCTCATATGGCAAGATTGACGGAAAAATAAAAAAATTACGGCTCTCGGAAAAAGGGGAGCTAAAAACAAAAACACCCGGGGGCTGAAGGGGTTAAATGGAAGTAAACTTGGGACTACAGAACAGGAGAAGGACTTGGGTATTCTCATTACAAATAAGCTGAGCAGCAGCACTCAATATCAGGCAGCAGCTGCTAAAGCAAATAAGATTTTAGGGTGTATAAAAAGAGAAATTAGATCCCGTGATCCCAACGTATTGTTACCCCTCCATAAATCACTTGTAAGGCCACATCTGGAATATGGAATCCAGTTTTGGGCTCCACATTTTAAAAAGGATATTCAGAAGTTAGAGTCAGTTCAAAGGCGGGCAACTAGACTACTACAAGGAATGGAAGGCCTCCCATATGATGACAGGTTGAAAAAGTTAGATATGTTTAGCTTAGAAAAAATACGTCTCAGAGGAGATCTCATTTATATGTATAAATACATGTGTGGTCAATATAAAGGACTGGCACATGACTTTTTTCTTCCAAAGACAATACTAAGGACCAGGGGGCACTCACTGCGAGTGAAAGAAAAGCGATTCAGACAGCTAAATAGGAAAGGGTTCTTTACAGTTAGATCAGTCAGACTGTGGAATGCCCTACCACAAGACGTAGTAATGGCAGATACTATAACAGCTTTTAAAAAAGGGCTGGATGATTTCCTCAGTACACAAAACATTGTTGGTTATAAATGACTTAGTGACCAAATGTAGAACTGGTGGATGAAGGTTGAACTAGATGGACCTAGATCTTTTTTCAACCTAAGTAACTATGTAACTATGTAATTATGTAAGATAGTAGAAATGTTATGAGTGGGCTTTGCCTGCAATTTAGCTGTGTGTGCAGTGGCTGAAACGACACCGCCGGGCCCCTCTGCTGCAGCTTTGACTGGGTCCCGGGGAAGAGGGGAGGCCTGGCCTGCCCGGGGCTTAACAAAGCTAAGTAATTACCTCGGGCTTGTCCGGGCCCCCTCTCTTCACCGGGCCCGACACACCAGGCACAGTAGTAATGCCGTGATGGCGGTCCTGGAAAGACCTATAAGCAAGCAGCAACTAAAGTCAGCTGCAGGAAAGGCTTGGCAAAGCATCACAAAGGAAGAAACCAAGCTTTTGATGACTTCCATGGCTTCCAGACTTCAGGCAGTCATTGCCTGTAAAAGACTCTCCACAAAGTACCATTTTTAAAAAGATATTTTTAATCAACTTTTTTATTAAACCCGAAAGTCTACCCTTCAATTGTATCTCAGCTGTTTAATTTTAAACAAAAAATAGTGGGCTGCAGAGGCCAAATTATGAAGATTCGGTCACTGTCATACCAGACCTAACTGTAAATAACCAACAGCATATATAACTTATAGGCATCTGCTATGTGGTCCTGAGATGAGGAGAGCGGGTGAAATTTAAATTATATCTTTGTCTGCCTATATAGGTATTGTGAACTTTCACAAGGATTTTTCTATCAACAGGCACCAAAGTTTACCAAAAAAACAGATAACAAAAGGACATTATGCTATTTTTTTGTTTAGTTGAGGACAGGTAGGGGACAATTACAGCAAGCACTGTGTCTGAGTGAAGCGGTGTGATGATGTCAATTTTTTGCAGTAATTGGCCCTATTTTGATTACTACTATGTGGCTTCTTCAAGTCTAGTAAATATATGTAAAAACGGACTTAGGCCCTCTTCAAACATACGTGTTTCCAGTACATGGGGTGTCTTTTTTCTTAAATATTGCAGACACGTTCACACACATATTCATTAAATTCTCTATTGATCTTCACACCTCCCTGTTTTCACATGGACCGTGGGTTCGTGCGAACCACACATGTGTCCATTGATTCACACTGGAACATGTCTTTTTTTTTACCATCAGCACAGATGAAAAGGGCCAAAAGTAGTCTATGGACGTCTTAAAGCAATTAACTACCAAAGATATAACTCTTAAGGGGGCTTTACACGGTGCGACATCGCTAATGCGGAATCGTTGGGGTCACGGAATTTGTGACGCACATCCGGCCGCATTAGCGATGCCGTTGCGTGTGACACCGATAAGCGATTTTGCATCGTTGCAAAAACGTGCAAAATCGCTAATCGGCGACATGGGGGTCCATTCTTAAAAATCGTTACTGCAGCAGTAACGAAGTTGTTCCTCGTTCCTGCGGCAGAACACATCGCTCCGTGTGACGCCGCAGGAACAAGGAAGCTCCCCTTACCTGCCTCCCGGCCGCTATGAGGAAGGAAAGAGGTGGGCGGGATGTTACGTCCCGCTCATCTCCGCCCCTCCGCTGCTATTGGGCGGTGGTTCAGTGACGCTTCAGTGACGTCGCTGTGATGCCGCACGGACAGGTAAGTATGTGTGACGGCTGTTGTGCGGCACGGGCAGCGATTTGCCCGTGTCGCGCAACAGATGGGGGCGGGTACCCACACTAGCGATATCGGGACCGATATCGCAGTGTGTAAAGCCCGCTTTACTCCAGAATTGGTCATTCTTTCCATAGGGTTAGAAGAATACGAGAAAAAAAATAGATACATTGTATGTCACATTTTCTTAGTTATTAAGAATTTATTAGCAGCCAACTACAATGAGAAGAAAGAAGACCATCTATTTCAGAAGTATCGGACAGGGTTTCAGCTTATAATTTATATGAGTATAATATTGCGTTAAAAGAAAAAAAACTATCAAAGATATAAAATAAGATGGTCTCTTTGGTCCCAGATGTACATGCCAAACTTTGTTTTGACTTAGTTCCTTGACATTCTCTAAATAATATAAATGTTATATGATATTTCCGAATGTGTTTATATACTGTGCTAAATGAATATAAGAGTTTATAATCTTGCTTGACTTTGAAACTTAACGAATTGCCTCAACGTCTTCCTCCTTCCCTTTCTCCTCCTCTTTATATTCCCTAACTCCTTCCATTCCCACCTCCCCTCCAATACCCCTTCCCCATCCACTTTTGGCCTACCCTTTCTTCCCTTCCTCTTCCCCTTCTTTGTTCTTTCAACAATATTTTTAAGAATGCATTTTAAATACTTCAATTACCCCCTCCCCTGTTATTGTAAACCCCTTAAAATTTAATAAAGTATACAAAAGTAGTCTATGGGTCGATTAAAAACATGTACAGCACACGGATGATATCAGTATGCCATCCATGACACATACCAAAATTAAATGCATTCAGGAAATTAAAACTTTGTATGTGTTAAAGATGGGCAAAGACAATAGATAAACAGAGAGATAGATAGAAAGAAAAAGATAGATAGATGATAGATAGTTGATAGATTGTACAGATATTTAGACATCTAAATGAAAAAAACAAAACAATATAGGTTCCCACTATTTACGATAACCAGCGACGATGAAGCAGACAGCTGCGAGCTGATATTTTTAGGCTGGGAAAGTGTTTGGTTATTGGGCCTTTCCTAAAATTACCAGACCGCAGCCACCTCCGAAGTGGCATATCACATTAGATGTGCCATTCTGGTGCAATGCCTTGGCTCTTCCCAATTGCCCTTGTGTGTTGGCAATTGGAATAATGTCAACTGTGAATTGTCCAAAAACATGGAATCAGACAGTTCACAAATATAAACCTGAAAAACATACTGTAAAAAGAGAGAAACAAAAAGAAAACACTGTCCCTTATTCACCAACTTATTAGAAAGCAAAGTTCCCAAGCAAGTTTGATGAAAGCCAGCGCTTCTCATGATGTTCCTCAATTCCAACAAAGTCTATGGAGCATTGTTCATACCCTCCATAGGCTTGGAGCCGCAGCCACTCCTTGCCCACGCTGCTCTCTGCGACACCCAATGGCTCTGATGAGCAGTGATGTCAGTTGTATAACCGCTCATCAGATATTCTAGGTGAAGCTTTCCTCTGTATGACCTGATGATTCTGATGAGCCGTGACACGTGCATGTTTTTTGTGTATCGTGTGTCCACAAAAAAATCTTGGAAACATGTCCCTTTTAGTCATGGATAGTGATGAGCGAAATCGGGATAACTATTACAAACATTACCCTGCTAGGAGGAAATCAAGGTTTACTACAAGACCAATATTTCTAATAATACCAATAATACTGCTATATAAGATTGAATAATAATAATATTATAATATACAGACAAATACCAACAAGGCATAACCAAACCATATTATCAGCATATACAGTAGTGATAATACTGTAAGACCTGTTAACATTTATATATATATATAGGTTAAAAGACTGTTTGGTGGACTTCCTTGTGTTATGCTGCCACCTGCTGTCAAAACAGAGAACAGCGGGCAAAAGTCCTGCTGCTCGAGTGACTTGGTTCAGTCTGGAACAGGAGGAGGAGGAGTCTACATGTGGCTGTTTTTGCAGAGTGGAGTGTGCTCGAGTGGGCTGTAAGATAGAAGGCCTCAGTCTGCCCTGCTTTCCGAGGTCCAAGTACATTAGAGTGTTGCGTGGTGTCCCCCCTAAGACACAGATCCAAAGAGGCTGGATGTGGAGCGAGGGGACAGACAGCACGTGCAAATTACAGATCCAAAGAGGCTGGATGTGGAGCGAGGAGCCAGGCAGCACGTGCAAGTTACAGATCCGGGACAAAGACTGAACTTTAGAGGTGTCTGCCGGCAGAATACGGGCCCCAACGGTGATGAGGTACCCCACGCTGAAATCTGCAGTTAAGTGTGCACACTACTTTAGTTAGGGACAGATAGGAAAAGACTCTGCACTGTGTTATACGAGTAAGATAAGAAGGACTCTGCGTTTTTTTGTTTAATAAGGATTTGTTGTGTTTTGCTTTTGGGAGTACAATCTGAGGCTTCCTACCCTTTACAAGTTATTCAAAGTAGTTGTATGTATATTGCATTATCTCTACTGCTGTGCACCTTCCCGCTTTTCTCCCCTTCCTCTTCACTTTTCCTCCATCTGTGTTGTGAAATGCATTATTACATTTGCATTGATTAACCCCCATGGTTCCGTGCAGTCCTTGCGTATCCCGTTACCTGCAGGTTATTACATTTGGCGTAGTCGGCAGGATACGCAGGCTGGTACGGAACAATGGACGGACAGGGGGGTGTCGCTGATGGAGGTGTTCTAATACAACCTGATGGGTGAATACCAGCAAGGCAACTGTCCCTGGGAGCTATGCTGACCCATATACCAAAATTTACTGGCAGCAATGTACCTCTCCATGACTGGGCGCAGAGAGTGAGGGGCATGTTGAGAGTAGCAGGAGTGACTGCAGAAAATCAAGGGGAGATACTGTTGATTGCCCTTGAAGGCCATGCTCAAGAGACCATTTTATTGCGCCCTGAGAGTGAACGAAAGACGTTAGAGCAGGTGGTGAAGATTCTTGAGAGAGTGTATGGCGGGAAACCAGAAGCAGGAGATTTACAGGCGCAACTGTTTTACAGGCTGCAGGGTGAAGAAGAACGTCTGCCACAGTATGCAAATGTATTCCAGAGAATAATGAGACAAATGCTTACAGCAGAGCCAGAGCTAGCACAAACCCCCGGTTATGCTGACCGTACCCTACGAGATCAATTCCTCCGTGGGTTACATAACCCCAAGATCAAAGGTGCCCTCCGTAAACGGCTCAGGGTAGAAAAAAAACTAACTTTCCAGGAGATATTGGAAGAAGCAGTCTCCCGCACACAAGTTGAAAATTGCGACCTGCAGAACGCCCGGGGTGAAGTTTGTATGCATAAGGTAGTCACACAGTGAGTGCTTGGAATAACTATTAAGTAGTCAGTGCCACAGTAAAACGCTGCTATTCCAAGCACTCACTGTTTTCAGACCCTCCCTTATGATGCATTGTTGATCTGGGAGGAGATTTTCACCATTACAATCAGCACGCGACGGGGTAATCCAGGACAGCAGCCGGACCCCCACAGGGTAACTGAAAACGACCTAATTATAGGAAGGACATATGGAAGCATGAGATTGATGGCCTAATTTGGATAGTGACAACTTGCAATTCACATCTCCCCTGATGAAACCCGCTATATTGGGGAGAAACGCGTCGGGAGCAATGGGAGTAATAACAGTCCTGGCAAGATAAATACTAGGACAGTTGGGCCCTATCATACCTTCTGTCAAGACCTTTTTTCATCTCCCCAGAAATTCCTTTGATATCTCCCTCAACAATATGATGTACTAGCTGAATTAATGATTGAGGGCGGATAGTGTTTGAAACTATATAACTGGAATACTGGTGAGGTACAATATCTGTGTTTGATTTATATAAGGTCTTGACATAGGACTTTTGACGCATGACCACTTAATCACTTAAAACACAATGCACTGGTGGTGGTTATAGGCCAGGAATAGTGACAGGGGCATTTAGGGCTAGCCACCGAGGAACGGGGGCACCCAAAAACTTTAAGGTGTATTCACCTCCGTTGCCAGGTAGGGATAAACATTAGGGAATACTAGGTCCCTCCATCCCATATTGCGATACCCCCTAAAAATCACGAACGGGGGGCGCACGCCCTTGGCCTACTGCCCTATTTTTAGGACCTTATACACTATTCACAATCACGACTTTTTGTCTAGTGTTGAACTACTGGGTATGACCCCATAGTTTTTAGATTGGGAGTATTTTAATGAATATTTAATAAAATTGTTTTTTTAGAGGTTTTTCATGGTTATATGGTAGTATATCCTCTATTCTAGATACAAATTATATGGTTTTGATGGACTAAATAATGCCCCAGGAACTTTTCAGCGCCTCATGGAAAGTTGCCTTGGAGACATGAACTTCGAGGTCACATTGATTTACCTGGACGACATAGTAGTGTATTCTGCAACCTTTGAGAAACATCTAGAAAACCTGGGCCAAGTGTTTCAGCGGTTACGGGCCCATGGGCTTAAACTAAAACCAAAAAAATGCCGGATATTTCAGGAAGAGATTGAATATCTCGGGCACAAGGTGTCGGAAGCCGGCGTACAGCCCTCCGATGGGAAAGTGAGAGCAGTGCTACAATGGCCCACACCCAGCACAGTGCGGGAGGTTCGAGCTTTCCTGGGGCTAGCCGGATATTACCGTTGCTTTATTAAAGATTTCGCGAAGGAGGCAGAACCTTTGCACGAATTGCTCCGAGGGACTGCGAAAGGACTAAAAGCGCAGAAAATTTGCTGGGGACCAAGACAAGCAGAAGCCTTACACCGATTGAAAGAGGCATTGGTTAGCGCCCCTGTGCTTGCCTATGCAGACTATAACCTCCCCTTTCGGTTGTATACAGACACGAGCCTCTACGGCCTGGGTGCAGTACTGGCCCAGGTACAGAATGGTACTGAACGGGTGATTGCATATGGAAGTCGGACGTTGCGAGAAGCCGAGCGCAATCCCGAGAATTACAGTTCCTTTCGGCTGGAGTTACTGGCACTAGTATGGGCGATAACCGAAAGGTTCTCGGAATATCTCACGGGACCTCAAATTGAAGTCTATACGGATAATAACCCCCTGGCTCACATCTCCACCGCCAAACTGGGAGCAATGGAACAGAGGTGGCTGGCACGACTCTCCAGATACAATTATCATGTGCAGTACCGCTCTAAGCATGAAAATCAGAATGCGGATGCCCTTTCTCGTGTTACCACCGAAGCCCCAGTGGGGGAGAAAGATGAACAGTTGGAGGAAGACGAAATTCCGGACTTCAGTAAATTCACCGCTCAAGTGGTAGAGGCTCGTATGCTGGAAATTACGTCGGGCACGACATCATGCCTGCTTGGCCAAACCAGAGAGGAATGGGTGAAAATTCAGTCATCTGACCCAGAACTGTTTCAAGTGAAAGAGTGGGTGATCCAGCAGCGCAAGCCTAGAAAGGAAATACGGGCCACGCTGTCGCACGTGGCCCTCCAGATTCTCAGCCAGTGGGATAAGCTGTCAGTGCAAGAAGGGATTCTGTATCGGAAGGTGCACCTAGCTACAGAGTTGAAAGTACGGTGGCAAGTAGTGATACCCCAGAAGATGGCAGTACCACTGGCCCGAGAGGCGCTTGAGAAGGGAGCCCATTTCGGACCGGACAAGACTTACCAGTGGTTGCAAATAATAGTATACTGTCCTCAGATGCTTCGGGCAGTAGAGAAGGCCTGTAAACTGTGCCATTCCTGCGAGTTAAGTAAGGCTCCCCCACAGCAAGCACCAGTACAGACTATTGTAACCATAGAGCCGTTGGAAGTACTCATGATCGATTATCTGAAGATTGGCCACTCCCACCGGGGCTATCAGTTCTGCCTTGTGATGACAGATCACTTCTCCAAATTTGCGGTGGTGACGCCCACCAGAGATCAGACAGCTGAATCAGCTGCTCGAGCCATCAGTGATGACTTTATCCGGGTGTACGGCTGCCCCAAAAGAATACATTCTGACCAAGGGGCTTGCTTTCAGGGCGGTGTCATGAGAGAGCTGCAAAGGATTTACGGAATACAGAAGTCAAGGACTACGCCTTATCATGCACAGGGCAACGGAGCCTGCGAGATATTTAACCGGACCCTCCTACAAATGCTACGCACGTTGGAGGATGATCGTAAGAATCACTGGCCCGGCTATCTCGCAGAACTCGTGTGGGCATACAATAATCGTGTCCACTCCACCACTGGGTACACCCCATACGTACTACTGTTTGGAAGAGCCGGAAGAGGCATAGAAGAGCTCAACCTGGCTCCCCCGAGATCAGTGAAGGTCAGAGCGTAGGTTCCTGGGTTGACTGTCACCGTCGGCGGCTGGAGACTATCCATCGAATTGTCACCAAGCGGTTGCAAGAAAAGACACACCCGCAGCGGAAACCTGTGTGTGAAGCCCCGTTCTTGCCAGAAGACCGAGTACTAGTTGCAGAGAAACACCCGAGACACAAGTTGAGTGAGCGCTGGAAAACAGAGCCGTACATTGTGATTAGAAGAATCTCTCCCCACGGATCAGTATACGAAGTGAGAGGTGAGCGAAGAGGTGACACCCTCATCCTGCATCGTAATATGCTGAGGCCCTGCTATTCAGAATACAGGACCAGACAAAGTACCTCGGAGACGGTGCCCGTGCCTGTTCCTGTTACCTTCGAAGAGGGCTCTGACGATGAAGAATGGTGGTGGGCCCCGACCAACCCAGCAGACTGGGAGAGATCCACACCCCCATTTGTTCAAGACACAGGTGCCACCCCTGCAGAGCAGGAGTCACTAATCTCCAGAGATGGGGACGGGAATACTGTACTCCCTGATACGGCGCCGACATCTGGTGAGTTAGCTGTGGTGCCACGCCGGACTGAGCGGGCTAATGCTGGTATTCCCCCTGATCGGTACTTGGCAGATGAATTTGTGTGTTCTGTCACTGAATTCTGTTTTACGACATTGGCTCCCAAGCAACAGGTTGTGAAGCAGGGCAGGAGTTGCCACCGTGTGCCCCTTTGCAGAGTGCCTCAGGAGTGTATCGGCCGGGACGGCCAAGGTTAAAGAGGGGGGGAAATGTAAGACCTGTTAACATTTATATATATATATAGGTTAAAAGACTGTTTGGTGGACTTCCTTGTGTTATGCTGCCACCTGCTGTCAAAACAGAACAGCGGGCAAAAGTCCTGCTGCTCGAGTGACTTGGTTCAGTCTGGAACAGGAGGAGGAGGAGTCTACATGTGGCTGTTTTTGCAGAGAGGAGTGTGCTTGAGTGGGCTGTAAGATAGAAGGCCTCAGTCTGCCCTGTTTTCCGAGGTCCAAGCACCTTAGAGTGTTGCGGGGTGTGTCCCCCCAAGACACAGATCCAAAGAGGCTGGATGTGGAGCGAGGGGACAGACAGCACGTGCAAATTACAGATCCAAAGAGGCTGGATGTGGAGCGAGGAGCCAGGCAGCACGTGCAAGTTACAGATCCGGGACAAAGACTGAACTTTAGAGGTGTCTGCCGGCGGAATACGGGCCCCAACGGTGACGAGGTACCGCACGCTGAAATCTGCAGTTAGGTGTGCACACTACTTTAGTTAGGGACAGATAGGAAAAGACTCTGCACTGTGTTATACGAGTAAGATAACAAGGACTCTGCGTTTTTTTGTTTAATAAGGATTTCCTGTGTTTTGCATTTGGGAGTACAATCTGAGGCTTCCTACCCTTGACAAGTTATTCAAAGTAGTTGTATGTATATTGCATTATCTCTACTGCTGTGCACCTTCCCGCTTTTCTCCCCTTCCTCTTCACTTATCCTCCACCTGTGTTGTGCAATACATTATTAAATTTGCATTGATTAACCCCCGTGGTTCCGTGCAGTCCTTGCGTATCCCGTTACCTGCAGGTTATTACAATACCACCAAATTGATCGTCAAAGGTGTTGAGGTTGAAGTCTATGTGACCTCTGACTTTTGAATCCTTACTGCGCGCACTGTCATTTGACTTCAAGTATGCAATTTCCACATTTCTGGCCACATTGCGACTAAACATACTCAACTTTGTTAAATTGATAGAATAGAATCATAGAATGATAGAACTGGTCCAACCCCCTGCTCAAAGCATGATTCACTAAATCATCCCAGACAAATGTCTGTACAATCTCTTTGAAGACTTCCATTGAAAGAGAACTCACCACCTCTCGAGGCAGCTCCACTCTTTGATCACCCTCACTGTCAAACAATTTTTTTTTCTAATATCTAATCTGTGTCTCCTCACATTCAGTTTAATTGAATTGCAAATAAGAAAGGCCTGAACTCTCTATAGCTTTACAGCCTTTGAGATATTTGTAGACAGCTATTAAGACTCCTCTCAATCTTCTTTTTTGCAAGTTAACCAGTCCCAAATACTGTAACCATTCTTCATAGGATATGGTTTGTAAACCGGTCACCATTAGGATTTCTTTTCTCCACACTCTCTCCAGTTTGTTGACGTCTTTTTAAGTGTGGTGCCCAGAACTGATGAGGTGTGACCAAAGAGGAGTAGAAGGCAAAAATTACTTCACCTGATCTAAAGTCTATGCTTCTGTTAATACATCCCAGAACTGTGTTTAATTTTTTGATGCTGCTGCATCACACTGTTGACTGATGTTCGGTCTGTGAATTATTGGTATACCAAAGTTTTTTCACACATGCTGTTGGATAGCTCTATTCCTGCCATGCTGTATATGCTTTTTCCATTTTTCTTGCCCAGATGTATGACTTTGCATTTCTCCCTGTTAAAAATCATTCTGTTAATTGCTGCCATCTGTTACAGTTTATTTAGATCTTTTGAATTCTCTCTCTCTCTCTCTTCCATAGTATTAGTTATCCCTCCTAGCTTTGTGTCATCTGCAAATTTAATTAGTTTACCCTTAATTCCTTTATCTAACTCATTGATAAAGCTGTTAAGCAACACAGGGCCAGGACAGACAATCTTCAGTCTGGATATGCAGCCATTTGTGACCACTCTTTGGGTCCAATCATTAAGCCAGGAAACTGCGTTTCCCTGATCTACCCAATCAGTGTTTCTGTGCTAGAAGAAGAGGATGGCTGTGACTTCTACCTTATTTGCTATTCTGCATCAGGGAAGTCCTCCAAACTTTCACAGGTTTTTCCCCATTTGAACTACTGTAGTCAGCCTCAGGGTTTGAACCAGTGACCTTCTGTGGTGTGGTCTGATTTTCTCCCTTTTCAGCTACAGCCTGGTCAACAAATGTAAGTGTTAGGTTCAGGTTAAAGTGCATGAAACCACTTTATTGGCCTGGAAACGAACCCGGGTCAACTGGTTGGAAAGAAGCTATGCTTACTACAGTACTGACAATATCTAGCTCAAATTCAGTTCTAATGATCGAAGCTGTACACCTCTAGTCAGCATGTGACCGTATATATGCAAATGACATACTTGTTACATGAACTCCAACTTCCGACACCGGAGTATCCTCACACAGCACAAGCACTGTGAGGATTCACAGTGACATTGAGTCACTGCAATTTTTAACTTCAAGACTGCACAACCAATTTAACGAAAACGACTGTATTGAGACTGATATTACCCCCATTCAGTGACCATATAATGGTAATATAAGTTTTACACCTGTACTGTGCAAACCACATGTGTGTGCACTATGTAGGTTCACTTTGCCTTTTTTTCCATTTGTCCCAGACCTCCATGACCTCTTCTTCCATCAATAAGTTGTCCCTGCAAAATGTAGCACTCAGACATCTTTACTTTACTGCTTTTCCAGGACTCTCCTGACATTTTACCACCGCTACACAAACCTCAGCTTGTTAAGTAGGAGGACTTTGAGTCAATATCGCTATTAAACTCATTATTTTATTACAAAAATCGTATAAAATACAGAAAGATTTTTCCATTATTCATATATATATATATATATATATATATATATATATATATATATATATATATATATATATATACAGTTAGGTCCAGAAATATTTGGACAGTGGCACAAGTTTTGTTATTTTAGCTGTTTACAAAAACATGTTCAGAAATACAATTATATATATAATATGGGCTGAAAGTGCACACTCCCAGCTGCAATATGAGAGTTTTCACATCCAAATCGGAGAAAGGGTTTAGGAATCATAGCTCTGTAATGCATAGCCTCCTCTTTTTCAAGGGACCAAAAGTAATTGGACAAGGGACTCTAAGGGCTGCAATTAACTCTGAAGGCGTCTCTCTCGTTAACCTGTAATCAATGAAGTAGTTAAAAGGTCTGGGGTTGATTACAGGTGTGTGGTTTTGCATTTGGAAGCTGTTGCTGTGACCAGACAACATGCGGTCTAAGGAACTCTCAATTGAGGTGAAGCAGAACATCCTGAGGCTGAAAAAAAAGAAAAAATCCATCAGAGAGATAGCAGACATGCTTGGAGTAGCAAAATCAACAGTCGGATACATTCTGACAAAAAAAGGAATTGACTGGTGAGCTTGGGAACTCAAAAAGGCCTGGGCGTCCACGGATGACAACAGTGGTGGATGATCGTCGCATACTTTCTTAGGTGAAGAAGAACCCGTTCACAACATCAACTGAAGTCCAGAACACTCTCAGTGAAGTAGGTGTATCTGTCTCTAAGTCAACAGTAAAGAGAAGACTCCATGAAAGTAAATACAAAGGGTTCACATCTAGATGCAAACCATTCATCAATTCCAAAAATAGACAGGCCAGAGTTAAATTTGCTGAAAAACACCTCATGAAGCCAGCTCAGTTCTGGAAAAGTATTCTATGGACAGATGAGACAAAGATCAACCTGTACCAGAATGATGGGAAGAAAAAAGTTTAGAGAAGAAAGGGAACGGCACATGATCCAAGGCACACCACATCCTCTGTAAAGCATGGTGGAGGCAACGTGATGGCATGGGCATGCATGGCTTTCAATGGCACTGGGTCACTTGTGTTTATTGATGACATAACAGCAGACAAGAGTAGCCGGATGAATTCTGAAGTGTACCGGGATATACTTTCAGCCCAGATTCAGCCAAATGCCGCAAAGTTGATCGGACGGCGCTTCATAGTACAGATGGACAATGACCCCAAGCATACAGCCAAAGCTACCCAGGAGTTCATGAGTGCAAAAAAGTGGAACATTCTGCAATGGCCAAGTCAATCACCAGATCTTAACCCAATTGAGCATGCATTTCACTTGCTCAAATCCAGACTTAAGACAGAAAGACCCACAAACAAGCAAGACCTGAAGGCTGCGGCTGTAAAGGCCTGGCAAAGCATTAAGAAGGAGGAAACCCAGTGTTTGGTGATGTCCATGGGTTCCAGACTTAAGGCAGTGATTGCCTCCAAAGGATTCGCAACAAAATATTGAAAATAAAAATATTTTGTTTGGGTTTGGTTTATTTGTCCAATTACTTTTGACCTCCTAAAATGTGGAGTGTTTGTAAAGAAATGTGTACAATTCCTACAATTTCTATCAGATATTTTTGTTCAAACCTTCAAATTAAACGTTACAATCTGCACTTGAATTCTGTTGTAGAGGTTTCATTTCAAATCCAATGTGGTGGCATGCAGAGCCCAACTCGCGAAAATTGTGTCACTGTCCAAATATTTCTGGACCTAACTGTATATATATATATATATATATATTATAAAAAACAAGTGATGTGTTCAAAATAAAACATGACCTCAGATTCCTAACACAGGCTATTGTTTGATTACTGACAGATGAACCTAGTACTAATATTAGTATTAATGGAGGATATATTATAAATTAATATGCGTAATATGCATAATTTAAATCAAACACTTCATATCATGTGAATTCAGTACATACATTGAATTATGCAGTGATATTATCATGTAGAGACTCCACACAGTAAGCTGAGGGATGTGTGCGTGGTCTGAAACAATCTATAGACATATGCAGTTTTGCAATAACACTATCTTTTCACAAGTCATATGCAATTAACTATAATATAAAGCATGAAAAGTAAAGGAATCCTCCATAAAGTGACTGAGAAGTTAGAATTATATGTTACCCATATTGATGACAGCGTACTACAGGCAGCAGGTCAGGTTTACATGCCCAAATGCACACTTTTGCAGTGTGCTTCATGAGGAACACTATCAAAATTCCCCATAGCCCCAATACAGTATGAGGGTATGTGCGCACGTTGCTTTTTACCTGCTTTTTACCTGCTTTTTTGCTGCTTTTTCTTCTGCGCTGTTTAATGCCAAAATGGATGTGTTCTTCTATTCAAGCAAAGTCTATGGGAATTTGGGTTTCTTGTTCACACTATGTTGTTCAAAATGCTGCCTTTTTGTGGCAGAACTTTGGTCAAAAACTCAGCTTTGCAGTGCAAAACCCAAATGGCAAAAACAATTGACATGTTGCTTCTTTGAAAAGCTGAGTTTTTGACCAAAGTTCTGCCTCAAAAAGGCAGCATTTTGAACAACATAGTGTGAACAAGAAACCCAAATTCCCATAGACTTTGCTTGAATAGAAGAACACATCCATTTTGGCATTAAACAGCGCAGAAGAAAAAGCAGCAAAAAAGCAGGTAAAAAGCAGGTAAAAAGCAACGTACGCACATACCCTTATGGACACCTCACAGCCCATAATAAAGTATGAAGGTCCACCACACAGCCCCTATATAGTATGATGAGCTCCCCAACAACCCCCATATTGAATGATGGTCCACCACACAGCCCCTATATAGTATGATGGTCTCCTCAACAGCCCCCATATAGTATTATAGTATAATGGTCCACCTTAGAGTCTCTTATAGAGTATGATGGCCTACCTCACAGCCCCTATATAGTATAAAGGTCCACTTCCCAGCACCTATATAGTATTGTGGTCAACATCATAGCCCCTTATAGTATAATGGTCACCTCATTGCCCCTTATATAGTAGGGTGGTCAACCTCACAGCTTCTTATATAGTATGGTGTTCCATCTCACAGCCCCGTATATAGTATAAATACCAAAATAGATAAAAAAGACAACCATACATAACAGCAACATAAATAGAAAAAATAGGGTTTGTCAGCACACCAGTCTTTTAGAAGAGCAGCCGTCACACATTGAGAAAGGACACAATGTCCGAAACATGTCTGTGTGTACAGACTCTAGGCTCTCGGGAATGCTTGTTTTCTGCTTTTATCCATCATGTACCAGTTATTGTGTTTTTTTAAAAGGATATGAATTAAAATTGATTTTAGAGGAATGGACGCTGGATATTTTTTCTTTATAACCAACATAAATAGATACATATGTCGCAATTGCATAATACAGAGGTGTATGGGCTGTGATGATGTAATAAGACCTACGGAAAATTACACTAGAGACACAGATTTGTAGAAAGAAATTTACGAAAAACCGATGAGGTCAAAAAACAAAATATTTATTGGTTAAAAATAATGACCGCCACAATGGCAGTTTAAACCAGAAGAAGAGGGCATCACATTTAATATAATCACAGATCACACATCACACATCACAGAAGAAGAGGGCATCACATTTAATATAATACATAGAGGCAGATACTCCGTAACCCAAAATAAATCAGTCCACGGACAATATATATCAAAAATTGTAACAAATTGGTTAGTGATCAGAGAAAATATATGACCAGGAGAAAGTAAGCTACAAGAACACACAGTTCTGCAATGTAAAGTGTCACACTATGTATATCACATATTAATTAAAGTAAGGATTGCAAAACTGAGAAACCAAATGAAGTGATGTGAATGCATTAAGGTACCGTCACACTAAGAGACGCTCCAGCGATCCAACCAGCGATCTGACCTGGCAGGGATTGCTGGAGCGTCGCTACATGGTCGCTGGTGAGCTGTCAAACAGGCAGATCTCCACAGCAATCAGAGATCAGCCACCAGCCACCAGCGACCCGTGTAACAACGCTGTGCTTCGTAACCATGGTACACATCGAGTTACTAAGCAAAGCGCTTTGCTTATAACTACCAGATGTGTACCTTGGCTAAGTGTGCAGGGAGCAGGGAGCCGGCTTCCAGAAGCTGCGGACGCTGGTAACCAAGGTAAATATCGGGTAACCAAGCAAAGCCTTGGCTTGGTTACCTGATGTGTACCTTCGTTACCAGCGTCCGCAGAAGCCGGCTCCCTGCTCCCTGCATATTCAGATTGTTGCTCTCTCGCTGTCAAACACAGCGATGTGTGCTTCACAGCGGGAGAGCAATGACCAAAAATGGTCCAGGACATTCAGCAACGACCGGCAACCTCACAGCAGGGGCCAGGTCGTTGCTGGATGTCACACACAGCGACATCGCTAGCAAGATCGCTGTTGCATCACAAAAACCGTGACTCAACAGCGATGTCGCTAGCGATGTCGCTTAGTGAGACATGGTCTTTAGTCAGCCTGGTGTAAGATGAATGTTATCAGGGAAAGAAGATACCACATGGGGTATGTGCAAACAATGGCAAGCTTAAAGGAAAACAAATCAAGCACTCGTGACCTTAGCCTAACATGATGCACAGTGCACCAAGTGACAACTGTTTGTAGATATGATGGAATGAAAAATATGGCAAAATAATGCAAGGGAGATAGATACCTGATCGGAGAACACCTGGACATGGAGGACCTGCCAGCATATGTGATGCAAAGCCCAACGCGCATGTTTCGACGTCACCTTTGTCAGGGGGTCCCCATTCATCTTACACCAGGCTGACTAATGCATTCACACCACTTCATTTCATTTCTGTAGCCATAATATGCACATATTTGTATATCTCCCAGGCTCAGAAGAGAAGGGGGTGGCAAATGAGTACCTTCAATGCTACACCTTCAAAAATTGTATTAATTCATCAATTCAAATTCTGCACAATTTATGAAATATATTAAAATAATCATTATTAAAAAGCTGAGATGCTGCACATTAAGCATGACTGCCTTCTGAGTGCTGAATGCCTAGGAACACTCTACAGGCTCTGACCCGCAGAGGCTGCCATAGCTGGGGGAGTTGTTGGTTCTCTACAGTACTAGTAATATGAACCCTATTAGTTCACGATACCATAGTGAAACAGTGATCAGTGGTGGACTTACTCAAGAAGGAGCACGTAGTATGCCTACACAGCATGATGACCAAACAAAACCCCACACAGTAAAATGGCTATCTCAGCCACCACACAGTATTATGGTTACCCCAACCTCCCAAACAGTATGATAGTCACCACAGCCTCCCTCCACACAGTTTGATAGTACCTCCACAATATAATGGTCTCCACAGCCCTCCACCACACAGTATGAAGGTTCCCATACAGTGCATCACAAAGTATAATGGTCTTGCCACTGCCCATCACAAAGTATGATGGTCACCACACACAGTTTGATGAAATCGCACCACAGTTATAGTATTATGGTCCCTCATAGCTAGAATACAGTATGATGGCCTCCATAGCCCACATGCAATATGATGATTCCCCCCACAACGTATGATGTGCCCTCCACAGCCACAATACAGCATAATGGTGCCCCCACATCCTGCCATATAGTATGATTGTCCCCACAGTCCCTAAACCAGTATGATGGTATAATCACACAGTATGATAATTCTTCAACAGTCCCCAACACAGTATGATGATCTCTACAGTTGCCCACACAGTATGATGGTCTCCACACATAGTATGATGGTCCTCCACAGCCTCAATATAGGATGATTGTCCCCCACAATCCCATACAGTGTGATGACCCCCTATAAGCCTCCGTATAGTATCATGATCCCCCACACAGTATGATGGTTCTACACAACACCAGCATATTGATCCCCATTAGTTTTCACTAGAATTGCACAAAAATATTGCTACTTTTGGCATTTTATGTCAATCACCTCAACCAACTTTTTGAAAAGTAGGTTGAGCTTCACCAGGAGGAAGTGTGACTAAGCATGCTAAAAGCCACCATAATTTACATTACTAAACTTAATAGTGAAGATAATCTTAAATAAAAATAAAGTAAAATACATCAAATAAGATTAGAAAAAAATATTTCAATATTTAACTGATTTCTTAAATAAAGATAATAACTACATTTATCTTTACATTGTGATTTTACAGGTTTAAAAAAGATCAAAAGATAATAAAAATGTAAATGAAAGTATAGACACACTTCCATAAAGGTATTATTTACCTCTTTAGGGATGAAACAGATTACATGGTAGAAATATGTAATTTTCCTCATAAATCTCATATACCGATAATTAAAATATAACATGACAATCACATTTTAAATAGGCAAAATATAATAATCTGCTTTTTGCATAAATGAGTTTAAGTTTAGGCAAAGATAATACGTAACTCTCACGTATATAATAGTATGCTCTCTGTACGCGCTATGCAGGGTAATCCAACTGAAAACTAAAGGACGCCTTTCTTCAAAGTGAGCATTTAATCCACTTGACAAATTGTAATTTGACACTGAAATCATTTCCAGTGTCATCCTAGACACTATTGAGTCTCATTCTTTCTCCCTGAGTACATCTTTGCCCCTGTGGGAGATGTGATGTTACAGCCAAGGAAAAGAATTAAATTAGGTACAGAAATCAATCGTATAACTGTTTCCAGAAGGGGTAAACATTGGCTAGCTCTGATTTCCCATCTTTGACTACAACACAAATGTCTTTGAAATTGCATGTAATGAAATGAAAGGCACACCGTGACTCAGTAATGAAATACACTGCATGACACATGGGGCCCCTGGCTCCTTTTGGCAAGTGTCATACCAACGTTGGTACACATACTGTATTTGAAATACTAATGATTCCCTCAATTGATCTTTACATGTTCTATTAAGTGCCGGTGCAGATTTGTAGGGTTTAGTGCATAGATTACATTATAATACTGTGGGTCTCATGGTTTAGTAACACTATTCTTTAATTATCATGGGTAAAGGGTAGCATAATATTTTTGACATCAGTCCGAAAATGGTGAAATATGGCCGGCTACCGGTTTAGTTGTTAAAAATTACAATTTGCTGTATTGTTAATTTCATTTCTTTTTTTAATAAAATAACTAAATCTCATATTACTTTTGTAAATCTTGATTATCTGCAGAATTCTTCATTCGGACGCTGTTGGGAATTATGCATTAAGCCATTATAGAAAAAGTAACATTAAACAATAATTTTTTCACCAATTTTCATGTTGTGGGTTTTTTTCAATTTTTTTATGCATTTGCAACATTTGTAATATCATGTAACAACAGCTGTTAATTCTACACAAAAAGCCCAAGCATATATGACAGGTTTGACCAAATGTGCTTCACTCCTTGCTCCAGTTAAAGCAACCTCTTATCCGACATTAAAGGGATTTTCAGTAAAGTGGACCCCAAATGCTGTAAAAGTTCCTAAATAAAGTAGGATTTAACCTCCCTGGGTCCAGCACTGTAACATAATGTTACCCCTTAGTCACTTGTAAGGCCACATCTGGAATATAGGATCCAGTTTTGGGCTCCACATTTTAAAAAGGATATTCAGAAGTTAGAGTCAGTTCAAAGGAGGGGCAACTAGATTATTACAAGGAATGGAAGGCTCCTATATGAAGAGAGGTTGAAAAAGTTGGATTTATTTAGCTTAGAAAAAAGACGTCTCAGAGGAGATCTCATTTAGACTGGACTCACATAAACATATGAAAAAATGGTTCCATTCTCATCCAGGTGAGAAGGACGATTTTTTCTCACTTGTCATCCATGTGCTGTCAGCGTGCTGTCCGAGTGCAATCCGTTTTTTTCTCAGGAGCTATTACTCATTTACAGTCATTTACAGGACCATTTACAGTCCTGTACAGGAGTGATTACAGTGTTCTGTGCTACGTTATAGAATTGCACCAGAAAAATGGACGTCACTAGGATGGTCTGTGTGCCGTCTGAGTGACGTCCGCTTATTTCTCGCACTCGTATATTTGTATTGGCGAGTCTCGGACATTTTCAGGATACAATTACAGCATGTTGCGACTTTTCTCGCATCCAGAATCTGACCCCATTTATTCTACCATATAGTGTGTTAGAAAATGGGAAATAAATCCTTTTATAACATCCATTGTGTGATAAAAAGGATCTGGCAATATTATTCTTTTCATCCATGCGATCACAATGACATAGAACTTTTTGAGGTTTTTATTAAATTATTTTAGTGGTGAATAAAAATCAGAATTTTTTTTATTGTTACCATTGTGTGAGACTCGTAATGTTTTCATTTTTCCGTTGATGGAGCCATGTGAAGGCTTATGTTTTTGTGGGGCAAGACAGCATTTGAATTGCTAACAGTTTGGGATAGATAGGACATTTTGATCACTTTTTACATCTTTTTTTGCAGTATTTTAGTGACAAAAAAAGACTAAACTTTGGCTTTTTGAACATTTTACTGTTTACGATGTTTACCAATCAGGTTAACTATTTTTATATTTTGATAGATCTGAATGGAGTGATACAACATCCAGTATGTGTATTTTTTATTTTCTAATATCGTTATACTTAATGGGGGAAAAGGGGATAATTTGTACATTTATTGGGCTTTTTTTTCACATTTTGAAAAACTTTTTTATTTTAATTTAGTAGTTTTAACCTGCAATTATCTGATCGCTTATACTATAGACAGCAGTATCACAGTATTGCTGCATATAGTAAAATGTCTCCTTTGAAGCTTGGCCACAGGCTGTGCTTCAAAAGAGTTACATCATGAAAGGCATGAAGATCTTCAACAGATCCCTAGTTCTCATAGCAGTACATCAGCGCCCATCACAGAGATTTGGTTATGAGAACAGTGGCTTTGCAAGCATTGAGGTACTCAGCTCCTTACGTAGGTTCACAGCCCCAGAAAGAACCCATAGGTAACTTGCATCAGGGCTAGAGGTTAGGTGTCTCAGATAAGGAGCAATGAGTATATTTCTGTGGATTACATGCACCTTTATTTCTCATAGCTTGAGAGCAGTGATGGGTAGGCTCACAGATAACCGGGACCGGCTGCTTTTTAAAATCCGGTTCTGGTTCGGAATCCGGTCTCATATAAATCTATGGGGACTAGATTCCGGCGATTAAAAATGTTGGTAGAAGGGATAGGAGAATAGGAGCATGCGCACTTTACTTACCGAGCATTCGTCATGGTGGTACACTGCTTCCAGGCTTCCCATTCACTTCTGGGGCTGATGATTAATCCTCATTGAATTTTCACTGCTTTCCCCACCCACCGGCGCTTGTGATTGGTTGTAGTCAGACACCACCCCACCCTGAGTGTAGCATGTCAGCTGACCAATCACAAGCGCTGTGTAGGTCTATATCATACGGTAAAAATAAATAAATTTAAAAAAAAAATTCGGCATAGGGTCCCCCATATTATGATACCCAGCAAAGATAAAGCCTACAACTACAGGGTGCAGCCCCCAGCAGTGCGCTCATCTTGGTGGTGTATCAAAATAAAAGGACCTGCATTTTATTTGTAATTATTTAAATAAATAATTTTAAAAACTGATATGCACTCCCCCCAATTTTGATACCCAGTCAAGATAAAGCCAGACAACAGGGGGCTGGTATTTTCAGACTGGAGAGGCCTATGGTTATTAGGCCACCCCCACCCTAAAAATAGCAGCCTGCAGCTGCCTGGGATTGCCGGATCCATTAGATGCGACAAGCCAGGTGCTTTACATGGCTCTTCCCAATTGCCCTGGCGTGCTTGTAACCGGGGAATTAACAGGGGTTAATAACAGCCCACAGCTGCCACTAAGTTCTAGATTAATAATGGGGAGAGTCTATAAGACACCCCATCACTAATTTGTAAGGGAAAGTAAATAAACACAAACACAGAAAAAATGATTTATATGGAATAAAATACAAAAAAACACCCTCTTTCACTACTTTATTAACCCCTAAAACATCCCTGCTGGTCTGACGTAATCCACAGGAGGTCCAACGATGACAATTCAGCTCTGCTACATCTGAGTCACAGCAAGCAGTCACAGCAACCAGATACCTTTGAAAACGCGTGGACTCGGACCTTTACAGTCCTGGTCTGCCCATCAGGCCTGAGAGTATTCTAGCATGCACATGTAATGCTGTTTGTGTGTACTAAGCTATTTGTACCCCGGAACTATTAATTTCTTCACAACCCAGGACATACATCTGCATCAAAAGCTGTGTTTGTCTTTTTAATGCGGGCTTGCTTGGCAAACCTGCATTTTTCCCCACATGTCAGTTGATCTGATCAGCTGACATGTGTAGCTAACAGGCGTGGGTGTAATGGAGATCCACCCACGCCTGGTAACTAGTTAAATCCCACTGCCAATCCCTTGCAGCAGAATTTAACACACTACAGTGGGGAGTGCGCTATTTGCTTGTTGTGACAACCGGGGTCAGCTGATGACTAGAGTTGAGCGAGTGCCTAACTATGAGTACTCACTATACCCATAACGAGTACTTTCTAATACTCGCTTGTTCATTCTGAATAGCGTGTGCAACGCAAGTCAATGGGGAAAAACATACAAAGTAACGAGTAAACTGAATGCCATACTATTCGCTACTCGTACGAATAGTATGGCATTCGGGTTACTTTTTACTTTGCAAGTTTTCCCCCACTGACTTGAATTGCACACGATATTCGGAATGAATAAGCGATTATTAGACAGTATTTATTATGAGTATAGCGAGTACGAATAGTTAGGTACTCGCTCAACTCTACTGATGTCCCCTGTCACTGTCATGAAGAAGTTACTGTGAATGCCTCCTAAGAGCTGGCATTCATAGGAGATCCACATTTCTGCTATTTAGTGGAATGCTGAAGCATCGGTCTGAACAGCAGAAATGATCTAACAGTGTGAGCTTCAAGTGAGGACTTATAAATTAATCAATAAAAAGTGTAAAAAAGTTTTAAAAAATATGAAAAAATGAAGAAACACAAAACTTTAAATCACCCCCTTTTTCCCATTGAAAATAAAATAATTTAAAAAAAAACAAAGCACATATTCAGTATCATTGCTTTTAGAAATGCCCAATATATAAAAATATAAAATAAAAAAATCTGATTGTTAAAGATGTAGCAAGAAAAAAATCAAAATACCATAATTAAGTTTTTTGGTTGCCACAACATTGTAATAGAATGCAATAACAGGCAATCAAAAAAAATTGCATCTACCCAAAAATGGTATAATTAAAAACATCAGCTCAAGACACAAAAAATAACCTTCACAAAGCCCAAGATCTGATATATATATATATATATATATATATATATATATACTGTATATAGATGGGGATGCAAACATTTACAATCTAAAATGCAAATTAAAAATCCCAGTATTAAATAGATTATTGTATAGGCCATTACCCCCCAAGTGCTGACGTACCTGTTGCATCAGTACTTACTGTCCTTGGGTTGATGGACGTTTTGGCACTGGGTATATATTACATGTGCCTTTATGGAGCTGGTAGTAAGTATTCACCTGTACACTTGTCAAAGTGACATGTTTACTACATTGGCGCCTGGCAGGGATGTGTTGTAAATGGAGTGTTAACAAGTGTGAAAGTTTCTCTTGGTGAAGACTCATAAAATCCTGGTTACTCTTTGAAGGAAAGGTTTATAGACTAGTGCTTAGTGAGACTCTGCAGGGGGACACTTAACAAGATCATTCCCTCTACAGCTCTCACAAAGGGAAAGTGAGTACAGATTTTCTATGAATAGTTAAGCATTAGGGCAAGTGGGTGGCGGAGCCCTCTGGATTGTTCTCCATGGATTATGGTTACAACAGTAAAAGTTGGCTGCCCATCTGTTGCTATACTACATAATGATATATATTTGTTCTAGATTTTAAAGGGATGTTCTCATCACAGCCACGTATATGGATACAACATAAATATCTGATAGATTTGCGTTCCACCTCTGGGTTCCGTACCTATATCTCGAACAGAGGTACCTTCAATTCTCCATTCCAACTGGTATCACGGCTGCTGTAAATTGGAGAGGTGACCTTCTACATTGCCCTTAGTGGGAGTTCCACAGCCATTGGGAAAATGCACACTGGAATAGGCATCGGTTAGAATTGGGGAACAGTGGATAGATTTGCCATAGATGTCAATGATGAAGGCACCCTCTTAGGAAAAGTTTAATTTACTGTTTTCATATGATGTTTTTTTCTGTTCTGGGAAATCTGGGTGACAACATGAAAACCACTAAGCTTAGCTAGGGGTTATCAGTAAGCATTCCCTGAATCCTGTGCAAATCAGCATTCTAATGCGGCAGAATAGGTATCTACCGGTATCTCGTATGCAGTGTTCTGCGTCTACATTTCTGAAATCCCACATATTCCTACAATTCTGTACTATCAGACTTTCTGGATTATCAGATGTTAGATTAAAGGAATTTTACTGTGTATAAATGTAACTACTTTTTCAAATTCATAATCACATGATAATGTAGATGGACAAATCTCTGCTTTATTGCTTAAATACTGAAGTATTTATCCTTGAAAATGCCACCAAATCACACAAGTCATCCAGTATCAACTAAACCCAAAGCAAGTCATTGCTTGAATATTTTATATGATTTCAATGTGAAAGTAGATTATGTATTTTCCCTATGGCTGCCCAAATTTCCTAATGATGTCTGTAAAATAAAGAGACTGATTTATTTTTAAGATGGATCTATTTAGTCATGGTTGGGTGACTTTTTAAGTCTGTCCTCATTTATAATGAGATTTTTTTTTATCTAATTTCAGCCAGAAAATGTATGTCACCCCAGTCTTTCAGTGCCACTTCACGGTGCCTTTTGCTGCTTTTACTGGAAAGAGTTCATTGGCAGGGAACAGCATATTTAATAACCCGGCTTACAGAAAGTGTACCATCACCAATGCCAACCAATCTTAAAGTCACTTTAATTGACTCATTTTCATTAGGGTGTTTAATGTGGATATTGGATTGGCTTACATAGTTTTAAGGACATTAACATATTAAAAAATATTGCTCAAAGTAAAAAATACTGAAAAAATGTATGTAAAGATTTAACATTAGGTTACAAAGCATTTTCAAATAATTTCTAAAGTGAACTATTGATTTTCATACATATTTTGACCTTAAGAGTGGAATTTTAACTAAGTCTGAAGTTCTATCTTTTTTATTCTTTAAGGCTATGTTCATATAATATCTTTTAGCTATACCTGTCAAGTTTTGCAAGAGGAAGACCTCTCAGGAAAATGCCATATTTTTAGGCATCTTTTATGTCGTTCTTTGTCATTGGTGTTTTTTTCTATATTATGTATGCAATTGTGAAAGGCTTTTGAATGGAACAATGGTCAAGTCACTTCCTTACCCACTTTGTGGCTTTTTAATCCTGAAATGGTTATAAAAAACCTCAGAAAAACTGAAGACATGCACGGCAAATCGTTTTGACATTGCAGTGTATATGTTTATTCTTTTTAGGAATTTTTAAGTCTTTTTCAGGCGAGTTCCGGGGTGGATCCACCTGAAAAAGCACTTGAAAAATGCTAAAAAGAATGAACAGATCAACACCCCTGGAAGAAACCACTTCAAAATATACATCGAGCGCTATTAGGTAACATGCATAGCACTTGATTGGATTTACTATTTATTTCTTTAGGCTTTACAGCCTTTGGCATTCCTCATTTATATATTTTTATTACTTGGTGCCAATATCTTTCACATCTTCTTTATCTTTGGCACTCTTTTGTTTATTTCACATTTTTTCTAATTTTTTCATTATTTTTATATGTAGCTTTTCCGCTCTTATTTTCAGTAGGTTTGGCTGATTACAGTTGATTTCTATTTTTACTTTTATCTTATAAATTTTCTAATTCATTCCATCAGAGTGTTCCATTTAAGACACATGCATTGCCTCTTGTGAGTTTGCATAAATCTTTTCATATTTATGGTTATATACATTCCTATATATCAGGGGTGGGGAACCTTTTTTCAGCCGGGGGCCATTTGGAAATTTCTACCAACCTTCGGGTGCCGCACAAAATTATCAATGTGAAAATGACCCTGCTATATTTGGTCAAACATTTAATTAACTTACCCTTACTGTGGCGGACGGAGCTGCTTCTCTTTGGTGCAGCTGTGATGTTTGGTGATACTAATCATGTTTCTTCTCACAGCTGCTTTTTCATTTTTGCCTGGGTCTGAAGCGCAGTCAACTCTTTGTGATAAGATTGGTAAATCCTATACATCACATAACAGACGCTGTATATACATCAAAGGAGACACTGGAAGCACATATAACACATGGGAGACACTGGGACTAATGTATATACATCACAGGAGACACTGGGGGCACATACATCACACAAGGGGCTGGGTATATGTATATGCCCCCAGCCCCTCCTGTGATGTATATGCCCCCAGTCCCTCTTGTGATGTATATGCCCCCAGCCTTCCTGTGATGTATGTGTCCCCAGCTCCTCTTGTGATGTATGTGCCCCCAGCCCCCTCTTGTGATGTATATGCCCCCAGACTCTCCTGTGATGTATGTGCCCCCAGCCCCTCCTGTGAGGTATATGCCCCCCGCCCCTCCTGTGATGTATAAGTCACAGGAGATGCTGAGGACATGCACATCACAAGAGGGGCTGGGGACATGCACATCACAAGAGGGGCTGGGGC
Source organism: Anomaloglossus baeobatrachus (assembly GCF_048569485.1). Taxonomy (NCBI): domain Eukaryota; kingdom Metazoa; phylum Chordata; class Amphibia; order Anura; family Aromobatidae; genus Anomaloglossus; species Anomaloglossus baeobatrachus. The sequence goes on along the minus strand of NC_134355.1, from coordinate 469,466,176 downwards.
GCAGACGCCACAAGAGGGGCTGGGGCGCAGGCACCACACAAGAGGGGCTGGGGCGAAGGCACCACCCAAGGGGGCTAGGGCACAGGCACCACACAAGAGGGGCTGGGGCGCAGGCACCACACAAGAGGGACTGGGGTGCAAGCACCACACAAGAGGGGCTGGGGCACAGGCACCACACAAGAGCATGCAGCTCCGAGGGCCAGGGGCGGGCACGTAGCTCCGAGGGCTAGAGGGCGGGCACACAGCTCCAAGGGTCGGGGGCGGGCACGCAGCTCCAAGGGCCAGGGGCGTGCATGGAGCTCAGAGGGCTGGGGGCTAGGCACGCAGCGCCGGGGGGCAGAGGGCGGGCAACGCAGAGCACTAAACCGCCCATGAAGTAAGTCCTCTCTTGCTGGCACTGGCCAGCCAGAGAACGCATTGGTAAGCACAGCAGCACATGTGCGGATTTAAAGGGCCAGTGGCCCACAAGATGGCGGTAGCAGCTCGAGCACTGCCGCCCCCTGGAATCTACCCGGGTGCCGCACAAAAGGGCATGGCGGGCCGTATACGGCCCGCGGGCTGGAGGTTCCCCACCCCTTCTATATATACATGCACCTAAATATTTTTATTGATAAAAGTATTTTTTGAGATGTGCCTGTTATTATTATCTAATCATGCTTTGCTCTTCATCTACCATTTGTTCTCTGCATCACTTTTTATAATTTTTTTTATCTCTATATGGTTAATAAAGATATATATTTTATGCTACTTTAATTATTGTAGTCATGCTTTGTAGGTTTTGTTTTAGTGCCAGTTCTATTGACTACATTATCGCTATGTGTCCATACTAGCACCACCTTTTTTGGCCCTCCTAGTTTTGTTTGGCTGGCAACCAAATTTATAGGTCTTGCATGCACTACAAAGTCAAAATGACTTGCTGTGCACATGCTCAGTCTTTTTGAGCTTTTTTTTAGCAGTTTTAGACTAAAAGACATGTACACATTCCTTAAATGGTTGTTTACTACTAACCAACTTTTTCTGAATGCCCCTTGTGTTATAAAAAAAATCTAATATATAAAGCTCAGTGTATGTATGTGTGTATATGTGTGTGTGTGTGTGTGTGTGTGTGTGTGTGTGTGTGTGTGTGTGTGACAGACGGGCAAAGAGACAGACGGGCAAAGAGACAGACGGGCAAAGAAACAGACTGGGAAAGAGACAGACCGGGAAAGAGACAGACCGGGAAAGAGACAGACCGGGAAAGAGACATACCGGGAAAGAGACATACCGGGAAAGAGACATACCGGGAAAGAAACAGACGGGCAAAGAGACAGAGGGGCAAAGAGACAGAGGGGCAAAGAGACAGACGGGCAAAGAGACAGCCCTGAAAAGAGGCAGCCAGGCAAAGAGACAGCCGGGCAAAGAGACAGCCGGGAAAGAGACAGACGGACAAAGAGACAGACAGGCAAAGAGACAGCCCTGGAAAGAGACAGCCCTGGAAAGAGACAGCCCTGAAAAGAGGCAGCCGGGCAAAAAGACAGCCGGGCAAAGAGACAGCCGAGCAAAGAGAGAGCCGGGCAAAGAGAGAGCCGGGCAAAGAGACAAATGCCCAAAGAGACAGCCGGGCAAAGAGACAGCCGGGCAAAGAGACAGCCGGGCAAAGAGACAGCCGGGCAAAGAGAGAGCTGGGCAAAGAGACAAATTCCCAAAGAGACAGACAGTCAAAGAGACAGACCTGGAAAGAGACAGACCTGGAAAGAGACAGACGGGCAAAGAGAGAGCCGGGCAAAGAGACAAATGCCAAAAGAGACAGCCGGGCAAAGAGACAGACCTGGAAAGAGACAGACCTGGAAATAGACAGACCGGGCAAAGACACAAACCCGGCAAAGAGACAGCTGGGCAAAGAGACAGCTGGGTAAAGAGACAGACCTGGAAAGAGACAGACCTGGAAAGAAACAGACAGGCAAAGAGACAGAGCGGGAAAGAGACAGAGCGGGAAAGAGACAGAGCGGGAAAGAGACAGAGCGGGAAAGAGACAGAGCGGGAAAGAGACAGAGCAGGAAAGAGACAGAGCAGGAAAGAGACAGACAGGGAAAGAGACAGATGGGGAAAGGGACAGCCGGTCAAAGAGACAGCCGGGCAAAGAGACAGCCTGGCAAAAAGACAGCCGGGCAAAAAGACAGTCGGACAAAGAGACAGACGGGCAAACAGACAGACGGGCAAAGAAACAGATGGGAAAGAGACAGATGGGGAAAGAGACAGACAGACATGCAGACAAGGACAGAGGCAGGCAGACAGGGAAGGAGGAGACAGCCAGAGAGACAGACAAAGATAGATGGGGAAAGACACAGATCTTGATAGAGACAGATGGAGAAAGAGACAGAGAAATAGAGACAGACAAGGAAAGAGACAGACAGAGACAGGCAAACAGAGAAAGAGACAGACAGGAAAAAATACAGACAAAGAGAGGGGGAGACAGACGGGGAAAGAGACAGACCTGGGAAAGAGACAGACCTAGAAAGAGACAGATGGGGAAATAAACAGGGAGATAGAGACAGACGGGGAAAGAGACATACCTGGAAAGAGACAGACAGATCACATTACTTGGCCAATTTAGTTAAATCTGTGTGGAATATCTGTGGTGTTAAAATATATGTTGTGAAATGCTTCTATTAGCTTAGTTTTTGCCTTTTAATAATTACATTTCTATATATTTGTTTTGTGGTTTTTGTGTGTAGAATACATTTTTGTTAATACATTCTATTTTGTTAACAACAGTAATTAACCCGGGCGGGTAGTACAGCTAGTCTAATATATAAAGCTGAATGTGTACGTGTGTGTGTGTGTTTGTGTGTGTGTGTGTGCATATGTCTGGGATTGGCATCTGCACTATTGCAGCTACAGCCACAAAATTTTGCACACTCACACATCTGGTCCCCGAGAGCGTCATAGGCTATGTTGTGAGGCGAAGTTTTAACCTCGCGGGTTCCAATTTACCAATAAATTTGGCCCCTATCTACATAATGGGTAAAAAGTGAAACGAATAGTGTATCCTCCCCGTCGCATTTACAATCACGAAATTTTGCACAGACACCTCATGCGACCCAGGGAATGTCGTAGACTATGTTTTGACAGGAAAATGTAACCCCGCGCTTTACAGTTACTCTCCAAAAAACATGCCTCCATTACAGTAAATGGAGCCTGGAACTTCAGGTTATTAGAAAGAGCTGTGATTGGTTGCTATAGGAAAAAAAGACATTCATAGTATAAGAAGCTTATATGTGAGGTGAGGAGATGGCTAGAGAGAGATAGACAGAGACAGAGAGAAACAGACAGAGAGACAGACAGAAAGACAGACAGAGAGACAAAGACAGACAGAGAGACAGACAAGGAAAGAGAGAGAGAGACAGACAGGGAAAGAGACAGACAGAGACAAACGGTGAAAGAGACAGACAGAGACAGACGGTGAAAGAGACAGACAGAGACAGATGGTGAAAGTGACAGACAGAAACTGACCGGGAAAGAGACAGACAGAGACAGACCTGGTAAGAGACAGACAGAGACAGACCTGGAAAGAGACCGACCTGGAAAGAGACAGACCTGGAAAGAGACAGACGGGGAAAGAGACAGATGGGGAAAGAGACAGATGGGGAAAGAGACAGACGGGGAAAGAGACAGACAGACATGTAGACAGGGACAGACAGGCAGACAGGGAAGGAGGAGACAGCCAGAGAGACAGACAAAGATAGATGGGGAAAGACACAGACTTTGATAGAGACAGACAAGGAAAGAGACAGACAGAGACAGGCAGACATTACTCAGTCTGACAGACCTATGAATCCTGCAACCCAGCAGCGGCCACTGATAGGCTACAGTGCTCATATGACATAAACAATGTCACAAGATTGCCAAGAGTCAGAGTGCTTTGAGTTTAGAAGCACTCCGTTGCAGTTGAAGTAAATATGCTTTTTTCTTATTTTATATGGTTGTCCCTTAGTGGACAAAAACTTAAATTTTAAGCAATACTTGAACTGGAGTACCCTTATATAGGATCATTTATTTGCTCTGCATTGAGGGATGGGGGCACTTTATGCAATACCTGAAATAAACTTTGAAGTGTAGTCCCTTGAATGTCCTCTTTTTTTCATGCAAAAGCTCAATTTTCTATGCTTAGTAATTAAATAACGAGAACAGTAAAGTACACTTAATTCCCTGTATAGAAACATTATGCATTAAATAAAAAAAACAGATTGCAGGTAGATTGACATCCCTAATTACATGACAGTCATAGTCTATCAAAATATATTAAGTCGCACATATATTCAGTGTAGGAATACACCTATGAAGACAACTACCCCACAAGACCTCTTAAAGGGAAGTTTTTATGTTATGCATGAAATCTGATCTGCAAACTGTATGGTACAGAGGAGAAGCTGAGTAGATTTATAATATATATATATATATATATATATATATATATATATATATATATATATATATACATATACAGTCATATGAAAAAGTTTGGGCACCCCTATTAATGTTAACCTTTTTTCTTTATAACAATTTGTGTTTTTGCAACAGCTATTTCAGTTTCATATATTCATATATCTAATAACTGATGGACTGAGTAATATTTCTGGATTGAAATGAGGTTTATTGTACTAACAGAAAATGTGCAATCCGCATTTAAACAAAATTTGACCGGTGCAAAAGTATGGGCACCCTTATCAATTTCTTGATTTGAACACTCCTAACTACTTTTTACTGACTTACTAAAGCACTAAATTGGTTTTGTAACCTCAATGAGCTTTGAACTTCATAGGGCAGGTGTATCCAATCATGAGAAAAGGTATTTAAGGTGGCCACTTGCAAGTTGTTTTCCTATTTGAATCTCCTATGAAGAGTGGCATCATGGGCTCCTCAAAACAACTCTCAAATGATCTGAAAACAAAGATTATTCAACATAGTTGTTCAGGGGACGGATACAAAAAGTTTTCTCAGAGATTTAAACTGTCAGTTTCCACTGTGAGGTACATAGTAAGGAAATGGAAGAACAGGTACAGTTCTTGTTAAGCCCAGAAGTGGCAGGCGAAAAAAAATATCAGAAAGGCAGAGAAAAAGAATGGTGGGAACAGTCAAGGACAATCCACAGACCACCTCCAAAGACCTGCATCTTCATCTTGCTGCAGATGGTGTCAATGTGCATCGGTCAATAATACAGCGCACGTTGCACAAGGAGAAGCTGTATAGGAGAGTGATGCGAAAGAAGCCGTTTCTGCAAGCACGCCACAAACAGAGTCGCCTGAGGTATGCAAAAGCACGTTTGGACAAGCCAGTTACATTTTGGAAGAAGGTCCTGTGGACTGATGAAACAAAGATTGAGTTTTTTGGTCATACAAAAAGGCGTTATGCATGGAGGCAAAAAAACATGGCATTCTAAGAAAAGAACTTTCTACCCACAGTAAAATTTGGTGGATGGTTCCATCATGCTTTGGGGCTGTGTGGCCAATGCCGGCACTGGGAATCTTGTTAAAGTTGAGGGTCGCATGGATTCAACTCAGTATCAGCAGATTCTTGACAATAATGTGCAATAATCAATGAAGAAGTTGAAGTTACGCAGGGGATGGATATTTCAGCAAGACAATGATCCAAAACACCGCTCCAAATGTACTCAGGCATTCATGCAGAGGAACAATTACAATGTTCTGGAATGGCCATCCCAGTCCCCAGACCTGAATATCATTGAACATCTGTGGGATGATTTGAAGCGTGCTGTCCATGCTCGGCGACCATCAAACTTAACTGAACTGGAATTGTTTTGTAAACAGGAATGGTCAAATATACCTTCATCCAGGATTCAGGAACTCATTAAAAGCTACAGGAAGCGACTAGAGGCTGTGAATTTTGCAAAAGGAGGATCTACAAAATATTAATGTCACTTTTATGTTGAGGTGCCCATACTTTTGCACCGGCCAAATTTTGTTTAAATGTGGATTGCACATTTTCTGTTAGTACAATAAAGCTCATTTCAATCCAGAAATATTACTCAGTCCATCAGTTATTAGATATATGAAACTGAAATAGCTGTTGCAAAAACCCAAATTGTTATAAAGAAAAAAGGTTAACATTAATAGGGATGCCCAAACTTTTTCATATGACTGTATATATATATATATATATATTTTTTTTTTTAAGTGGGAGAACATGCACAATTGATGACTGGCTAAATACTTCTTTCCCCACTGTGTATATATACAGTATATATATATATATATATATATATATATATATATATATATATATATATATATATATATATATATATATATATATATACTGTATTTATACACAGTGGGGAAAGAAGTATTTAGCCAGCCATCAATTGTGCATGTTCTCCGACTTAAAAAGATAAGAGGTTTGTAATTGACATCATAGGTAGCCCACAACTATGAGAGACAAAATGGGAAAACAAATCCAGAAAATCACCTTGTCTGATTCGGCAACATTTTTTTTTAAACTATGGTGGAAAATAAGTATTTAGTCACCTAAAAACATACAAGATTTTTGGTTCTCACATACTGTAACGTCTTCTTTAAGAGGCTCTTTTGTCCTCCAATCATTATCTGTAGTAATGGCACCTGTTTGAACTTGTTATCAGTATAAAAGACACATGTTCACAACCTCAAACAGTCACAATCCAAAGTCCATTATGGTGAAGACCAAAGAGCTGTCAAAGGACACCAGAAACAAAATTGTAGCCCTGCACCAGGCTGGGAAGACTGAATCTGCAATAAGCAAGCAGCTTGGTGTGATGAAATCAACTGTGGGAGCAATAATAAGAAAACATACAAGACCAATAATAACATCCCTCAATCTGGGGTTCCACGCAAAATCTCACCCCATGGGGTCAAAATGATCACAAAGACAGTGAGCAAAAATCTCAGAACCTCATGGGGGACCTAGTGAATGACCTGCAAAGAGTTGGGACCACTGAAACAAAGGCTACCATTAGTAAAACAGTACACCACTAGGAACTCAGATCCTGCAGTGCCAGACATGTTCCCCTGCTTAAGCCAGTACATGTCTGGGCCTGTCTGGAGTATGCTAGAGAGCATTTGGATTATCCAGAAGAGTATTGGGAGAATGTCATATGGTCTGATAAAACCAAAGTAGAACTGCTTGGTAAAAACACAACTCGTTGTGTTTGGAGGATACAGAATGCTGAGTTGCATCCAAAGAACACCATACCTACTGTGAAGCATGGGGTTGGCAACATCATGCTTTGTGGCTGTTTCTCTGCAAAGGGACCAGGACGACTGATCCATGTACATGAAAGCATGAATGGGTCCATGTATTGTAAATTTTTGAGTCCAAACCTCCTTCTATCAGCAAGTGCATTGAAGATGAAATATGGCTGGGTCTTTCAGCATGATAATGGTCCCAAGCACTTGGCCAGGGCAATGAAGCAGTGGCTTCGTAAGAAGTATATGAAGGTCCTGGAGTGGCCTAACCAGTCTCCAGATCTCAACCCGATAAAAAACCTTTGAAGTGAGTTAAATGTCCGTGATTCCCAGTGACAGGCCAAAAACATCACTGCTCTAGAGGAGATGTGCATGGAGGAATGGGCCAACATACCACCAAGAGTGTGTGCCAACCTTGTGAAGACTTACAGAAAATGTTTGACCTCTGTCATTGCCATCAAAGGATATATAAGAAAATATTGAGATGAACTCTTGTTTTTGACCAAATACTTATTTTCCACCATAATTTGCAAAAAACAATCTTGCCAAATCAGACAAGGTGATTTTCTGGATTTGTTTTCTCATTTTGTCATCTACATATGATGTTAATTACAGGCCTCTCTCATCCTTTTAAGTGTGAGAGCTTGCACAATTGGTGGCTGACTAAATACTTTTTTTCCCCACTATATATATATTTGTTGGACAGGGTTCAGTATTACATGTATTTCCTTGATTGAGATCCATGGTATACATAATACGTAAGAATCTAGTGGTTGGTCCTACTTGCTTGTCTTTGCATGAACAGTCATACAGGGAAGACTGCCAGTCACTGAGTAGGACCACCCACTGGACTCAGTTGCATACAATAAATTTGGATTTCAATGACTAAAATAGAAGTTTTGGTCAGTTTCTCCTGCTCTGTAATATGTACAGAATTATAATAGATATCATTTAAGTTGTCCTGTGGGGTCAGATAGCAATAAAGTAGCAGAAATTTTTTTAGTTGGGTCCTCCAGGTATGAAACTTGCTGTTTCAACACTTTCAGCATATCCCACAGATGGTCAGTCAGAATGATATCAGTTTAATTTGGAAACCAAGTCAACATCTTGAACTATTTTTAATTTTCCTGAACAATTCTTGCAATATGGCAGGATACTTTATCCAGTCATTAGGGAATACCGATGCCTTGAAGTTGGATCTTGAACTGTAACAACATTTAAGTAGTTGCTATGTGGCAAAGTAAATTACTTTCGTCAAAGAGTTCCCAACAGAACATAACCCAGATCATCACACAACCTCCACTCACTTGTCTTCTACCCATAATTAATCCTTGTGCCATATTTTCCCAAGGTTAGTGATATACGCAGTCAGTCATCTACATGGTGTATACCAACATCACTGGAACGCAGACCACATATTAAGTGAATATAGGCTGTTATGACTTTACATGGGGGAATATAGTGATTGGGAAGGGTTTGTCCATGTAGTTTTTTCCATATGAAAATTTCATGTAATTTTCAAAAAATATATACGGTATGTTTTTGTACTTACTAAAATTATACACCACATTACAATTTTATAATTGAAAAAATAGATGAATGTAAATATTTCTAAGATAAATATATAGATAATGAGAGACAAATAAAAAGACAGATAGACAGATAGATAGAAAGAAAGACAGACAAGAGGGAGATAGCTAGATAAATAGATAGATATATGTTAGGGCCAGGTGGATGGGCAGACCCGGGAGGTGGATCCACTGGGCCGAACTCCCCGATGAGGGAAAGGAGTCCGGTAGCCGGAGCACTATAGGTAGCAGAACAGTCCGCGCACAAGAGCACAATGGAGAAGTCCCTGGAACCACGGGGTCACTGATGGTGGTCCGGGTGACGGAGCTCAGGTTCGGAAGCCGGGATGATGTCAGGCGGGATCCGGAACCGTTGGAGCGAGATGACGGGTCACCGCAGGGAACAGAGATGGTACGGACTGTCAGGATGGCAGATAGGCAGCGTTCGGGATACGGCAGGACCGGATGGCAATGCAGGATCGGCTCTAGAAGAGAGAGAGGTAAGTATCTCACAGGAACACAAGGAGACCTGACTCCTAGCTTGGGAAACACGAAGATCAGGCCCCGCCCCCTTGGACATTGAACCCCTTTATACCCCGTACCTGTGTGCTTCATTTCCTGTCAGTGGACACTGGCCCTTTAAGAAAGGGTCAGTGACCGCGCGCCCTAATGCGCATGCGCGCGGCCCGGGTGCCAGAAGCCAGGGCAGGAAGCTGAGAGGAGGAAGCAGCAGAGCCGGGCTGGGGCTGGGAAGCCGACGGGCGCCGGGAGCGGGGACCAGGAGGCCTGGGAAGCGCGGGCGATGGAGGCTGGAGAGCGGGGAGCGTGGAAGGTGAGCCGGGAAGCGGAGCAGAGGCCCCGGGGAGCGTGACAGTACCCCCCCCCCACGCCCCCCTCCCCGCAACCGGGACAGGAAGGCACGGATCAGAGGAGTACCCACATTCTCTCTGGGCTCCCAGGACCTATCCTCAGGACCATACCCTGCCCAGTCCACCAGAAAGAACTGTCGACCCCGTACGGTCTTCATGGCCACGATATCCCTTACCGCATAGATGTCGTCATCAGCAATAGGAGGAGGAGCCGGACTGGCAGCAGCGGAGAAGGGACCAAGGACAACCGGCTTGAGCAGAGAGACGTGGAAGGAGTTGGGTATCCTCATCGTGGCCGGGAGCTGCAGTTTGTAGGAGACCTCATTGATCTTGCCGAGGACTTTAAACGGTCCGATGTAGCGAGGACCCAGCTTGTAAGATGGTAACTTCAATCGGACGTACTTGGAAGCAAGCCAGACGAGATCTCCGGGGGAGAAACACGGAGGATCCAGACGTCTCTTGTCTGCGTGTCTCTTCATCCGCAGGGATGCACGTGCAAGGGACGCCTTAACTGAGTCCCAAATGGTTGTAAAGTCACGGACTACCGCATCAGCAGCAGGGATATCCGAGGAAGAGGATACAGGCAATGGGACCGAAGGCTGAAGTCCGTAGACGACATGGAAGGGAGAACTGGAGGAGGACTCACTGACGTGGTGATTATGGGAGAATTCAGCCCAAGGAAGAAGCATGGACCAATCGTCATGATGGGCGTTGACGTAGTGACGTAAGAAAGAGGTCAAAATCTGATTGACCCGTTCCACTTGGCCGTTCGACTGAGGATGGTAGGCTGAAGAAAAGTCCAGAGTTACTCCCAGATGTTTACAGAGAGCCCTCCAGAAGCGGGAGGTAAACTGAGTTCCTCTGTCGGACACAATGTGTGATGGAAAGCCATGCAAGCGGAAGATGTGATGTATATAGGCGTCCGCGAGTTCCTGGGCAGAGGGCAGTCCAGCCATAGGGACGAAATGGGCCATTTTAGAGAACCGATCCACCACGACCCATATGACTGTGTGTCCGGAGGACAATGGCAAGTCCGTAATAAAGTCCATCGCAATGTGTTGCCAGGGAACTGAGGGTATAGGCAGAGGCAGAAGACGGCCATATGGCAGGTGTTTGGGCGTCTTGTTCCTGGCACAAGAGGAGCAGGCAGAGACAAAAGAGGCGACGTCCGTGCGAAGGGATGGCCACCAATAATGACGTACAATCGCACTCCAAGTTCTTTTCTGGCCAGCATGACCAGCTGTTTTCGAGGCATGGCCCCAGTGTAACACTTTTTGCCTGTCAGTCTCAGAGACATAGGTCTTCCCGGGCGGTATCTGGGCCAGGGTGACAGGAGCCACCAGAATAATCTTACTTGGACAGATGATGGGTTGGGATGTCTCCTCTTCCTGCTCCATGGGCATGAAAGACCTAGACAAGGCATCAGCGCGTACGTTCTTGTTCGCGGGTCGGAAATGGAGCTGGAAATCGAACCGGGCAAAGAATAAGGACCACCTGGCTTGCCGTGGGTTCAGTCGCTGAGCAGATCGCAGGTATTCCAGGTTCTTGTGGTCCGTTTAAATTATAACGGGGTACACTGCTCCTTCCAGAAGATAACGCCATTCCTCCAGAGCCAGTTTGACTGCCAATAGCTCTCGGTCACCGATGGTGTAATTGCGTTCAGGCGCTGAGAAGCTCTTGGAGAAGAAACCGCAAGTCACCATCTTCCCGGAGGAGGACTTCTTCATGAGCACTGCTCCGGCTCCCGAGGAGGAGGCATCCACCTCCAAGGTGAACTGGCGGTTTAACTCCGGACGGTGGAGTACAGGAGAGGAGGCAAAGGCCCGCTTTAGGGAGCCAAACGCGGCGTCGGCCGCAGGTGACCAGTCCTTTGGATTAGCCCCCTTCTTGGTCAAGGCGGAGAGAGGAGCAGTCAGAGCAGAGAAGTGAGGGATGAACTGGCGGTAATAGTTGGCGAATCCCAGAAAGCGTTGGATTGCCTTCAGTCCAGAAGGAGGAGGCCAGTTGAGAATGGAAGAGACCTTCTTTGGATCCATCTGCAGTCCGGTATCGGTGATGAGGTAACCCAGGAAGGGGAGAGAAGACTGTTCGAAGACACACTTCTCATACTTGGCGTACAGACGATTCTCTCTCAGTCTTTGTAGAACCAGTTGCACGTTCTCTCGGTGGGTCTGGAGGTCCGGAGAGAAGACAAGGATGTCATCCAGATATACCACCACACAGACGTAGAGAAGGTCCCGGAACACGTCGTTCACTAATTCTTGGAAGACTGCTGGTGCGTTACACAGGCCGAAGGGCATCACGCAGTATTCATAGTGCCCATCGCGAGTGTTAAACGCGGTCTTCCATTCGTCCCCCGAGCGGATACGGACCAGGTTGTAGGCACCCCGAAGATCCAACTTGGTGAACACACGAGCTCCTCTGAGCCGATCAAACAATTCGGGGATGAGCGGCAGGGGGTACTTGTTTTTTACGGTGATTTGGTTCAATCCCCGGTAGTCTATGCATGGGCGTAAGTCGCCCTCTTTCTTCTTTACGAAGAAGAAGCCTGCTCCAGCAGGAGAGGAGGATCTCCGAATGAATCCCCTTGCCAGGCTCTCTGTGATGTAAGAAGACATGGCCCTTGTTTCGGCTGGAGACAGTGGATATATCCGTCCTCGAGGTGGTGTAGTTCCCGGGAGCAGGTCAATGGCACAATCGTAAGGACGATGTGGCGGAAGTACCTCTGACTCCTTCTTATCAAAGACGTCCGCGAAGGACCAATAGGCTGAGGGTAGTCCCGGTAGGGACTCTGGAACCGGAGGTCGCCGGATGGGTTGTATGGTCTTCAGACAGTTCTCATGGCAAGAAGAGCCCCATCGAGTGATTTCACCAGTGCCCCAGCTGACTGAAGGTTCGTGTGTCCGTAACCAAGGAAGGCCCAGCAGGATTTGATGTGACATGTGTGGGAGGACGTAGAGAGCGATGTTCTCGGTGTGCAGAGCACCGATACGCAGTTCAACCGGCCTGGTGATCCAGGAGATGGTGTCAGAGAGGGGTCTCCCATCCACAGAGGCAATCACGAAGGGTTTGTCGAGTGGAGTAACAGGCACCTGGTACTTGTCCACCGTGGCCTGCTGGATGAAATTGCCTGCTGCCCCAGAATCGAGGTACGCCTCAGCCGTGAACCGCGTCTCTCCCGTTGTCACTTGCACAGTCCATGTAACCGGGTCTGAGAGAGTCCCAGCACCTAGGGTGGCCTCTCCTACCGACCCTAGGCTTTGGAGTTTCCCGGCCTCTCTGGACAGGAGCGTAGCAGGTGTGTGCCCTCTCCGCAGTAGAAGCAGAGACCCTTGGCGAGCCGCTCTGTTCGACGTTGTTCAGACTGTCGCACACGGTCGATCTGCATGGGCTCATGGACGGAGACACCAGATGCTGTTGACTGGAGTACGGCGGACTTCTGCGGAGGAGAGGAATGCCGTACCGGACGTCTCTCACGGGACACCTCTTTGGACCTCTCCTGAAAGCGAATGTCCACTCGAGTCGCTAGGGTAATCAGGGCGTCCAGGGTGGACGGTATGTCACGACCAGCCAGCTCATCTTTGATTCGACCCGAGAGTCCTTCCCAGAAGGCGGCGGTTAGGGCCTCATTATTCCACCTGAGTTCCGAAGCCAAGGTGCGGAAACGGATGGCGTATTGACCCACCGTCAGAGTTCCCTGACGTAACCGGAGAAGAGATGAAGCAGACGCGAAGGCGCGTCCGGGCTCGTCAAAGGTGCCGCGAAAAGCCTGCAGGAACTCCTGGAGGTTCTTGGTCATAGGGTCCTCCTTCTCCCACAAGGGGTTCATCCACGCCAGTGCCTCGCCCTCTAGGTGAGACATTATGAAGGCGACCTTGGCTTGGTCGGAGGCAAACAAATGCGGCAACTGCGTGAAATGGAGGGAGCATTGGTTTATAAACCCCCTGCAGGTCTTGGGATCTCCGGCGTACCGGGGTGGTGAGGCCAAACGAAGTCTGGAAGCATCCGAGGAGGCTGCCACGGGAGCGGGAGCCGTGGATTGACTAGTGGAGGCCGGAGGTGCTGAAGATGTGACCGATGCTTGTAGCGTGTTCAAGCGGGCGTCCACGGAAGTCATAAAGTTCAGCATGCGGGTCTGGACTTCACGCTGGCGTTGGAGTTCCTCATGCAAGGCCGCTAGTGCTTCGGCGGGATCCATGGCCTGATCTTACTGTTAGGGCCAGGTGGATGGGCAGACCCGGGAGGTGGATCCACTAGGCCGAACTCCCCGATGAGGGAAAGGAGTCCGGTAGCCGGAGCACTATAGGTAGCAGAACAGTCCGCGCACAAGAGCACAATGGAGAAGTCCCTGGAACCACGGGGTCACTGATGGTGGTCCGGGTGACGGAGCTCAGGTTCGGAAGCCGGGATGATGTCAGGCGGGATCCGGAACCGTTGGAGCGAGATGACGGGTCACCGCAGGGAACAGAGATGGTACGGACTGTCAGGATGGCAGATAGGCAGCGTTCGGGGTTCGGGATATGGCAGGACCGGATGGCAATGCAGGATCGGCTCTAGAAGAGAGAGAGGTAAGTATCTCACAGGAACACAAGGAGACCTGACTCCTAGCTTGGGAAACACGAAGATCAGGCCCCGCCCCCTTGGACATTGAACCCCTTTATACCCCGTACCTGTGTGCTTTATTTCCTGTCAGTGGACACTGGCCCTTTAAGAAAGGGTCAGTGACCGCGCGCGCGCCCTAATGCGCATGCGCGCGGCCCGGGTGCCAGAAGCCAGGGAAGGAAGCTGAGAGGAGGAAGCAGCAGAGCCGGGCTGGGGCTGGGAAGCCGACGGGCGCCGGGAGCGGGGACCAGGAGGCCTGGGAAGCGCGGGCGATGGAGGCTGGAGAGCGGGGAGCGTGGCAGGTGAGCCGGGAAGCGGAGCAGAGGACCCGGGGAGCGTGACAATATATAGATAGATAGATAGATAGATAGTGTTATGTCTTGATGGTGGATCCTTTGGGCCGTGCACCGGACTCCCCCAGTGAAGCAACCCGGAGCAAACCCCTGTACAGGGACTGTCCGGTTACCCCACCAGAGGGCCTAGATACACGGTTGCCGGAGTACTAGTGGTGCAGGGACAGCGTCCCTCAGGGGACGGATGGAACGAAGTCTTTGGGGCCACAGAGTTCCTGGAGACAATGCGGGAATCCGGTGCAGGTGCCGGGTTGGAGCCTCAGGCAGGATCAGGATGTAGCTGGGCGTGAAGGTTGAGGTCGCTTGGCGAAGTCGGTGATCAGAGACGAGCACTGGCTGATGGAATGGTGGTGGTATTCCCCGCCGACAGTCACCGGAAGCCCGCCTGGGCTATCCTGTGGTCAGGACCAGGTTACGGTAGCAAGACAGGCTCTGCGGAGGAGACAGAATTAGATATATGCAAGGCACAAGGGGACCTGAACACTTAGCTTACTGAAACTCGTCGAACAGGCATCGCCCACATGGAAGGAACATCCTAATATACCTTGTACCTGATTTAGGCAATATCCTGTTTCTGGGACGCTGGCCCTTTAAAAGGAGGTCAATGACCTCGCGTGCGCCCTAATGCGCATGCGCGAAGCCCGAGTGCCGGAGATCAGAGCAGGAAGCGGTGCCGAGGATGCAGGAGAGCCTGACAGTGTGTCCTGGGTCACAGAGGCACGCCGGGAATGGGGGACTTGAAGCATGGAGGACGCAAAGGAAGAAGAGGGAGCTGTGTGACAGTGGGCAGGAGGACCGGGGACCGGAGTGGTGAGTGAGGGACGGCGTCATGACCCGGGGAGCGTGACAGATAGCTAGATAGATAGATAATGGATAGATAGATAGATTGATGGATGGATATATAGAAGGATAGATAGGGGGATGGATGATGGATAGATGTATAGATAGATAGAGGGATAGATAGATAGATTTAAAATAACTCCAAAAAATGGGGGCAGCACTACAAAGTCAGATGATGCAAAAATGGATTTTAATCAGTCCATGTGATGTCTATACTCAAGAGTCTTTCTCACTTGAGAAATGTTCTGGCATTTTGAGTCAAAACATCGCATTTACTGATTATAATCATTTTTTTCACTGTCGGACTTTGGAGTGCTGCCCCCATTTGTTTGGAGTTTTATATGTACGAGGTTTTGATGATCACCTTGAGGGCTTTGCACCATCTTGTCTTTTTCTATCTCTTGGTATATAGATATGACACATAATACTATATAACCATAGCAATGCATGTTATGTAGATGTTTACAATGAATATATTAATAAAACCCAGCACTTAGTTTGTCTTTTGTGTGTTTTATAGTCTGTATTATAACAGCAGTAAGAATACATTATTTCATGTAATATATTCTTGTAGAGAAACAGGCATGTGAAAGCTTTCACCCCAAATAACTGAGCAGAAACAGAAACTGATGTGTCATGTTGGCTGCTGTAATTACATACACTATGATTTAACCTATATATTTAGAATTTAAAAGGGTCCAAAAAATGCATTTGTGCCATTTGAAACATTAAAGCAGCAGAATAGAAGACTGAAAAGTCACATGTCTGAGATGCAGCGACTTCTATTCCAAATAAAAACAATGGTGTTTTCATGTCTGAACTTATTATTATTCTGAGAATGTACTAATTTGTTACATCCAAGATGATGGTTGGTTTGGTCCATGAAAAGGGCAATGTGCCAACTGCCGCAGTTAAGTAAAAGGGCTTCTTTCATTCAGAGTGGTGGGACAGAAATTAGCCTGCAGCGCATGTGGGTGGGGGGAGGCAGGCTGCCAAGGGAAGACGTCCTGAAATCAGGCCTTGCCGAGCGAGCTTCTGAATGAAACGCAGACTACGATTTCACTAGATGTCAGCATGGGCAGGGACGTTTTAAACCACTAGTGGTCTAGGGAACAACTGATGAGTGTTTTATCCCCGCAGGCTATAGATGGCGATTCAGAAGCCTTTTGCATGTATTTAATATGCTGTCATTCCCAGCACTAAGCTTAGATAATTGTCTACTTACATGAATCCTGTCATATCAAAACACCAGTGAAGAGATGGGCTCTACAAAGTAAAACTATGAAATAGGTTTATCTTTATTGCTATGTGTCGTTTTTGTTCTATCCATCTAAATTTGAATACGAATCAAGAGCATTATTCTGTATCTTAAGTCTCCTCAAGCCAGGGTGGTCTTGTAATTTTGTTTTACATGCATGACATTGCTTGAGGTCATTAGTTGTAAATCTTAGTACAAAAAGATTGCAAATATATTCAGCACTTTTGTACTTTCCGAATACATATTTTAAGAGCTGCGATGAGAAGCTCAGACCTACATGGCAGATTGCTGAACAGTGAATAGGATATTTAGTACGGGGCGTTTAACCATTATAGAGCGCCCATAAAATTGCTTTTTGAAAAGTCATAATGTGAACTTCAAAACTTGACTCAATTTTTAAGAACTTTATCTGTTTTATACAACTTTTCTAATAAAATATTTAAAAAAAAACATTTTATTTTGTTCCTTTTTCACCTTTCAAATAAGTTGTTTCTTTATAATAATATTTTTTAGTAATATTATATTATTATATTTTATATATTTTTTAATACAACACATTTAAAAATATCCTTGAAAAATATCCCTTATGAAATGGCAAGAAAAATGATAAGATATAAAAGAAACCTAGCTTCAAAATAGCAAATGACAATGAATGCAGATATAAATCATTCTGTATATTTGACTGATATTAATATGTGTATTAAATGTAATAAGTAAAGTGCTGCAGAATACGTTGGCGCTATATAGATGAACATTATGATTATTTTTATGATATTTTGTTTTATTTACATTCATCTTATTTATTCTTAGAACACGAAATGAATAGCATTTATTCTAAATGATTCATTTTACCATTTATTTCTGAATCACTCATGTATGTTTTAGGTATAAAAAATAAGCAATAATTCTATAGAAAGGTACGGTAAATATATTTGATACATATCTATATTAATATGCAATACATATTTTTATTTACAATATTCATTACTCTAATGTAAGTCTTAATTCATATATATTGGATTTCATATGCCTTGATTTAGGTTTCTAATATATAAAAATATATACATATATATATATATATATATATATATATATATATATATATATATATATGTATGTAGGTATATATATATATATATATATATGCACACATATATATTTTTTATATATATATACACCTATATGTATATATATATATATATATATATATATATATAGATATATATACACTTTTTTAATTATTATTATTTATTATAGCGCCATCAATTCCATGGCGCTTTACATGTGAAAGGGATATACATAATAGGGACAAGTGTAATATTCATAAACAATACAAGATACATACAGGTATAGGAGGATACATATATATATATATATATATATATAAATATATATATATATATATATATATATTTCTGTTGGAATATTAACTTTGACACAAATGATGATGCATGTATGAGCGAGTGGTTAATTTGAACTGTGGTCTGGAAAAGTACATTGAGTTGGATTCTTTTCAGTTCATTGACAGAGGAACAAACATTTCTTTAATAAGACTAGTGAACACTCTCATTTTGTTGGAAAAGCTTAGATAAGGATCAGGCCCCTGTGAATCACAGCATTGACCTCTGACCCGAAAAGTTCTGAAGAGCTTTGGCACAAGAAGAGTTGGCTATTATTATGCATCGGACTTTCCATTTCTAAAGAGGCTCTGTGCTTGCTCCCTTATAGACTTTGCTTGCTGGAAATGAGAACTGTATTTTGGCAGTACAAGACAAGCACTGGATTTGCTCTGCCAACTCATTATGACATAATCCTTCATTAATCCGTATTCTCTGTGAGCCCCTTTGGTTTTAGAGACTGTTCGTTTGTTTGGCTCTAAAAAGAGACAATTAGTCTAAGATACTATTTGTTTTACAGGTAGAGTATACATACAAGATAGGACTAACAAGGATCTATCAGTTATCTGTGCAATATCCTAGATATGTAAGGGTAATATTCCAAAATCCCTAAAAAATAAGACTAGAGGATGGAGGTAAAGCACAATTATTAAAAACCAGAGATTGTGATGAAACAATGTGTGTTTATAAAGTGCAGCCATATTTTAGCCATATATATATATATATATATATATATATATATATATATATATATATATATGTATATATATATATATATATATATATATATCATCCATCTATCTATATACAAATTATCTATCAATTATCTATCTGTGAACTATCAATGATCTATTAATTATCTATCTGATATCTATCTATTATTTATCTATGTATTATCTATTAACTATCATCTATCTATCTACATGCATATCAAAATAAAAAGATACAGCAACACAAGTAATATCGGGCCTAAGCCACACAGCATGAAAATCGGTGCGAGTGGAGTGCAATAAAAAACGCATTTTACTCGGACCAATATTAGCCTGTGTGTCAGCACCCATGAGTGATTATTTTCTCAGCCCTAATCAGACCAAGAAAACAATCGCAGCATGCTGCGATTGTAATGCAAGACTCTTTCTCTCGCACCCATTCAAGTGTATTGGACGAGAGAAAAATCGCAGTGTGTGACGCCCTGGGCAAGCCAGGGGTCACAGGTCATAACACCACCACACCCTACACCCCAGTTAGGAACACCTAGGCTAACCAAAAATCTTTGTTGCCTTCCTCCAGGGGCTGATGTCCACACCAGGGGGTGGGCCAGGCGGTTGGCTCCGCCCACCGAGGAGTTCACAGCCCTGGAGGCGGGAAAACCAGGCAGTTTAGCTCAGGCAGAGCTTGAGTGAGGAGCAGAACAGTGAGGGAAGTGAAAGTAGAAGGAAGTGAAGGAGTAAAAGTGACAGTTAAGAAAGCCTGAAGCTAGTCCGGGTGTGTGCCCCGGACTGAGAGACAGCAAGGTCAGCGGACGGCGGTGACTGTCCGCAGGGGTGACTGCTTGGAGGTTGCTGGAAGGACCGCGGACGGGTGGTGGTCCAGTGGTTTGGAGCGGTATACGAAGAGCAGTCAGCACCAGGGCAGGTGCCTTTCGGATCCCGGCAAGGCTAGGAGTCGCCATAATTTGCCAAATCCGTCAGTGAAGGGGACGACTGTCTCCCAACAAGCAAGTCCCGATTGAAGGCAACAGTCCAACCGTAACAGAGAGACACCGCCACCGCCAGGGCACCAGTTTCTCCGGGGCCAGCGCCTGTGGGCAAAGTAGGGCTCCTCCGGCCCATATCCAAGCCGGGGAGCGGGTTACCGGTGGGAACCCATCGCTACCAACACAGAAACATTAGGTGCAGGAAAAGGGACCGTCACCGTCAACTACTGGGGAAAAGCAAGTGCAGCCGTCCGTGGGAACCGTCTTTCCAGCCGTGTGTTTTACCGAGAACTGTGTCAACGTCTCAGGCTGAGTGAGTACCACAGTGCCGCAAGGCACAGCGCTGCCCCCGCGTCCCTGCACCCCACCAAGCCCTGCATCTCCCATCCCATCACCGGGCACCGGGAGCACCAAGACCCCTACCCACGGAGGGGCAAATCAACAACTGGCTGCTCCGTACCATCACTCCCGGGCTCCCCAAACAGAGCAGCGGTGGTGTCCACTCAATCACCACAGCCGTGGGTGGCGTCACAGACAATAAACTATCCCAAACACCAATTCCCCTTTTCACTCACGGGCGAGGAGTGCCGCTCGAGTCCCCCGGGATCCGACCCATCGCTCGAGCCATCGAGCAGCAGCAGCAGGCCGCAGCAGCCGCAGCGGCAGCCGGACCCGAGCAGTGGGAGAGCGTGGCGTCCCCTCCTCCGCCCGCGACAACTGCACTCACAGTATTCCGGTTTACTGCGAGTGCAGAGCGAGAATGGCAATAGCCGGCTACAGAGGAGAGAGGGAGAAAAATCCCTCCCTTCCCTCCTCAGTGCCGGCCTGCCCCCCGCAGCTGAGGTTCGCTCGCACGGTCGGACATCATTCGCAGGGACACTTGCATGACACTCGGCTCTGCTGTACTGCTACCATTAGCCGAGTGTCATGCGAGGAGATCACAGTAATCCCCGTGTGGCCCCAGCCTCATATGTGTAGGTGCAAACCCACAGGTTGCAACTCACTAATTTATGGTACATAAACAAGCAAAAAAAGTCGACAGCACTCAATAGTGAGTTACATTCATAATATAGGTGTAGTTATTGGCCCATGTGAACAGGTGGCAATGTTCTTGCTGAAAAGCAAGTGATCGCATGGGCCAATAACTACTCCAGTTTTTTATGGAATTTTCTTTGAGCGCTTATTTTATTTTCATTAAACCTATAATCTAACATGATGATCCAGAGGAGGCAAAATCAAAATGAAGCAGATGCAAATTGCCCCATACTAGGGGAAATATTCCTTCTCAACTCCACATACAGAAATCAGACTAGGTCCCTGGCTCAACGGTCAATCACAGAATATAGTGCCCATAACTAGAGTTGAGCGATGTTCGAGTCGAACGGTTCGTCAATTTCAAATTCAAGTGATTTTGGTCGGTGTTCGAGTCGTTCGACGAACTTGAACGATTTGCTTCAAGTTCGGCTGTCCGAGTTACCAATCGATAACGGCTCGATCACCAAAAAGGGTAGCTAGTTACTAGCTGGCTTTTCACTGTAATACTGTGAGTCACTGTTAATAATGATATTAACAAAATTTGGCGTATAGTGTGCAGGGGGGACAGGGTTTAGATCAGTGCTGCTGCTGAGTGCTGAAAGAGTGGCGATCGCCATTTTTTTTTTCCCTAACCGCGCATACAGTGCGCATACAGGCTGTCAGCGAATTACAGAGACACACACAGCAAACTTGATTTTTGCCAGACAAGCAAGGGCATGTGTCATAGGCTGTGCATGTCTCATGTCCTTGCCCTATAAGAGCCGGACATTTTCACATTCGCTGCCATTATCTCTCTGCTGCGGGTGGGTGACAGTCACTGCTCCCGCTGCTGCTGCTATGTGCACTATAGACATACAGTGCAATCTACACATCGCTTTAGGGATTAGGGACTACTTGTAATTTCAGCCCTTTTCAGGGCTACATTACAGCCGTTCATAGCCATTGTTGCTAGGCAGGTCTGTGCCAGCGCTGTGCAGGGGTTTATATCACAGCGTCTGGCTAAGGCTAGGTTCACACACTGCATTTTTTGATGCGTTTTTGTGCGTTTTTTGCGGCAAAAAACGCACAAAAACCCACCCGCGTCAAAAAAAACACGGCAAAAAACACACGTGTTTTTGCCGCGATTTGGTGCGTTTTTTGCCGCGTTTTGCTGTGTTTTTGCTCACTGCGTCTTTATGCGTTTTTATCAGTGAAAAAAAAAAAAGGTCTGATGTCATTTCCTTCTTCAATATGTTCTTCATTCTCCACTAGTGTATGCAGGAAAGCCGACAGCTGCAGAACTACAAGGCTCAGCATACTCCATCCAATAGTGTATGCAGGAGAGCAGACAGCAGCTGCAGAACTACAAGGCTCAGCATGCTCCATCCAGGACTGTATGCTGGAAGGAGAGTCAGGGGGAGCAGACCTACAAGGCTCATCATCCTTCATCCAATAGTGTATGCAGGAGAGCAGACAGCAGCTGTCGAACTACAAGGCTCAGCATCCTCCATCCAATAGTGTATGCAGGAGAGCAGACAGCAGCTGTCGAACTACAAGGCTCAGCATCCTCCTTCCAGGACTGTATGCAGGATTTCTTTGCCCCCCCAAACAAAAAAAATGACGTGGGCTTCGCCATATTTTTGTATGCTAGCCAGGTACAGCAGGCAGGTACGGGCTGCCCCCAACCCCCAGCTGCCTATTTGTACCCGGCTGGGAACCAAAAATATAGAGAAGCCCTTTTTTTTAATTATTTCATGAATTTCATGAAATATTAAAAAAAAAATGACGTGAGCTTCGCCTAATTTTTGTGTCCAGCCGGGTACAACTAGGCAGCTGGGGATTGGAATCCACAGTGCAGGGTGCCCATGCTTTCTGGGCACCCCTGCTGCGAATTGCAGTCTGCAGCCACCCCAGAAAATGGCGCTTTCATAGAAGCGCCATCTTCTGGCGCTGTATCCAACTCTTCCAGCTGCCCTAATGCCGGGTGGCTCACTAGGTAATCATGGGGTTAGGGCTAGCTTTATATTATCAGCTGGCCCTAAGCCCGAAATTCATGGTGTAACGCCAATATTAGACATGGCCACCATGAATTTCTAGTAAAGATAAAAAAAAACCACAACACACAGAAAAATATTTTTATTAGAAATAAAACACAACACAATTAGTGACTCCATCTTTATTGAAATAAAGCACCCCCCTCCGCAGTAATCCTGGGTCAAGGGTCCCGCGCCGTACAATCCGGATCCAATATCATCTGACCGGTTTGCTGGAAGGCAAAGCGATCAGATGATGTGTCAGGTTCAAGGCCTGAATCACATCACACAGCAGCTGATTGTATAAAAGCCGTTTATACAATCAGATGATGCATCGGTGTAAAAAAAAAAAAAAAATACTCACTTATGTGCTGATTACCGGCAGCTCCTGGAAGTCTGATCCCGTCCGGTCGCTGCAGGAGCTGCCGGTAATCAGGGATAAAGTCTCCTGACGCATCCGCTGATAGGTTAAACCGGCCGGCCGCTGGCGTCACCCCGAGACTTACGATCAGCTGATGCATCAGGTGACTGCATCAGGTGATCCATCGCCAAGTCCTGCATCCTGCAGGCATACGTACCCGGGGAGACTGCACACACCCGGAGCGGCGGTACCGGGAGGAGATGGGAGCGGGCATGGCACCGGGAGTCTGCAGACAGGTGAGTATGACATTTTTTCTCTACTGTTCACTTTTGATTTCGCAGCCGCTTCCACCTCCTGCCTGTACATGACGCCGCACGGCAGCATACATGCACAGGACTGGAGATGGAAGCGGCGGTGGCGGTACCGGGAGGATTCACGCTTCTGTGTTTACTGAAAGAAGGAATCCTCTTCCTGTACATGTCACTTTACTACCCACCTCCTGCGTTTATAGCTGCGTTTTTGGTCTTAGAAACGCACCAAAACGCACCTATTTGCGTTTCTCATTGCGTCTTTCAACATCCCATTGCACTCAACGGATGAAAAGCGCAGTGAAAAACGCGGGAATAATTGACATGCTGCGTTTTTGTGGCACCACAAAAACGCAGCTGAAAAAAAACGCTGTGTGCAGACAGCAAAAATGAAAACTCATAGACTTTGCTGGGGAAGCAAAGTCATGCAGTTTTCTGAGCAAAAACGCACCGTGTGAACTTACCCTAAATCAGCTCAGGCAATTCCTTGGGGCATAGATTAATTGTCTGGGATACTACGTTAGGGTTCCTCTGCTGTCAAGCAAGCTACAGCACCTGTCCATTGTACAGCACCTGTCCATTTTTGCTACCCAATTTTAATTGTTGTGCTGCCAAGTGCTGCCATTTTTAGGGCCATACTTTCATTGTCTGGGAAACTATGTTAGGGTTCCTCTGCTGACAATTTTGCTATACCACCTCTGCATTGCACAGTACCTGTCCATTTTTGCTACGCAATTTTAATTGCAAAAAGTGCTGCCATTTTTAGGGCCATACTTTCATTGTCTAGGATACTGCGTTAGGGTTCCTCTGCTGTCAAGCAAGCTACAGCACCTGTGCATTGTACAGCACCTGTCCATTTTTAGTACGCAATTTTAATTGTAAAAAGTGCTGCCATTTTTAGGGCCATACTTTCATTGTCTGGGATACTACGTTAGGGTTCCTCTGCTGTCAACAAGCTACAGCACCTGTGCATTGTACAGCACCTGTCCATTTTTGCTACGCAATTTTTATTGCAAAAAGTGCTACCATTTTTAGGGCCATACTTTCATTGTCTGGGATACTACGTTAGGGTTCCTCTGCTGTCAAGCAAGCTACAGCACCTGTGCATTGTACAGCACCTGTCCATTTTTGGTACGCAATTTTAATTGCAAAAAGTGCTGCGATTTTTAGGGCCATACTTTCATTGTCTGGGATAGTCAGTGTTGGTTCTTCAGCTGTCAATAAAGCTAGACCACCTCTGCAATCTACACCACCTCTCAATTTTTGCTATGACATTTTAAGTGTCCAATTTGGTCACAAACAAAATGAGTGGCAAAAGGACAGATGCTGGTGGAAAGGGGAACAGGCGTGTTGGAAAGGGAAAAAAAGTTTTATGCCCGTGGGGTAGGTTGTAAAGCAACAGTAACATCTGCTGAAGAAAGGCCATCTTCCAGAAAAAGTAAGATGTCTACTACTTTCCGTGGACAATGTGATGTGATCCCTTTTTTACGGAACCGAACAACTCTACCAAAGGTAGATGATGCACAAAAAAAGCACATGCTTGAATGGATCGCAAGTGCTCCATCAAGTGGCCTCTACTCCACCTCAACTTCAATATCCCAAAGACTCTAGTCCTCTTAGTTGTCACCCCAATCGCACTTGCTTTCTAACAGCTATCAAGTCTCCACCTGCCCTGCAGAGGAGGGGGTAACAGAGATGGTTGAGTCTGCAGAGCTATTCAGTCACACTATAGCCTGGAAATCAGAGGTCTGCTCTAAAGCTACAGTGAGTCCAGACCAGGAAATCTGCAGTGATGGCCAGAAGCTTTGTGAGTCAGATTCAGGCCCTGATGAAGAAGTTTCTGAGCATAATGTAGACCCTCATTCCCAAACTGTAACTCCTCTTGGTGGAGACAATGAGGAACATGCTGATGACGATGAGACTCAGATACCTGATAGGAATGACAACTTAACTATTCGGTCATGGCAGGAAGATGTTAGCTCTGAGTACGAGGGGAGTGCAAACACACTGGGTGATGATGAGGTTGTAGATCCCACTTACTGTTAATGCACAGTCAGGCACTCGATGAGGTCAGCAGAGGCGGTGGATGAGGATGCGACTGATGACGAGGTTAGATTGCGCCTTCCTGGACAGAGACGGAGTACTGGAAGCATGTCAACAACTGCATCCTCAGCCACAACTCTGCCTCTGAGCACAAGTCGGGGTGGCTCTGCAGGTCGCATGGGCTCTAAGCTTTGCCTAGCCTGGTCCTTTTTTGACATCACAAAGGATCTCCCAATTCAAGTCATCTGTAAGATTTGTCGCCAATCTCTAAGTAGAGGCCAAAACCTCACTAATTTGACTACTTTGTCCATGAACTGTCACATGGATATCAAGCATAAGTCACAGTGGGAAGCTCACTGTGCTTCAATGTGGCCTAGCAGAGCGCGGCAACCACCGTCTGCCCCTTCAAGTGCATCCGCGTGCTCTTCATCCTCTATGACAGTGGGGACAGCAGTCACACATGCTTTGTGACGCAGACCTTCCACCTCTTTAACTGCAACAGACAGTGTGATTGGCAGGTCATCAGTTGTTTTGGAAGCGGAAACAGCTGCTGGTGTTGAGCTTTCACGGACATCGAGAGCGCCAACTTTGGATGAAGGCAACATTATGTCTCCGACTGCACTTTCCTCACAGACCAGCACTTTTCCAGGGACACCCTACTCAACGCCATCTCAGCACAGCAGCCAGCCCTCGGTCCCTCACATGTTGTAAACAAGTAAAAGACCATTTCCTCCTATCCATTACAAAGCTAAGAGGTTGACTTTCACCCTCTGCAAGCTGTTGGCTACAGAAATGCTGCCTTTCCGCCTGGTGGACACAGAGGATTTTCAAGACCTTATGTCCGTCGCAGTAACCCAGTACCAGATGCCCAGTCGCCACTACTTCTCCAAGAAAGCTGTGCCTGTGCTACACCAGCATGTTGCACACAACATCACTGCTTCCTTGAGAAACTCTGTGTGTGACAGGGTGCATTTCACCACCGATACTTGGACAAGTAAGCATGGACAGGGGCGTTACATTTCGCTGACTGGGCACTGGGTAACTATGGTGAGAGATGGAGAAGGGTCTGCTGTACAAGTCTTGCCGTCCCCCCGAGTTGTGCGTCAATTCTCTGTATGTAGAAGTTCCTCCACTGCTTCTGCCTCCTCAACCTCGTCTGGGTCCTCCACCTCCACCCAAAGCCTGTCTGGTCAGGCTACCCGCGTTGTAACTGCGCACAAGGAATCCAGCACACCTCCTTACTATGCTGACAGCAGAGCTCAATGGCATCAGGCAGTCTTTACATTGAAATGTCTGGGAAATAAGAGTCAAACAGCTGACCAGTTGTGGTCAACTCTGGAGACTGAGTTGCGTAAATAGTTGTCTCCACTCAATTTGCAGCCAGGGAAGGCCGTGTGCGACAATGCTGCAAACCTGGGTGTGGCCCTTCACCGGGGCAAGGTGACACACGTGTCTTGTATGGCTCACGTGTTGAACCTTATTGTCTAGCAATTTTTAACCCACTATCCCGGCCTAGATAGGCTTCTGCACAGGGCACGGTCATTATCTGCTCACTTCCGCTGTTCAAACGGCGCAGCTGACCGACTTGCATCGCTCCAGAAGTCTTTCGGCCTGCTGGTTCACCGCCTGGAATGCGATGTGTTGACATGCAGGAATTCGACTCTCCACATGTTGCAGCGACTGTGGCAGCACCGCAGACCCCTGGTGCAATACATTATGACGTATAGCCTGGGCCAACGAGATGCAGAGGTGGGGCAGATCACGCTGATGGAGTGGTCTCAGATCAAGGACCTATGCATCCTTCTTTACAGTTTCGACATGGCGACGAAGATGTTTAGCGCTGACGTTGCCATTATAAGCATGACAATTCCAGTCATTTACATGCTGGAGCACACTCTAAATAGTATTCGGAGTCAGGTGGTGGGACAAGAGGAAGGGGAGGAAGTACAGGTGGATTCATATGCGCAAGGGATACCAACATCTACAAGGACCAGACGTTCAGCATCACCAAGGTGGCAGGCATGGGACGGTGGGGAAGAGTGATTTACAAGGGCACATGGTAGCAGCCAAACTGTTGAGCAAGGTGCAGGATCCCAGGAAGAAATGGAGGACGGACTGGCGATGGGCATGGAAGACTCAGCAGATGAGGGAGACCTTGATCACATTTCGGTTGTTCGAGGTTGGGGGGAGAGGTCAGAGGAAGGAAGCATGGTTATCACCTCGTCGACACAAACACAGTGAGGACTTGGTCCTCCTGGATGCGCAACACACATGAACGCTTTCTTGCTGCACTACCTACAACATGACCCTCGGATTGTCCGAATTAGAAGTAATGCTAACTACTGGGTTGCCACACTCTTAGATCCCTGGTACAAGTTAAAATTTGGAGAAATAATTCCAGCCATAGAAAGGGACGCACGTATGCAGGAGTATCAGCAGAAGCAGTTATGCAATCTTAGCTCTGCTTTTCCACTAAACACCAGTGGTGCACATAGTGAATCTCACAGTTGTAACTTGCCAACCATGGGACTGTTGAGTCATCATCAGTCAAACCGTACCAGCAACACCATATCTGGTAGTAACACCAATTTTATGGAATCGTTTCATGATTTTTTTAGACCATCCTTTGCAAGGCCACAAGAGACAAGAAGTCTAACACATAGTCAACGGCTGGAGAGGATGATACAGGAGTATCTCCAAGTGAATATAGATGCCATGACTCTGCAACTGGAGCCTTGCTCATTTTGGGCTTCCAATCTGGAAAAATGGCCTGCGCTCGCCACTTACCCCTTGGAGATCTTGTCATGTCCCACAGGCAGCGTTCTCTCGGAACGTGTCTTCAGTGCTGCTGGGTGTGTGCTGATAGATAAGCGCACGCGTCTGTTCACTGACAATGTGGACAGACTAATGTTCATCAAGATGAACAAGTCATGGATCTGCAAGGACTTTTCTACCCCTGTGTCATCCTGGGGAGAGTAAATGCTTGTGGATTTTTTAATGTGCTTCATGCAAATCTAAAAGCGAAGTTTGCAACTGGGGGACAAGTGATGCCACTTAAGTGGTGTTTGTGGCACAATTTTTAGAAGAAAGGGAGACTCTGCTTGAACTCCCCTTGCTGTGTTTTACATGATTTTAGAAGGGCATGACATGCCTATATCTGTGTCTCCTCCTCCTTTTACTCTTTTGTTTTTGTATGAGTATATATACCTTTCACTTTCCATGTGTTTGTGGTGTCTTGTGAGTTGTTTGTCACCTTTTGAACACCTTAGAAGGTGTTTTCTATGTGTTTGTATGTGTTTGCCTACCATTGTTTTCAATGGGGTTCGAAGGAGTTCGTCGAACGTTCGCCGATCTGAGCCGCCATTCGACGAACCGAACCAAACTCGAATACTAGGGGGGGGGGCCTCAACACTACCCATAACCAGTAATATTATATGTTTCAAGATGCCTCCTCCTTTGGCAGAGAATCAACCATTACAACATCATGTGGCAGAGAGTTACATATTCTCACTGCTCTTACATTAAAGAATCAATGGTTATGATTAGATGGGTGGCACAGTGGCTTAGTGGTTAGTGCTGGGACAAGGACTTTGTATGTTCTCTCCATGTTTGTGTGGGTTTCCTCTGGGTTCTCCATTTCCCCCCCACATTACAAAGATATACAGATTGGTAAATTAGATTGTGAGCCCCAATGGGGACAGTGTTGCCAATGTATGTACAGCGCTGTGGAATTAATAGTGCTGTATAAGTGAATAAATATTATTATTATATCTTCTTACCTTTAGACAAAGAGGATGCTCTTTATCATTGTTGCAGGCCTAAAGTTTAAAAGACCATTAGAAAGATTTGTACTGTCCCTTCATCACATTTAAAGTGTAAGCCTGATTTTAATTTTTATTTCATAAATCAATAGTTCACATGAAAATAAGCAACTCTGTAATATATCTTACCAGACAAATCTGCTTCTTTCTCTGCCAGAATTGATCAGTCAGTATCAAAATTCTCAATTCTGAGGTAAAATCTGTATTCAGTGAAGACTTTCCCATTACTGAGATAGGAGATGGCAGTTGGTGCTGAAATTTGATGATGGAAAGAGGGAGGAGCTAGAGGTAGAGAGAGGAACTAGAGGCAGATGGAGGTGATAAAGGCACAAGGAGGAGCTAGAGGCAAAGGAAGGAGCTAGAGGCAGAGGGAGGAGCTAGAGGCAGAGCTCTGCCCCCTTCTATCTACATAGAATCTCTCA
Source organism: Anomaloglossus baeobatrachus (assembly GCF_048569485.1). Taxonomy (NCBI): domain Eukaryota; kingdom Metazoa; phylum Chordata; class Amphibia; order Anura; family Aromobatidae; genus Anomaloglossus; species Anomaloglossus baeobatrachus. The sequence continues at coordinate 469,436,371 of NC_134355.1, read as the reverse complement.
GAACCAACTGCCATCTCCTATCTCAGTAATGGGAAAGTCTTCACTGAATACAGATTTTACCTCAGAATTGAGAATTTTGATAATGACTGATCAATTCTGGCAGAGAAAGAAGCAGATTTATCTGGTAAGATTTATTACAGAGTTGCTTATTTTTATGTGTACTATTATCTTATGAAATAAAAAATAAAATGATGGTTAAACATTAGGCCTTCATTTATGCAAATTGCAAATCTCCAAGTTTAGTAACCTGTCTTGGTATTGCAGTCCACCCATTCCCTTAATAACCTTGGTCGCTCTTCTCTACACCCGCTCTAGTTCAGCTATATCCTTCTTATACACTGAGGACCAAAACTGTATACATATTCCAAGTGTGGACACAGTAGTGACTTGTAACATATTTTTCAAGAAAATCCAGGCCCTTCTTGAATTTTTTTAATGAATCAACCATTACCATATCATACAGTAGAGAGTTCCCTAACCTCACTGATTGCAGTGTTAAAAATCGCCATCTGTGGTGATGTTAACACCTTTTTTCCCTCTAGATCTAGAGGATGTTTGTCATTGTTGAAGGCCTTGGTGTAAAAAGTGTGGCCTGGCTTGTCCAGAGGCAAAGCTTTGTTCTTGTTCTGAGCATCTACAGCTCTTTTCATGCAACCAATGATTTTATTTGCCTTGGCAGCAGCTGCCTGGAACCAGGCAATAAAGTTGAGCGTTTTGTCCACCCATACACCCAAGTATTTTCAGTGACAGTTTTACTCAGTGTTTTTCTGTTTAGTAAATATTTGTACATTTTATTTCCTTGGCCCAAGCACATGAACTTACATTGATATACAATTAAATTCCGTTGTTGTTTGTCAGCTCAAGCCTTCGGATTATATAAATCGGTGGTTTGCAATATTAAATTGTCCTCCTTTAGGTTGATTACCTTGAAGAGTTTATTATGGACAAATGCTAACATTTTGAATGCTCTCAACAAGGTCACTAATAAAACAAATAAAAAAAATAAGAATCTTAATGTTGACCCGTGTGGTACCCCTCTGTTGGCTATAATCCTATTGGAGTATTTTTCCACTATAATTCACTGTTTAAAGCAGCTGTTAACCCAATTTCACATATTTGCCCCTAGTTCCATTGTTCTATTTTATGTGCCAACTTTTTGTGGTTAATACATGCATTACTGATGAGGTGCTCTCTAGGGTAGATATGGGGGAGGATAGTAGTATAGGACAATGAGCCAACTAGTTTTGTGACAGTTTGGCTGGAATCGCCTGAGAGAATCGGATCCAGTACTCTAATGGCCAGGGGCCGACAGGCAAATTTTATCCTGGGGAACAAATGTACAACACTGGCCCATGAGTGGCCTATCTTAGTATTTGTGTAACTGCCATTAAAAGACAATGACTGGTGGTGCTTTCATATTGAAATTGGACAGCTCCATGTAAGGGGTGCTTCACACACAGCGAGATCGCTGCTGAGATCGCTGCTGAGTCACGGTTTTTGTGTGTGTGTGACACTGAGCAGCGATCTGGCCCCTGCTGTGAGATCGCTGCTCGTTACACACAGCCCTGGTTCGTTATTTTTATTGTTGCTCTCCCGCTGTGACGCACAGATCGCTGTGTGTGACAGCGAGAAAGTGACGAAATAAAGTGAATAGGGAGCAGGAGCCGGCATCTGGCAGCTGCGGTAAGCTGTAACCAGGGTAAACATCGGGTAACCAAGGTGGTTGCCCGATATTTACCTTCGTTTCCAGGCTCTGCCGCTCTCACACTCCCTGCTTAATTAACCCGATGTGTACTGTAGCTAGGAGTGCAGGGAGCCAGCGCTAAGCAGTGTGCGCTGCTCCCTGCACATGTAGCTGCAGTACACATCGGGTAATAAACCCGATGTGTGCTGTAGCTAGGAGAGCAGGGAGCCAGCGCTAAGCAGTGTGCGCGGCTCCCTGTTCTCTGCACATGTAGCGACGTTATGATCGCTGCTGCGTTGCTGTGTTTGACAGCTAAGCAGCGATCATAACAGCGACTTACTAGGTCGCTGTTACGTCACAGAAAATGGTGACGTAACAGCGACGTCATTGTCGCTGTCACTATGTGTGAACCCAGCCTAAGACCATGCTGTAGCTCACATCTGCGAGTTTCTTCTCAGTCCTAATCGGATCATGATTGTCTGCGAGTCTCAGATCACTCACACCCATACAAGGCTATGGATTCGAGTGAAACATCGGACTGTACTCGGATGACATCCAAGTGCAGTGTGATATACACACAGGCTGACAATGGAGGAGATAGAGAGATCACTCTCTCCCTCTTCTCCGCAGCTGTGATCCTATGGAGACGGAAAAGTAAAAATGTGATGGCTCTTAGATGAAGGGGAGCAAAAAAAAAATCTATGGATGTGTCGCGGGCGGAGGAGGAAACGCTGCGCTCACCCACTGCTCGGGTCCGGCTGCTGCTGCTCGGTGGTGGCTCGAGCGGTGGGCCGGATCCCGGGGACTCGAGCGGCGCTCCTCGCCCGTGAGTGAAAGGGGGGGTGGTTTGGTTTAGGGATATTGTCCGTGACGCCACCCACGGTTGTGGTGAGGTTGTGACACCACCGCTGCTCTGCACGGGGATCCCGGGAGCGGTGACAGGGAGACGCTTGGATGTTGGTTCTCCCCTCCGTGGGTAGGGGGTTGGTTGTCCCGGGGCCCGGTGAGGGTTAGGGATGGCAGGCGGGTTACGGAGCCTGGTGAGGTGCAGGGTCGCGGGGGCAGCACTGTGCCGCACGGCATGGTGGTACTCACTCAGCCAGTAATTCACACGGAGTCTCTGGTCAAACAAACGGCTGGATGGACGGGTCCCACAGATGGCTGCGGTTGTTCTCCTCCCGGTAGGTTGATGGTGACTGCCTTTCCCTGCAACTGTGTTGTGTTTACGGTTCCAATGGCTTCCCACCGGTAACCTGCTCCCCAGCTGGGATGGATGCTGAAGGAGCCCCTTTTGCCCGCAGGCTCTGGCCCTGGGAACTGTAGCCTTGGCGGTGACTGTGTTTCCCTTTACGGTGTGAGCTGTTGCCTTCAATCGGGTCTTGACTGCTGGGAAACCCCGGAGGTTCCCTTCGCTAACGGATTTGACCAGTTTTACGGCGACTCCTAGCCTGGTTGGGGTCCGTAAGCCCTGCCAAATGGTGCTGGCTTCTTTTTGCTCTCCGATCCGGTACCGTCGGGCCACCGCCCGTCCATGGTCCTTACGGTTCGCTCCAATCAGCTTCTCCTGCAGACGGTCACCACCGTCTGCCATCCTTGCTATACCGTCCGGGCCACACACCCGGACGCCGTCAGTCTCCTCTACTCCCACTTCACTCTCTGACTCCAGAACTAATCTGCTCTGTTTTCCCGCCTCCAGGACTGTGAACTCCTCGGTGGGCGGGACCAACCGCCTAGCCCACCCCCTGGTGTGGACATCAGCCCATGGAGGAAGGCAACAAGGATTTTTAATGTTTGACTTCGGTGTGCCTAACCGGGGTGTGGGGTGTGTTGGTGTAGTTCTGTGATGACCTGGCTTGTCCAGGGCGCCACAGATGTAAAAAAGGCATACTGGTTAACAGAAAATCCATCACTATAAAGTACACAACTTCTTAGAGATGATGTACAGACAAAAACCATCCCCAACACCTCACTAATTCTGTCATAGTGCTGCCATTATAAATATTATGGGGTTAGAGGTAGCTAGAGTTGTATGTGGCCACATGTCCTATTTATCTGATGAAGGGATCCATAACTCCATCAGCTCTCTCCATGTGAAGGTAGATTAAGGCGGGTTTTGCACGTTGCGACATCGCAAGCTGATGCTGCGATGTCGCACGCGATAGTCCCCGCCCCCGTCGCAGGTACAATATCTTGTGAAAACTGGCGTAGCGAAAATTATCGCTACGCCGGCTTCACATACACACACCTGCCCTGCGACCATCGCTCTGGCCGGCGACCCGCCTCCTTATTAACACGGCAGGCGGCCAATAGGAGCGGAGGGGCGGAGATGAGCGGGATGTAAACATCCCGCCCACCTCCTTCCTTCCGCATATCCTACGGAAGCCGCTGTGACGCCGGTAGGAGATGTTCCTCGCTCCTGCGGCTTCACACACAGCAATGTGTGCTGCCGCAGGAGCCAGGAACAACATCGGACCGTCGCATCAGTGTAATTATGGATTACGCCGACGCTGCACCGATGATACGATTACGACGCTTTTGCGCTCGTTAATCGTATCATCTAGGCTTTACACACTGCGATGTCGCATGCGATGCCGGATGTGTGTCACTTTCAATTTGACCCCACCGACATCGCACCTGCGATGTCGTAGTGTGCAAAGCCCGCCTTAGTGTCTCACATACCTCCCAATTCATCGGGACTGTCCCAATTTGAGGACTCTTGTCTTGGCTCCTCCTCTCAGTACAGTGAATAAATTAACTCAAGAAGAGCAGTGGATAAATTAAATCCTCATTTGTTCTGGTCTACAAGGATGGGGGGTAGAACTCGTGACTCATTGTCCACAGACAGCAGATCTACCATTGAGCCACTGCCTGAATTGAGAGTCAAAGGAGGATTTGACAATCTTGACCTGTATTGTAAACAGAGAAGCCAGAAGCAAAATATTCAGCTACATAGAGATATAGATAGATATATACTGTATCTCTATGTAGGTGAAGGGAAAAGTCAGATGCTTTTGTTCCTATAAAACTACTATAAAGAAATGACAAAAATATACATTTGTTTTCACTCCCCTTGGAATGAGACCAGCAACTTTCAAACACATGACGGTTCCCCTAGTTGTGGAGCCATAGGATCTGCTGATGGAGAGTTTTTTATACAGATGAATTTGAAGCCTCTGCCTCTACAGCAGATTACACTGGACATAGAGATACACTGTACAGAGCAGCATCTCTGTGTCCTGTGTTTTTTTGAGAGAGAGGAAAAGATTTTTTTTTCTTCTAATAAAATGTAAAATAAATAAAAAAAATAGAATAATGTAATTTTTTATTGAGCATTTTTTCAAAACAATAAATATCACAAATCAGCAAATAACATGGACATATAGTATTTGGTATCTCTGTAATCGTAATAACCCGAGCAACACAGCGATCAGATTATTTATGGAGATCAGTAAATGGTGAAAAAAATGGCGCAATTGAACATTTTTCTCTAACAAAACCCATAAAAAATTGTAATGCTGAGGCCATGTTCACACGTAGTGTAAATGCTGCTTTTTTTTTTTTTCTGTAGGTGTCTGCAGCATGCAACGCAATACCAATCTTCTCTGGTTATTGAGTGTTTGCGGAGTTTTTTTGAGTTTTCCCCGACATTTGATACATCTTTGGTGCAGATGTGAATCCGGGGTTTTGATGCTTTTTAATACTGCAGAAAAGCTTTGATTTTGCATTTAAAAATACAACGGAATTTTTTTCGCTTGCGGTTTTCTTCAGGCTCCACAAAGACGTCTATAGAGAAAAAAAAAGCACCAAAAGCGCACAGTTCAGCAGCATTCTTAGACAAACCAAGGCCCAGGTTTCATGAAGTCACATCCACTTTGCTTGGACATTTAGCCCGTGTTCACATGTAGCGTAAATGCCGGGTTTTTCCTGCTGTTTTTTTGCACATACAGTATATTTTGCTGTGTTTATCCAAGCAAAGTGGATGTGATTTTGTGAAAAGACGCTGCTGTACCCTGTGGTTTTGGTGTTTTTCTTCTCTAAAGGTTTCTCTGTGGAGCTTAAAAAAACACATGGAAAAATCTGTAGTTACTTTTTTAAGAGCAGAAAGATTTTCTATACTATAAAAAACACTAACAAATGCAGATTCAAATCTGCACCAAAAATGCATGAAACAATGGGGAAAAGGCATAAAAAAATTCAGCAAAAATTCAATAGTCAGAGAAGATTGTTATAGTGTAGTTTGGTGCAGACAGCGGCAGAAAACAAAAAACACCTGATTTCTCTAACATGTGAACACGGCCTTACAAATACAAAAAAGCAACATGTCATATAGTGAAGCTTATACAGTATTAGTGATGAGCGAGTATGCTTGTTGCTACTCGGTACTCGCACGAGTATCACTGTACTCGGGCTACTCGGCGGGGACCGAGTAATCTCGCGATACTCGTGCTGTACTCGTGGTCTTCATCCCTGCATGTTGGCGCTCTTTTGAGAGCCAGCCCTCATGCAGGGATTGGCTGGCAGACCACTGCAATGCCACAGCCCTGTTAGTTGTGGAATTGCAGTGATTGGCCGGCCCGCACAGCGTGACCGAGCCTTTATACCGGCGGGTGCGCTGTGCTCTGCACACAGCCATCTCATATTCCCTGCTTTCCCCGCACACAGGCGCCTATGATTGGTTGCAGTGAGACACGCCCCCACGCTGAGTGACAGGTGTCTCACTGCACCCAATCACAGCAGCCGGTGGGCGTGTCTATACTGTGCAGTAAAATAAATAAATAAATAATTAAAAAAAACACGCGTGCGTTCCCCCCAATTTTAATACCAGCCAGATAAAGCCATACAGCTAGAGTTGAGCGCGGTTCGTGGTTCGTGGTTCTCCAGTTCGCGGCTCGAGTGATTTTGGGGCATGTTCTAGATCGAACTAGAACTCGAGCTTTTTGCAAAAGCTCGGTAGTTCTAGAAACGTTCGAGAACGGTTCTAGCAGCCAAAAAACAGCTAAATCATAGCGTGGTTTCTGCTGTAATAGTGTAAGTCACTCTGTGAATCAAACTATTATCACATTTCAGTGTATAGTGTGCGTGAACAGCGCCTTCAGATCACTGCTGTTTCTATAATGGCGATCGCCATTTTTTTTTTTTTTTTTTCTTGTCTTCCTTCCCTAAGCGCGCGCGTCTTGTGGGGCGGGCCAGCATGTCAGCCAATCCCAGACACACACACAGCTAAGTGGACTTTGAGCCAGAGAAGCAACGGCATGTGTGATAGGATCTGCATGTCACATGTCCCTGCATTATAAAACCGGACATTTTCTTCACGGACGCCATTATCTGCCTTCTGCGTCTTTGGTGTCAGACATCACTGTCGCAGCTCCGTCTTCCTGAGTCCTATAGCCGATACAGCTGTATGCGCTGCATACACAGCGTTAGACAGCTTAGGGAGAGCACTTTATAGCAGTCCTTTTAAGGGCTCCAACCGGCAGGGTCAGAGAGCCATAGGTGACAGGTCCTGCAAACAGCAACAGCGTCTGTGTAGCCCAGGTCAGGGATTTCCTACCTGCATTTCACCATTAGGAGGGAATAGAAAGGCAGGCTTCCATTCCTCTACCCAGAGCACCACAATCCTGCCACTGTACCCTCTTGTCCTCTGCACACTCCAACTGATAACTAAGCCATTATACTAGCAAACACTCAGTGTACCTAGTGGCAACCTATACGTGGCTATTGGACTTTGCTATAGTCCCACTAGTGCAAAGACATTTGCAGAGCGCGTCTGCCTGCATTGCACACTACAACTCATTCTAACCAAGCCATTATACTAGCAAACACTCAGTGTACCTAGTGGCATCCTATACGTGGCTATTGGACTTTGCTATAGTCCCACTAGTGCAAAGACATTTGCAGAGCGCGTCTGCCTGCATTGCACACTACAACTCATTCTAACCAAGCCATTATACTAGCAAACACTCAGTGTACCTAGTGGCATCCTATACGTGGCTATTGGACTTTGCTATAGTCCCACTAGTGCAAAGACATTTGCAGAGCGCGTCTGCCTGCATTGCACACTCCAACTCATTAAAACCAAGCCATTATACTAGCAAACACTCAGTGTACCTAGTGGCATCCTATACGTGGCTATTGGACTTTGCTATAGTCCCACTAGTGCAAAGACATTTGCAGAGCGCGTCTGCCTGCATTGCACACTCAAACTCATTTTAACTAAGCCATTATACTAGCAAACACTCAGTGTACCTAGTGGCATCCTATACGTGGCTATTGGACTTTGCTATAGTCCCACTAGTGCAAAGACATTAGCAGAGCACATCTGCCTGCATTGCACACTACAACTCATTCTAACCAAGCCATTATACTAGCAAACACTCAGTGTACCTAGTGGCATCCTATACGTGGCTATTGGACTTTGCTATAGTCCCACTAGTGCAAAGACATTTGCAGAGCGCGTCTGCCTGCATTGCACACTCCAACTCATTAAAACCAAGCCATTATACTAGCAAACACTCAGTGTACCTAGTGGCATCCTATACGTGGCTATTGGACTTTGCTATAGTCCCACTAGTGCAAAGACATTTGCATAGCGCGTCTGCCTGCATTGCACACTCAAACTCATTTTAACTAAGCCATTATACTAGCAAACACTCAGTGTACCTAGTGGCATCCTATACGTGGCTATTGGACTTTGCTATAGTCCCACTAGTGCAAAGATATTAGCAGAGCACATCTGCCTGCATTGCACACTCCAACTTTTTTAAACTAAGCAATTTTACTAGCAAACACTCAGTGTACCTAGTGGCATCCTAAACGTGGCTATTGGACTTTGCTATAGTCCCACTAGTGCAAAGACATTTGCAGAGCACGTCTGCCTGCATTGCACACTACAACTCATTGTTACTAAGCCATTATACTAGCAAACACTCAGTGTACCTAGTTGTATCCTAAACGTGGCTATTGTACTTTTGTCTATTCACAGTATTGGAACGATATTTGCAGCACGTCTGCCTGCATTGCACACTCTAACTTTTTTAAACTCAGCCATTTATAGTAGCAAACACTCAGTGTACCTAGTTGTATCCTAAACGTGGCTATTGTACTTTTGTCAATTCACAGTATTGGAACGTTATTTGCAGCACGTCTGCCTGCATTGCACACTCAAACTTTTTTAAACTCAGCCATTTATAGTAGCAAACACTCAGTGTACCTAGTTGTATCCTAAACGTGGCTATTGTACTTTTGTCTATTCACAGTATTGGAACGATATTTGCAGCACGTCTGCCTGCATTGCACACTCTAACTTTTTTAAACTCAGCCATTATACTAGCAAACAGTCAGTGTACCTAGTGGGATCCTATACGTGGCTATTGGACTTTGCTATAGTCCCACTAGTGCAAAGACATTAGCAGAGCACATCTGCCTGCATTGCACACTACAACTCATTCTAACCAAGCCATTATACTAGCAAACACTCAGTGTACCTAGTGGCATCCTATACGTGGCTATTGGACTTTGCTATAGTCCCACTAGTGCAAAGACATTTGCAGAGCGCGTCTGCCTGCATTGCACACTCCAACTCATTAAAACCAAGCCATTATACTAGCAAACACTCAGTGTACCTAGTGGCATCCTATACGTGGCTATTGGACTTTGCTATAGTCCCACTAGTGCAAAGACATTTGCATAGCGCGTCTGCCTGCATTGCACACTCAAACTCATTTTAACTAAGCCATTATACTAGCAAACACTCAGTGTACCTAGTGGCATCCTATACGTGGCTATTGGACTTTGCTATAGTCCCACTAGTGCAAAGATATTAGCAGAGCACATCTGCCTGCATTGCACACTCCAACTTTTTTAAACTAAGCAATTTTACTAGCAAACACTCAGTGTACCTAGTGGCATCCTAAACGTGGCTATTGGACTTTGCTATAGTCCCACTAGTGCAAAGACATTTGCAGAGCACGTCTGCCTGCATTGCACACTACAACTCATTGTTACTAAGCCATTATACTAGCAAACACTCAGTGTACCTAGTTGTATCCTAAACGTGGCTATTGTACTTTTGTCTATTCACAGTATTGGAACGATATTTGCAGCACGTCTGCCTGCATTGCACACTCTAACTTTTTTAAACTCAGCCATTTATAGTAGCAAACACTCAGTGTACCTAGTTGTATCCTAAACGTGGCTATTGTACTTTTGTCTATTCACAGTATTGGAACGATATTTGCAGCACGTCTGCCTGCATTGCACACTCTAACTTTTTTAAACTCAGCCATTATACTAGCAAACACTCAGTGTACCTAGTTGTATCCTAAACGTGGCTATTGTACTTTTGTCAATTCACAGTATTGGAACGTTATTTGCAGCACGTCTGCCTGCATTGCACACTCAAACTTTTTTAAACTCAGCCATTTATAGTAGCAAACACTCAGTGTACCTAGTTGTATCCTAAACGTGGCTATTGTACTTTTGTCAATTCACAGTATTGGAACGTTATTTGCAGCACGTCTGCCTGCATTGCACACTCAAACTTTTTTAAACTCAGCCATTTATAGTAGCAAACACTCAGTGTACCTAGTTGTATCCTAAACGTGGCTATTGTACTTTTGTCTATTCACAGTATTGGAACGTTATTTGCAGCACGTCTGCCTGCATTGCACACTCTAACTTTTTTAAACTCAGCCATTATACTAGCAAACACTCAGTGTACCTAGTTGTATCCTAAACGTGGCTATTTTACTTTTGTCTATTCACAGTATTGGAACGATATTTGCAGCACGTCTGCCTGCATTGCACACTCTAACTTTTTTAAACTCAGCCATTATACTAGCAAACACTCACTGTACCTAGTTGTATCCTAAACGTGGCTATTGTACTTTTGTCAATTCACAGTATTGGAACGTTATTTGCAGCACGTCTGCCTGCATTGCACACTCAAACTTTTTTAAACTCAGCCATTATACTAGCAAACACTCACTGTACCTAGTTGTATCCTAAACGTGGCTATTGTACTTTTGTCAATTCACAGTATTGGAACGTTATTTGCAGCACGTCTGCCTGCATTGCACACTCAAACTTTTTTAAACTCAGCCATTATACTAGCAAACACTCACTGTACCTAGTTGTATCCTAAACGTGGCTATTGTACTTTTGTCAATTCACAGTATTGGAACGTTATTTGCAGCACGTCTGCCTGCATTGCACACTCAAACTTTTTTAAACTCAGCCATTTATAGTAGCAAACACTCAGTGTACCTAGTTGTATCCTAAACGTGGCTATTGTACTTTTGTCTATTCACAGTATTGGAACGTTATTTGCAGCACGTCTGCCTGCATTGCACACTCTAACTTTTTTAAACTCAGCCATTATACTAGCAAACACTCAGTGTACCTAGTTGTATCCTAAACGTGGCTATTTTACTTTTGTCTATTCACAGTATTGGAACGATATTTGCAGCACGTCTGCCTGCATTGCACACTCTAACTTTTTTAAACTCAGCCATTATACTAGCAAACACTCACTGTACCTAGTTGTATCCTAAACGTGGCTATTGTACTTTTGTCAATTCACAGTATTGGAACGTTATTTGCAGCACGTCTGCCTGCATTGCACACTCAAACTTTTTTAAACTCAGCCATTTATAGTAGCAAACACTCAGTGTACCTAGTTGTATCCTAAACGTGGCTATTGTACTTTTGTCAATTCACAGTATTGGAACGTTATTTGCAGCACGTCTGCCTGCATTGCACACTCAAACTTTTTTAAACTCAGCCATTTATAGTAGCAAACACTCAGTGTACCTAGTTGTATCCTAAACGTGGCTATTGTACTTTTGTCTATTCACAGTATTGGAACGTTATTTGCAGCACGTCTGCCTGCATTGCACACTCTAACTTTTTTAAACTCAGCCATTATACTAGCAAACACTCACTGTACCTAGTTGTATCCTAAACGTGGCTATTGTACTTTTGTCAATTCACAGTATTGGAACGTTATTTGCAGCACGTCTGCCTGCATTGCACACTCAAACTTTTTTAAACTCAGCCATTATACTAGCAAACACTCACTGTACCTAGTTGTATCCTAAACGTGGCTATTGTACTTTTGTCAATTCACAGTATTGGAACGTTATTTGCAGCACGTCTGCCTGCATTGCACACTCAAACTTTTTTAAACTCAGCCATTATACTAGCAAACACTCACTGTACCTAGTTGTATCCTAAACGTGGCTATTGTACTTTTGTCAATTCACAGTATTGGAACGTTATTTGCAGCACGTCTGCCTGCATTGCACACTCAAACTTTTTTAAACTCAGCCATTTATAGTAGCAAACACTCAGTGTACCTAGTTGTATCCTAAACGTGGCTATTGTACTTTTGTCTATTCACAGTATTGGAACGTTATTTGCAGCACGTCTGCCTGCATTGCACACTCAAACTTTTTTAAACTCAGCCATTATACTAGCAAACACTCACTGTACCTAGTTGTATCCTAAACGTGGCTATTGTACTTTTGTCAATTCACAGTATTGGAACGATATTTGCAGGACATCTGCCTGCATTGCACACTCAAACTTTTTTAAACTCAGCCATTATACTAGCAAACACTCACTGTACCTAGTTGTATCCTAAACGTGGCTATTGTACTTTTGTCTATTCACACTACTGCAAATCTATGTGCAGCACCTCTGCATGACAACCTCGTGCTCTGTTTTTAATAAGCTATAATGATAGCACAAAATACTGCCATTTTGTGGCATCATAGAACTGGCTGTTGTATTCCATTAGTGCCCCACTGGTGACAAGCTATTTCTAGCACCTCTACATCACACCCTCATGCACATTTAGCTACGCTAATGTTATAGCAAACTCATGGAATTCATTGCTGCATTTCATAATTCGGAGGGATAGAAAGTCAGGCTTCCTTTAGCTTTTCCTTCTGTTCATAGACAGCATCTCCAAGACAAATTTCCCCTCCACGTCTAAGTGTGGAGAGGCAGCTAGTGCGCATGCGTGTGCCGATGTACCCCAGCTGCAGCATAATTACAGTGTTTCGCCTAGTGAGTATGCTCAGCCTGACTGTGCCATTCCTGACGCTAAGTCTTCATTTCGGGATACAGCGCATGCTCCCACACTAAGTGTGAAAAGCCTCTTTGCACAGGTGCTTGCATTCTGTGCCGGGTCTAAGTCCTGTTTTGTGCCTAGACACCATGCTAAAGCTGATAGTCTTTTTTCAGAGACTGTATTTCATGCTACTGAGCATGCTCAGGCACTTCCTGCATCAGAGACTAGGTCCGGTAATGAACTCTTTGGCCCTGGCCCTGATGTGGGGGTCCCATATAGACCACAGGGCATCAGGTGTCCTCCCAAATGGCTTGCAGAGGCCCACACCTATGACTTGTCACCGCATTATTGATGGTCAGACGATGACTGGTGAGGTGTTTGGGTCATGGCAGCCATGAGGTCATCATTGAAGTTGCGTTTCCAAATAGGACGCTAGTTATGCCACTCATGACGTGTCACTCTGCTTTTGTCTCCAGGAGGTGCATTGTGGTTCACCCTGGTTTGGGGCGGACCCAGGTTATAAAAGGGGCTGGAGCCAACAAGGAGGTGCGCAGTCTTCTATTATGCTCCGAAAGAGCACACCTCCATGTGTTGAACCCATTGCGGCTTTAGGCCAGAGGTAGGCAGGGATAGGGTGGTGGATGCAGGCCACCACCACAGTTGGTAACGCAGAACGGTTAAGACCAGCTCCTGTCCTAACAGTCCTGCTTGTGCAGCCCAGTGGCATTAACAGGCCTGCTGCTGCTGATGCGCCTGCTGTCCACAGGTGTGGCCCCTACGCACACGGTCAGCGTACTCAATGGCCCCTGTGTTGTTAACAGGGAGTTCCTGGGCTGGGTGGGCATGTGGACCCTGTGACGCTAACAGGGCTCACAGTCTCCAGATCCGAATGGCGTCTAACTCGGTTCAGGCTACTATTAGTTTCATAGCCACACAGCTCTGTATCCTCCACCAAACCTTCAAGTTGCCAACCTCTCCTTTTCCAACTGGGAGCACGGTGGACACTGACTGCTGAAGGTGATATATACCTTTCTCTTTCTTTTCTTATTAATTTTTGTTATATAGCGGTCACAGATTATATACCACTTTATCCAAATCTGCCAGTCCCACTGTAACAGATGTTGTTTCTTCAGCAAATGTTACAGTTGTTTAACCACCAAATCCACGGACCAAAATTTTTTTCCCCTTTCCAACACACCTGTTCCCCTTTCCAACAGCATCTGTCCTTTTTCAACTCATTTTGGGATATGACCAAAAGTGCAACTGTGCAGGGACACCGTACTCAACGCCATCTCAGCACAGCAGCCATCCCTCGGTCCCTCCGATGTGGACAAGTAAAAGACCATTTCCTCCTATCCATGACAAAGTGTTGAGATTCACTCTGTGCAGCACTGGTGTTTAGTGGAAAAGTAGATCTAAGATTGCGTACCACATTCTGCAGATACTCCTGTATACGTGCGTCTATTTCTATGGCAGGAATTAGTTCGCCAAATTTTGTCTTGTACCGGGGATCTAACAGTGTGGCAACCCAGTATTCAGGATTACTTCAAATTCATACAATCCGAGGGTCATGTAGGTAGTGCAGCAAGAAGGCGCTCATGTGTCTTGTGCATCCAGGAGGACCAAGTCCTTGGTGTGTTGGTGGCAGAGAGGTGAGAATCGTGCATCCTTCCTCTGCCCTCTACCCACAACCTCGCACAACCGAAATGTGAGCAAGCTCTCACTCATCTGCTGAGTCTTCCATGCCCATCGCCAGTTCGTCCTCCATTTCTTCATGGGCTCCTGCACTTTCATCAACACTTTTTGCTGATACTATGCGCCCTTGTTAATCCCTCTCCCTCACCATGACTGCCGCATAGGTGCCGCTGACCATCTGGACCTCGTAGATCTTGTTATCCCTTCCGCATATGACTCCTCCTGTACTTCCTCCCCTTCCTCTTGTCCCAACACCTGACTCCGAATAATAATTACAGTGTGCTCCATCATGTAGATGACCAGAATTGTCACGCTGAGAATGACATTGCCAGTGCTAAACATCTTCGTCGACATTTCAAAACTGTGTAGCAGGGTGCATAGGTCCTTGATCTGACACCACTCCAGCAGCGTGATCTGCACCACCTCTGGATCAACTTATCCCAGGCTATATGTCTTACCGTATTTCAGCAGGGCTCTGCGGTGCTGCCACACACGCTGCAACATGTGCAGATTCCAATTCCTGCGTGTCGGAACATCGCATTTCCGGCGTTTAACTGCCAGACCCTAAGACTTCCGGAGTGATGAAAGTTGTTGAGCTGCTGTGTGCGCACGATGGAAGTGAGCACATAGCGAGCGTGCCCGCTGCACAAGGCCATGTAGGCCGTGATGGTGTTTTAAAAATTGCTGGAGAATTCGGATCAACACGTGAGCCATAAAAGGCACGTGTGTCACATTGCCCTGAGGATGGCCCGCAGCCAGGTTTGCATCATTGCCGCACACGGCTGTTAAGTCACCAACGGAGTCCGCTCCGTCAATTTGTACTCCGGTCGCCAGGTGACAACGTGTTCCTTTCATGAATAGTGCTGATGATGGGAGAGTAGTCGATGCCAGCGGCGCAGGTGGACGCAGGTTATGCTCACCCACTGGGCTGCATTACCTTGACAGATGCAGAATCTCTGGCTGAATGTAGCTGGTGGGTATCTCACAGATGAAATACCATCATTCAGCTACAACCAATGGGAAGACACCACACCCTTTTTTATGCCCATCCTGTCTGCAGACCACTGCCAGACATAGCTATGAACCTCTGGTTAATTTTACCCCCAGTTCAGTTTTATGATTTTGTGTGCTTGTTACCTGACTACTTTTCCTGCTTGCTGTTTATGTACCTTGTTGGCCGATACGCATTTCACCTCTGCTTGTTTTCTGATTAAGTCCTGGCCGTCCCATTCTGTTCCTGTTCCTCAATTAATGTTTTGACCCTGCCTGACTACTATTCTCTGTAATAGCGGTGTGACTCACATTTCCCATACATTTCAAAGTAAAACTTTGACCGCCTGATGGCATTGAGCTCTGCTGCCAGCATAGTAAGGAGGTGTGTGGTAGTCCTTGTGCGCAGTTGCAAGGAAGGGTGGCCTGACCACACAGGGTTTGCGCAAAGGTAGAGGACCCACACGAGGTTGAAGAGGCAGAAGCAGTGTATTAACTTCTACATACAGAACAAGGATTGAAACAACTCGTGGGGACGGCAAGACTTGTACAGCAGACCCTTCTCCATCTCTCACCATAGTTTGCCAGTGCCCAGTCAGTGACATGTAATGACCCTGTCTATGCTTACTGGTCCAAGTATCTGTGTTGAAATGCACCCTGTCGCACACAGATTTTCTCAAGGAAGTGGTGATGTTGTGTGCGACATGCCGGTGTAGCGCGGGCATGCTTTTCTTGGAGAAGCAGTGGTGATTGGGCATCTGGTACTGGGGCACAGCGACAGACATAAGGTCTGTAAAATCCTGTGTGTCCACTACGCGTAAAGGCAGCATTTCGGTAGCCAACAGCTTACAGAGGGATAGAGTCAACCACTTAGCTTTGTCATGGGTCGCAGTAAGTGGCCTTTTATTTGACCACATCTGAGGGACAGAGATCTGGCTGCTGTCTGTAGACGGTGTTGAGTAGGGTGTCCCTGGAAAAATGCAGGTTTGTGAGAAAAGTGCAGGCGGAGACATGATGTTGGCTTCATCTTGCCTTCAGATCTGTTCATCTTGTATCATTTTTAAAAAACACAGCAAGCAAGGGTTACTCCAAGCGGAGTTTCCCTTTTTTTCCAAAAATTGGGCCCCACACAGACACCTTATCAGTGGCAGCACTTGTGCCCTAGTTGCAAACAGGATGTTTTGATTTGCATCAAGCACATTCCAAATCCACAAGCATTTACTCTCCCCAGGATGACACAGGGGTAGTAAATTCCTTCTGGATCCATGACTTGTTCATTTTGATGAACGTCAGTCTGTCCACATTGTCACTGGACAGACGCGTGCGCTTATCTGTCAGCACACACCCAGCAGCACTGAAGACACGTTCAGAGACAACGCTGGCAGCTGGACACGACAAAATCTTCGAGGCGTAACTGGAGAGCTCTTGACATTTTTCTAGATTTGAAGCACAAAAGGAGCAAGGCTCCATTTGCAAAGTCATTGCATCGATGTTCATTTGGAGATACTCCTGTATCATCCTCTCCATCCGTTGACTATGTGTCAGACTTGTTGTCTCTGGTGGCCTTGCAAAGGAGGGTCTAAAAAAATTATGAAAAGATTCCATAAAATTGCTGTTACCAGCACCAGATACGGTCCTACTGGTACGGGTAGACTGTTGAAGATGACGAGGCCGTCCCATGTTTGTCAAGTTACAACTGGGAGAATCACTCCCTTCACCTGCACGGTTGTTTGGTGGAAAAGCAGAGCTAAGATCGAGTAACAGCTTCTGCTGATACTCCTGCATACGTGCGTCCCTTTCTATGGGTGGAATTATGTCACAAAATTTGGACTTGTCCCGGGGATCTAATAGTGTGGCAAGCCAGTAGTCATCATCACTTCTAATTTTGACAATACGAGGGTCATGTTGGAGGTAGTGCAACAAGAAGGCACTCATGTGTCTTGCGCAGCCATGCGCACCAAGTCCACGCTGTGTTTGTGGCATAGAGGTGCTAACCGTTCTTTCTTCCTCTGTCATCTCCCCCCAACCTCTTTCAACTGAAATTTGACCAAGGTCCCCCTCATCTGCTGAGTCTTCCATGTCCATGGACAGTTCGTCCTCCATATCTTCATGTCCTCCTGCACCTTCCTCAACATCTCACCTGCTACCATGCGCCCTTGTTGATCCCTGTCCCCCATGGTCCCATGCCTGCCGCGTTGGTGATGATGAACGTCTGGACCTTGGTGATGTTGTTGTGTCTTGCGCATATGAATCCTCCTGTAGTTCCTCCCCTTCCTGTTGTCCCACCCCCTGACTACGAATAGTGTTTAGCGTGTGCTCCAGCATGTAAATGACTGTAATCGTCATGCTGATAATGGCATTGTCAGCGCTAAACATATTCGTCGCCATGTCGAAACTGTGCAGAAGGGTGCATAGGTCCTTGATCTGAGATCACTCCATCAGGGTGATCTGCCCCACTTCTGCATCTCGTTGGCCCAGGCTATACATCATGACGTATTGCACCAGGGCTCGCCGGTGCTGCCACAGTCGCTGTAACATGTGGAGAGTTGAATTCCAGCGTGTCGCCACATCGCATTTCAGGCGATGAACCGGCAGGCCGAAAGACTTCTGGAGCGATGCAAGTCGCTCAGGTGCGGCGGTTGAACGGCGGAAGTGAGCACTGCAGACAGTTTCCGTGCCCTGGTCAGAAGGCCATCTAGGCCGGGATAGTGTGTTAAAAATTGCTGGACAACAAGGTTAAACACGTGAGCCATACAAGGCACGTGTGTCACCTTGCCCAGGCGAAGGGCCGCACCCAGGTTTGCAGCATTGTCGCACACGGCCTTACCAGGCTGCAGGTTGAGTGGAGACAACCATTTATCAAAATCAGTCTCCAGAGCTGCCCACAACTCAGTCGCTGTGTGACTCCTATTTCAAAGACATGTCAAGCTAAAGACCGCCTGATGCCGTTGCGCTCTGCTACCAGCATAGTAATGAGGGGTGCGTGATTCCTTCTGCGCAGTGAGAACGCTGGTGGCCTGACCAGGCAGGCTTGGGGCGGAGGTGGAGGACCCAGATGAGGTGGAGGATGCAGAAGCAGTGGCGGAACTTGGACAGACAGAGGATTGACACACAAGTCGTGGGGACGGCAAGACTTGTGCAGCAGACCCTTCACCATCTATCACCATAGTTACCCAGTGGCCAGTCAGCGACATGTAACGTCCCTGTCCATGCTTACTGGTCCAAGTATCGGTGGTGAAATGCAC
This sequence comes from Anomaloglossus baeobatrachus, assembly GCF_048569485.1. Classification (NCBI taxonomy): domain Eukaryota; kingdom Metazoa; phylum Chordata; class Amphibia; order Anura; family Aromobatidae; genus Anomaloglossus; species Anomaloglossus baeobatrachus. The sequence continues at coordinate 469,417,683 of NC_134355.1, read as the reverse complement.
CCGTTCACACACAGAGTTTCTCAAGGAAGCGGTGATGTTGTGTGCGACATGCTGGTGTAGCGCGGGCACACCTTTCTTAGAGAAGTAGTGGCGACTAGGCATCTGGTACTGGGGCACAGCGACAGACATAAGGTCTCTAAAATCCTGTGTGTCCACTAGGCGGAAAGGCAGCATTTCTGTAGTCAACAGCTTACAGAGGGATAGAGTCAACCTCTTCGCTTTGTCATGGGTCGCAGGAAGTGGCCTTTTATTTGACCACATCTGAGGGACAGAGATCTGGCTGCTGTGTGTAGACGGTGTTGAGTCGGGTGTCCCTGGAAAAATGCAGCTTTGTGAGGAAAGTGCAGGCGGAGACATGATGTTGCCTTCATCCAAAGTTGGTGCTATCGATGTCTGAGAGAGCTGTACACACTCACTTGTTTCCCCTTCCAAACCAACTGACGACCTACCAAGCAAACTGCCTGTTGCGGTTACAGTGGTGGAAGTTGTGGGTGGAAAAACAGGTGTGACAGCTGTCCCCACAGTCCTAGAAGATGACGAGCGCGCGGATGCACTGGAAGGGGCAGGCGGTGGATGGTTCGCTCCGCTAGGCCGCATTGCAGCACGGTGAGCTTCCCATCGGGCCATATGATATTTATTCATGTGACGATTCATGGAAGAAGTTGTCAAACTGCTGAGGTTTTGACCTCTACTAAGAGAACCATGACAAATTTTACAGATCACATAATTTGGGCGATCTTTTTCTATGTCAAAAAAGGACCTGGCTAGGCAAGGCTTAGAGGCCATGCGACCTGTTGATCCACCCCGAATAATGCTCAGAGGCAGAGTGGTGGCTGAGGATGCAGTTGTAGACGTGCTACCAGTGCTCCGACTGTGTCCAGGAAGGCGCCAGGTTACTTCGACGTCGGTTGCATCCTCCTCCACCGCCTCTGTTGACCTCCTCGAGTGTCTGACTGTGGGTTGACAGTAGGTGTGATCTAGAACTTAATCATCAATTGTTGTGTTTGCACTCCCCTACCCCTCAGACCGAGTTTCTTCTTGCCCTGACCGAATATTTAAGTTGTCATCCCAATCGGGTATCTGCGTCTCATCTTCATCAGTATGTTCCTCATTGCCTATAACCACAGTTGTTGGAAAGGCAGCATTTTGGTAGCCAACAGTTTGCATATGATGAAAGTCAACCTCCAAGCCATTTCATGCCCTTCTAAAAGCATGTAAAACACAGCGAGGGGACTCCAACCACAGTCTCCCTCGTTGCCACTAACTGGGCCACACACACCCCACTTGACTGGCATCGGTTGAGCCCCCTTTTGAAAAAGAAAAAGATGCTTTGCATGAAGCACTCTCAAAAATACGCGTGCCTTTCCCGTCCCCTGGCTGACCCAGGGGAAGAAAAGTCCTCTGAGAGCCATGACTTGTTCATCTTGGTTCTTTTAGAGACACAGCGAGGGGACTCCAACCACAGTCTCCCTCGTTGCCACTAACTGGGCCACACACACCCCACTTGACTGGCATCGGTTGAGCCCCCTTTTGAAAAAGAAAAAGATGCTTTGCATGAAGCACTCTCAAAAATACGCGTGCCTTTCCCGTCCCCTGGCTGACCCAGGGGAAGAAAAGTCCTCTGAGAGCCATGACTTGTTCATCTTGGTTCTTTTAGAGACACAGCGAGGGGACTCCAACCACAGTCTCCCTCGTTGCCACTAACTGGGCCACACACACCCCACTTGACTGGCATCGGTTGACCCCCCCTTTTGACAAAGAAAAAGATGCTTTGCATGAAGCACTCTCAAAAATACGCGTGCCTTTCCCGTCCCCTGGCTGACCCAGGGGAAGAAAAGTCCTCTGAGAGCCATGACTTGTTCATCTTGGTTCTTTTAGAGACACAGCGAGGGGACTCCAACCACAGTCTCCCTCGTTGCCACTAACTGGGCCACACACACCCCACTTGACTGGCATCGGTTGAGCCCCCTTTTGAAAAAGAAAAAGATGCTTTGCATGAAGCACTCTCAAAAATACGCGTGCCTTTCCCGTCCCCTGGCTGACCCAGGGGAAGAAAAGTCCTCTGAGAGCCATGACTTGTTCATCTTGGTTCTTTTAGAGACACAGCGAGGGGACTCCAACCACAGTCTCCCTCGTTGCCACTAACTGGGCCACACACACCCCACTTGACTGGCATCGGTTGAGCCCCCTTTTGAAAAAGAAAAAGATGCTTTGCATGAAGCACTCTCAAAAATACGCGTGCCTTTCCCGTCCCCTGGCTGACCCAGGGGAAGAAAAGTCCTCTGAGAGCCATGACTTGTTCATCTTGGTTCTTTTAGAGACACAGCGAGGGGACTCCAACCACAGTCTCCCTCGTTGCCACTAACTGGGCCACACACACCCCACTTGACTGGCATCGGTTGACCCCCCCTTTTGACAAAGAAAAAGATGCTTTTCATGAAGCACTCTCAAAAATACGCGTGCCTTTCCCGTCCCCTGGCTGACCCAGGGGAAGAAAAGTCCTCTGAGAGCCATGACTTGTTCATCTTGGTTCTTTTAGAGACACAGCGAGGGGACTCCAACCACAGTCTCCCTCGTTGCCACTAACTGGGCCACACACACCCCACTTGACTGGCATCGGTTGAGCCCCCTTTTGAAAAAGAAAAAGATGCTTTGCATGAAGCACTCTCAAAAATACGCGTGCCTTTCCCGTCCCCTGGCTGACCCAGGGGAAGAAAAGTCCTCTGAGAGCCATGACTTGTTCATCTTGGTTCTTTTAGAGACACAGCGAGGGGACTCCAACCACAGTCTCCCTCGTTGCCACTAACTGGGCCACACACACCCCACTTGACTGGCATCGGTTGACCCCCCCTTTTGACAAAGAAAAAGATGCTTTGCATGAAGCACTCTCAAAAATACGCGTGCCTTTCCCGTCCCCTGGCTGACCCAGGGGAAGAAAAGTCCTCTGAGAGCCATGACTTGTTCATCTTGGTTCTTTTAGAGACACAGCGAGGGGACTCCAACCACAGTCTCCCTCGTTGCCACTAACTGGGCCACACACACCCCACTTGACTGGCATCGGTTGAGCCCCCTTTTGAAAAAGAAAAAGATGCTTTGCATGAAGCACTCTCAAAAATACGCGTGCCTTTCCCGTCCCCTGGCTGACCCAGGGGAAGAAAAGTCCTCTGAGAGCCATGACTTGTTCATCTTGGTTCTTTTAGAGACACAGCGAGGGGACTCCAACCACAGTCTCCCTCGTTGCCACTAACTGGGCCACACACACCCCACTTGACTGGCATCGGTTGACCCCCCCTTTTGACAAAGAAAAAGATGCTTTGCATGAAGCACTCTCAAAAATACGCGTGCCTTTCCCGTCCCCTGGCTGACCCAGGGGAAGAAAAGTCCTCTGAGAGCCATGACTTGTTCATCTTGGTTCTTTTAGAGACACAGCGAGGGGACTCCAACCACAGTCTCCCTCGTTGCCACTAACTGGGCCACACACACCCCACTTGACTGGCATCGGTTGAGCCCCCTTTTGAAAAAGAAAAAGATGCTTTGCATGAAGCACTCTCAAAAATACGCGTGCCTTTCCCGTCCCCTGGCTGACCCAGGGGAAGAAAAGTCCTCTGAGAGCCATGACTTGTTCATCTTGGTTCTTTTAGAGACACAGCGAGGGGACTCCAACCACAGTCTCCCTCGTTGCCACTAACTGGGCCACACACACCCCACTTGACTGGCATCGGTTGAGCCCCCTTTTGAAAAAGAAAAAGATGCTTTGCATGAAGCACTCTCAAAAATACGCGTGCCTTTCCCGTCCCCTGGCTGACCCAGGGGAAGAAAAGTCCTCTGAGAGCCATGACTTGTTCATCTTGGTTCTTTTAGAGACACAGCGAGGGGACTCCAACCACAGTCTCCCTCGTTGCCACTAACTGGGCCACACACACCCCACTTGACTGGCATCGGTTGAGCCCCCCTTTTGACAAAGAAAAAGATGCTTTGCATGAAGCACTCTCAAAAATACGCGTGCCTTTCCCGTCCCCTGGCTGACCCAGGGGAAGAAAAGTCCTCTGAGAGCCATGACTTGTTCATCTTGGTTCTTTTAGAGACACAGCGAGGGGACTCCAACCACAGTCTCCCTCGTTGCCACTAACTGGGCCACACACACCCCACTTGACTGGCATCGGTTGAGCCCCCTTTTGAAAAAGAAAAAGATGCTTTGCATGAAGCACTCTCAAAAATACGCGTGCCTTTCCCGTCCCCTGGCTGACCCAGGGGAAGAAAAGTCCTCTGAGAGCCATGACTTGTTCATCTTGGTTCTTTTAGAGACACAGCGAGGGGACTCCAACCACAGTCTCCCTCGTTGCCACTAACTGGGCCACACACACCCCACTTGACTGGCATCGGTTGACCCCCCCTTTTGACAAAGAAAAAGATGCTTTGCATGAAGCACTCTCAAAAATACGCGTGCCTTTCCCGTCCCCTGGCTGACCCAGGGGAAGAAAAGTCCTCTGAGAGCCATGACTTGTTCATCTTGGTTCTTTTAGAGACACAGCGAGGGGACTCCAACCACAGTCTCCCTCGTTGCCACTAACTGGGCCACACACACCCCACTTGACTGGCATCGGTTGAGCCCCCTTTTGAAAAAGAAAAAGATGCTTTGCATGAAGCACTCTCAAAAATACGCGTGCCTTTCCCGTCCCCTGGCTGACCCAGGGGAAGAAAAGTCCTCTGAGAGCCATGACTTGTTCATCTTGGTTCTTTTAGAGACACAGCGAGGGGACTCCAACCACAGTCTCCCTCGTTGCCACTAACTGGGCCACACACACCCCACTTGACTGGCATCGGTTGAGCCCCCCTTTTGACAAAGAAAAAGATGCTTTGCATGAAGCACTCTCAAAAATACGCGTGCCTTTCCCGTCCCCTGGCTGACCCAGGGGAAGAAAAGTCCTCTGAGAGCCATGACTTGTTCATCTTGGTTCTTTTAGAGACACAGCGAGGGGACTCCAACCACAGTCTCCCTCGTTGCCACTAACTGGGCCACACACACCCCACTTGACTGGCATCGGTTGACCCCCCCTTTTGACAAAGAAAAAGATGCTTTTCATGAAGCACTCTCAAAAATACGCGTGCCTTTCCCGTCCCCTGGCTGACCCAGGGGAAGAAAAGTCCTCTGAGAGCCATGACTTGTTCATCTTGGTTCTTTTAGAGACACAGCGAGGGGACTCCAACCACAGTCTCCCTCGTTGCCACTAACTGGGCCACACACACCCCACTTGACTGGCATCGGTTGAGCCCCCTTTTGAAAAAGAAAAAGATGCTTTGCATGAAGCACTCTCAAAAATACGCGTGCCTTTCCCGTCCCCTGGCTGACCCAGGGGAAGAAAAGTCCTCTGAGAGCCATGACTTGTTCATCTTGGTTCTTTTAGAGACACAGCGAGGGGACTCCAACCACAGTCTCCCTCGTTGCCACTAACTGGGCCACACACACCCCACTTGACTGGCATCGGTTGAGCCCCCTTTTGAAAAAGAAAAAGATGCTTTGCATGAAGCACTCTCAAAAATACGCGTGCCTTTCCCGTCCCCTGGCTGACCCAGGGGAAGAAAAGTCCTCTGAGAGCCATGACTTGTTCATCTTGGTTCTTTTAGAGACACAGCGAGGGGACTCCAACCACAGTCTCCCTCGTTGCCACTAACTGGGCCACACACACCCCACTTGACTGGCATCGGTTGACCCCCCCTTTTGACAAAGAAAAAGATGCTTTTCATGAAGCACTCTCAAAAATACGCGTGCCTTTCCCGTCCCCTGGCTGACCCAGGGGAAGAAAAGTCCTCTGAGAGCCATGACTTGTTCATCTTGGTTCTTTTAGAGACACAGCGAGGGGACTCCAACCACAGTCTCCCTCGTTGCCACTAACTGGGCCACACACACCCCACTTGACTGGCATCGGTTGAGCCCCCTTTTGAAAAAGAAAAAGATGCTTTGCATGAAGCACTCTCAAAAATACGCGTGCCTTTCCCGTCCCCTGGCTGACCCAGGGGAAGAAAAGTCCTCTGAGAGCCATGACTTGTTCATCTTGGTTCTTTTAGAGACACAGCGAGGGGACTCCAACCACAGTCTCCCTCGTTGCCACTAACTGGGCCACACACACCCCACTTGACTGGCATCGGTTGACCCCCCCTTTTGACAAAGAAAAAGATGCTTTGCATGAAGCACTCTCAAAAATACGCGTGCCTTTCCCGTCCCCTGGCTGACCCAGGGGAAGAAAAGTCCTCTGAGAGCCATGACTTGTTCATCTTGGTTCTTTTAGAGACACAGCGAGGGGACTCCAACCACAGTCTCCCTCGTTGCCACTAACTGGGCCACACACACCCCACTTGACTGGCATCGGTTGAGCCCCCTTTTGAAAAAGAAAAAGATGCTTTGCATGAAGCACTCTCAAAAATACGCGTGCCTTTCCCGTCCCCTGGCTGACCCAGGGGAAGAAAAGTCCTCTGAGAGCCATGACTTGTTCATCTTGGTTCTTTTAGAGACACAGCGAGGGGACTCCAACCACAGTCTCCCTCGTTGCCACTAACTGGGCCACACACACCCCACTTGACTGGCATCGGTTGACCCCCCCTTTTGACAAAGAAAAAGATGCTTTGCATGAAGCACTCTCAAAAATACGCGTGCCTTTCCCGTCCCCTGGCTGACCCAGGGGAAGAAAAGTCCTCTGAGAGCCATGACGTGTTCATCTTGGTTCTTTTAGAGACACAGCGAGGGGACTCCAACCACAGTCTCCCTCGTTGCCACTAACTGGGCCACACACACCCCACTTGACTGGCATCGGTTGAGCCCCCTTTTGAAAAAGAAAAAGATGCTTTGCATGAAGCACTCTCAAAAATACGCGTGCCTTTCCCGTCCCCTGGCTGACCCAGGGGAAGAAAAGTCCTCTGAGAGCCATGACTTGTTCATCTTGGTTCTTTTAGAGACACAGCGAGGGGACTCCAACCACAGTCTCCCTCGTTGCCACTAACTGGGCCACACACACCCCACTTGACTGGCATCGGTTGAGCCCCCTTTTGAAAAAGAAAAAGATGCTTTGCATGAAGCACTCTCAAAAATACGCGTGCCTTTCCCGTCCCCTGGCTGACCCAGGGGAAGAAAAGTCCTCTGAGAGCCATGACTTGTTCATCTTGGTTCTTTTAGAGACACAGCGAGGGGACTCCAACCACAGTCTCCCTCGTTGCCACTAACTGGGCCACACACACCCCACTTGACTGGCATCGGTTGACCCCCCCTTTTGACAAAGAAAAAGATGCTTTTCATGAAGCACTCTCAAAAATACGCGTGCCTTTCCCGTCCCCTGGCTGACCCAGGGGAAGAAAAGTCCTCTGAGAGCCATGACTTGTTCATCTTGGTTCTTTTAGAGACACAGCGAGGGGACTCCAACCACAGTCTCCCTCGTTGCCACTAACTGGGCCACACACACCCCACTTGACTGGCATCGGTTGAGCCCCCTTTTGAAAAAGAAAAAGATGCTTTGCATGAAGCACTCTCAAAAATACGCGTGCCTTTCCCGTCCCCTGGCTGACCCAGGGGAAGAAAAGTCCTCTGAGAGCCATGACTTGTTCATCTTGGTTCTTTTAGAGACACAGCGAGGGGACTCCAACCACAGTCTCCCTCGTTGCCACTAACTGGGCCACACACACCCCACTTGACTGGCATCGGTTGACCCCCCCTTTTGACAAAGAAAAAGATGCTTTGCATGAAGCACTCTCAAAAATACGCGTGCCTTTCCCGTCCCCTGGCTGACCCAGGGGAAGAAAAGTCCTCTGAGAGCCATGACTTGTTCATCTTGGTTCTTTTAGAGACACAGCGAGGGGACTCCAACCACAGTCTCCCTCGTTGCCACTAACTGGGCCACACACACCCCACTTGACTGGCATCGGTTGAGCCCCCTTTTGAAAAAGAAAAAGATGCTTTGCATGAAGCACTCTCAAAAATACGCGTGCCTTTCCCGTCCCCTGGCTGACCCAGGGGAAGAAAAGTCCTCTGAGAGCCATGACTTGTTCATCTTGGTTCTTTTAGAGACACAGCGAGGGGACTCCAACCACAGTCTCCCTCGTTGCCACTAACTGGGCCACACACACCCCACTTGACTGGCATCGGTTGAGCCCCCCTTTTGACAAAGAAAAAGATGCTTTGCATGAAGCACTCTCAAAAATACGCGTGCCTTTCCCGTCCCCTGGCTGACCCAGGGGAAGAAAAGTCCTCTGAGAGCCATGACTTGTTCATCTTGGTTCTTTTAGAGACACAGCGAGGGGACTCCAACCACAGTCTCCCTCGTTGCCACTAACTGGGCCACACACACCCCACTTGACTGGCATCGGTTGACCCCCCCTTTTGACAAAGAAAAAGATGCTTTTCATGAAGCACTCTCAAAAATACGCGTGCCTTTCCCGTCCCCTGGCTGACCCAGGGGAAGAAAAGTCCTCTGAGAGCCATGACTTGTTCATCTTGGTTCTTTTAGAGACACAGCGAGGGGACTCCAACCACAGTCTCCCTCGTTGCCACTAACTGGGCCACACACACCCCACTTGACTGGCATCGGTTGAGCCCCCTTTTGAAAAAGAAAAAGATGCTTTGCATGAAGCACTCTCAAAAATACGCGTGCCTTTCCCGTCCCCTGGCTGACCCAGGGGAAGAAAAGTCCTCTGAGAGCCATGACTTGTTCATCTTGGTTCTTTTAGAGACACAGCGAGGGGACTCCAACCACAGTCTCCCTCGTTGCCACTAACTGGGCCACACACACCCCACTTGACTGGCATCGGTTGAGCCCCCCTTTTGACAAAGAAAAAGATGCTTTGCATGAAGCACTCTCAAAAATACGCGTGCCTTTCCCGTCCCCTGGCTGACCCAGGGGAAGAAAAGTCCTCTGAGAGCCATGACTTGTTCATCTTGGTTCTTTTAGAGACACAGCGAGGGGACTCCAACCACAGTCTCCCTCGTTGCCACTAACTGGGCCACACACACCCCACTTGACTGGCATCGGTTGACCCCCCCTTTTGACAAAGAAAAAGATGCTTTTCATGAAGCACTCTCAAAAATACGCGTGCCTTTCCCGTCCCCTGGCTGACCCAGGGGAAGAAAAGTCCTCTGAGAGCCATGACTTGTTCATCTTGGTTCTTTTAGAGACACAGCGAGGGGACTCCAACCACAGTCTCCCTCGTTGCCACTAACTGGGCCACACACACCCCACTTGACTGGCATCGGTTGAGCCCCCTTTTGAAAAAGAAAAAGATGCTTTGCATGAAGCACTCTCAAAAATACGCGTGCCTTTCCCGTCCCCTGGCTGACCCAGGGGAAGAAAAGTCCTCTGAGAGCCATGACTTGTTCATCTTGGTTCTTTTAGAGACACAGCGAGGGGACTCCAACCACAGTCTCCCTCGTTGCCACTAACTGGGCCACACACACCCCACTTGACTGGCATCGGTTGACCCCCCCTTTTGACAAAGAAAAAGATGCTTTGCATGAAGCACTCTCAAAAATACGCGTGCCTTTCCCGTCCCCTGGCTGACCCAGGGGAAGAAAAGTCCTCTGAGAGCCATGACTTGTTCATCTTGGTTCTTTTAGAGACACAGCGAGGGGACTCCAACCACAGTCTCCCTCGTTGCCACTAACTGGGCCACACACACCCCACTTGACTGGCATCGGTTGACCCCCCCTTTTGACAAAGAAAAAGATGCTTTGCATGAAGCACTCTCAAAAATACGCGTGCCTTTCCCGTCCCCTGGCTGACCCAGGGGAAGAAAAGTCCTCTGAGAGCCATGACTTGTTCATCTTGGTTCTTTTAGAGACACAGCGAGGGGACTCCAACCACAGTCTCCCTCGTTGCCACTAACTGGGCCACACACACCCCACTTGACTGGCATCGGTTGAGCCCCCTTTTGAAAAAGAAAAAGATGCTTTGCATGAAGCACTCTCAAAAATACGCGTGCCTTTCCCGTCCCCTGGCTGACCCAGGGGAAGAAAAGTCCTCTGAGAGCCATGACTTGTTCATCTTGGTTCTTTTAGAGACACAGCGAGGGGACTCCAACCACAGTCTCCCTCGTTGCCACTAACTGGGCCACACACACCCCACTTGACTGGCATCAGTTGAGCCCCCCTTTTGACAAAGAAAAAGATGCTTTGCATGAAGCACTCTCAAAAATACGCGTGCCTTTCGCCTCCCCTGGCTGACCCAGGGGAAGAAAAGTCCTCTGAGAGCCAGGTCCACATTGTCAGTGGACAGACACGTGTGCTTATCTGCCAGCAGACCCCCAGCAGCACTGAAGACAGGTTCCGAGAGAACGCTGGCTGCAGGACACGACAAGATCCTCAAGGCGTACGTGGCGAGCTCAGGCAATTTATCCAGATTGGAAGCCTAAAATGAGCAGGGCTCAAGTTGCACAATAATGGAATCGATGTTTCTTTGCATATACTCATATATCTGTGTGTCTCCCTCTTTTTCCTTGTCCAGCTGTTTTGTTTTCACATGAGTATATGTCCTTGTCACTTTCCCATGTGTTTGTGTTATGTTGTGAGTTGTTTGTCACCTTTTGGACACCTTTCAGGGTGTTTTCTAGGTGTTTTACTGTGTTTGTGATTGCCTGCCATTGTTTCCTATGGGCTCGAGTTCGGTTCGTCGAACGTTCGACGAGCCGAACTCGAGCCAGACCCCCCGTTCGGCGAACCGCCTCGAGCCGAACCGGGACCGGTTCGCTCATCTCTACATACAGCTGAAGGCTGGTATTCTCAGGATGGGGAGCCCCACATTATGGGGAGTCCCCCAGCCTAACAATATCAGTCAGCAGCCGCCCAGAATTGCCGCATACATTAGATGCGACAGTTCTGGGACTGTACCCGGCTCTTCCCGATTTACCCTAGTGCGTTGGCAAATCGGGGTAATAAGGAGTTAATGGCAGCCCATAGCTGCCACTAAATCCTAGATTAATCATGTCAGGCGTCTCCCCGAGATACCTTCCATGATTAATCTGTAAATTACAGTTAAAAAACACACACACACGAAAAATCCTTTATTAGAAATAAAAAACACTAACAAAGTCCCTCATCACCAATTTATTAACCCCGACAAAGCCCTCCATGTCCGGCGTAATCCATGGACCTCCAGCGTCGCGTCCAGCTCTGCTGCATGCAGGTGACAGAAGCTGCAGAATACACTGCCGCTCCGGTCAGCTTCACACAGCAACTGAGGTGAGTAGCGCGATCAGCTGCTGTCAGTCAGGTAACTCATGGCCACCTCTGGATCCAGCGGTGGCCGCGATTAACCTCAGTGACAGCTCAGCTGATCGCGATACTCACCTCAGTTGCTGCGTGGAGCTGACCGGAGCGGCGGTGAGTAGCACGATCAGCTGAGCTGTCACTGAGGTTACCCGCGGCCACCGCTGCATCCACCGCTGGATCTAGGTAACCTCAGTGAGAGGTCAGCTGATCGCGTGGCTGTCTTCAGTTGCTGTGTGAAGCTGACAGGAGCAGTGGTATATTCTGCAGCTCCTGTCACCTGCATGCAGCACAGCTGGATGCGACGCTGGAGGACTGTGGAGTACGCCGGACATGGAGGGTTTGTCGGGGTTAATAAATTGGTGATGAGGGACTTTGTTAGTGTTTTTTATTTCTAATAAAGGATTTTTCGTGTGTGTGTGTTTTTAACTGTAATTTACAGATTGATCATGGAAGGAATCTCGGGGAGACGCATGACATGATTAATCTAGGATTTAGTGGCAGCTATGGGCTGCCAATAACTCCTTATTACCCCGATTTGCCAACGCACTAGGGTAAATCGGGAAGAGCCGGGTAGAGTCCCAGAACTGTCGCATATAATGTATGCGGCAATTCTGGGCGGCTGCTGACTGATATTGTTAGGCTGGGGGGCTCCCCATAACGTGGAGCTCCCCATCCTGAGAATACCAGCCTTCAGCCGTATGGCTTTATCTGGCTGGTGTTAAAATTGGGGGGACCGCACGCCGTTTTTTTTAATTATTTAATTATTTATTTCACTGCACAGTATACACACGCCCACCGGCTGCTGTGTTTGGGTGCAGTGAGACACCTGTCACTCAGCGTGGGGGCGTGTCTCACTGCAACTAATCATTGGCGCCGAAAAGCAGGAAAGCAGGGAATACGAGATTGTTTAATGAGCGGCCGGCTTTTTCAAAAGAGGAAAAGCCGCCGGAGTTTAGTGAACAGCTGTGCAGCGCCGCGGCAGTGATCGGGGAACGGTAAGTATGAGAGAAGGGGGAGACTGACCGACAGACTGTGAGAGGGGGACAGACAAGACAGAGAGAGACAGACAGAGCGAGACCGACCGACGGGAGATAGAATGAAAAAAAAAATGACCGACATCGCTAGTAAAAAGCACAAAACGTGCGTTTTGGACATCGGAGTGCCACACAATGTTTTACGTAAAATCTTTCATGTATTAATCTCAAAAAGTAACATACACCAGCTCTATCTCACTATTGGGTATGTGCCCTTAACATTTCCGCCATGAAAATTCATTTTGGTGTCATTTTGGAAGGTTTTCTGGTGAGTCCGTAAAAATGGCGTAAAACTCGGACAAAATTGTTCACAGCTGTGACTTTTGAGTGATAAATGCTTCAAGGGGTCTTCCCCATGCTGTTGCCATGTCATTTGAGCACTCTTCTGAGACTTTTGTGACATTTTTAGGGTTTCTACATGCTGCCGGGGGTCATTTCAGAAAAATACTCGGGTCTCCCATAGGATAACATTGGGCTCGGTGCTCGGGCCGAGTACACGAGTATCTTGGGTTGCTCGACCCGAGCCTCGAGCACCCGAGCTTTTTGGTACTCGCTCATCACTATACAGTATGCATATGAGAAAGTTCTGGCGTATACAACTATGAATGAATTAACAGTTTGGGGCATCTGCTTAACATCCCTCACTGCTAAATGGGTGCGGCTTGGGGTGTGGTCAAAATTTGTCAAGGTGCTGTGCACGCCCTATACTTTGTCCCTCTTATTGTTCTTCAAAACCTGGGGGATATGGTCTCAGCACTACAGGACTTGACACTGGAGTAGCCTCCATAAAAGGTACTGGTAGAGAGATGATCTGTCCGGTCATTGATAGTAACAGCCCCTTAAAGGCCCCGTTACACGAGACGATATATCGGGCGATCACATGAGCGACGTGACATGCCCAGATCATATTTACGATTTGCCGGTATCGCTCATAGGTCGTTTCTTTGCTGTTACACGTAATGATCTCAAAATTGACGCATCAGCAATCAACGATATATTGTTGGACCAAGGCGGTCGTTTGAATGTTGTTCGTCGTTGGCAGAGTGTCAAACGGAGCAATATGTCGGCTGCATCCCCAAAAGCGAACAATTTTTTAAAAATGAACGACGTGTCAACGATCCACGATTTTCATCCAACTTGCGATCATTCAGATCGCTCGTAGGTATCACACGCAATAACGTTGCTAATGATGTCGGATGTGCGTCACGGAATCCGTGACCCCGACGACATATCGCCCGATATATCGTCTGGTGTAACGGGGCCTTAAGGCCCTGTCACACACAGAGATAAATCTTTGGCAGATCTGTGGTTGCAGAGAAATCATGGACATATTGTTCCATTTGTACACAGCCACAAACCTGGCACTGATTGTCCACAATTTCACTGCAACCACAGATCTACCACAGATCTACCACAGATCTACCACAGATCTACCACAGATCTACCACAGATCTACCACAGATCTACCACAGATCTACCTCAGTATGTGACAGGGCCTTTAGACTGTAATATCACTACCTGCACTGCTGCTTCTAGCACTCATGTACTAAAGCAGTGGACACAGCATTTTTAAGTTCTGCTTATAGGACATCTCACCAATCACTTCTCTGCTGGTCTCCGCTCACTATGAATCAAAATCCTCTGAACCTTTCACACTCTCCACTAAAAGCCCTTCTGCCTCCTGACTCAGCCCATCCTAGCTAATGGTACATGGATCAAAATCTGATCAGCATTTGGGCTTAGTGTCATTTTACTATGATCTGATTGTTTCACATGGGAGAATCAAGTGAGGAGAAGATGGAGAACTTAATTTCTCCATCTTCTCCATTGTTTGTGTTGGAGACTACACTTGGATGTGCACTTGGATTACTCTCAGGGTGCCTAGTCTGACCTTGGACACTCCAACAAGTTTGCACAATTAGCAGATGTAGGAGATGCCAGTAAAGGACTAATATTGCTGCAGCAAGACACATTCACTGGAAGCCAATACAGTGGCTGCTCCAGTAATGAGGAGAATAGGAGTGAAGCGCAGGACAGAAAGGTGCTGGTATTGTGGGATTGAATTATAATGGGAAAAGACAGGGCAGTCTGTCACAATAGGCATTGTTGAATGGCATTTGCCTTCCTGACTCCCCACTTTGACACATTGTGGACTAACTTGGCAGATTACTGGCAGGGTCTAGTGAGGACTCAGTAGTCATCGTGCACATGAGGCAAGTGGAAGGTACTTAAAAATTATTTTAGGGAATTAGGCCATAAGCTTAAATGTGCTGTCTAGACTTGTGAAGAAAGACTTCATCAACTTTATGTGAATGTAGATGATACAAGGAGATTTTTGCTTGCATCACTAACTGTCATGGTGGTGTCAGGATCTGTTGAAACTACAGATTCTTGCAATCTGCCTGCTAACTTCTCTGAGGTCTGTGATCAGCACAGAGAGATACTGGCTTTGACTCACAAGCTTAAGCAGCCTAGCAATAGTTATTCTCTACTGGGCTGCTTGTTAGTCTCTTTGATAACATGCTGTTGAGGGGCAATCATGTTTGTTCCCCTCCTATATATGCTGGCTGAACTACTTCATTAATGCCAGCTATAGTTTATACTGGTCTGGTGAGGTGTTGTGTTCCAGAGTTACTGGTGGTTGTTGTGCATTATTGCTGGGAGCGGTTGTGGTGTTAATCCCTGCTGCCTTTTTGTTGCTACTTCCTGCTCTTGCTTTTCTCTTTAGCCTCTTACAGTTTGATCCTGTAAGTTTGCAGTGTGTTTGAATTTTGGTTTTCTCCTCTCTGTCTTAATCTGTGTTACCATCACACTCCTGCCCATTCATTCCCAGGGGGAGTAACAGATGAGATCTGGTAAGGAAAATAGCCAGGCAGGGGACTCAAGCATCTCCACCATTAGGGGTAACCTTAAGGTTAGGGATAGCCTAGGGTCACAGAGCATGAGGGACAGCATAGGAGCCACTTGTCTATTGCTATCTTGCAGTCACATCAATATTGTAGACTTCTGGATAATGTAATTGACACGCCCAGACCCAGGGCCATAGGTGATACTCAGAATCGGGCTGGACTAGTCTGGGGATGTCAGCGGTGGTGGGCCCTGACTCTGTAACCTTGGCGGTGTCTTTGAATAAAGGGTATGATGATTATATATTTACAATGGAATAAAGTTCGTGACACCACCTGTAGTTTTGCGGCTATGTGGGTCGCCGCTGCGCTGCGTGTTACCTGGGGCAGATGTTGATAATGCAGCTGAGGTGATATTACTCCCCACAGGTGGAGCAGGACCCCGGGGCAACCGTTGTATTATCAAAAGTCTATGATGATAGGGGGAGACGCGGGAGGAACAGAGACGATACCAGGGGCTTTGCAACAACATCATCATCATCATTTACTCACTGCACCAGTTCCACAGGTGTACAGTAAGCTGGCAATCACCCGCGGTATGCTGGGATCCATCGTGATGGGTTCTGGCCGATCCCGGGCAGCTCAGAGGTCAATACCGGTGCACCCCTCAGATGTGCCTTTCCTGGTCGTCTCTACTGCGCTGACTCTCGCCCCTCCTTTCCCGCGCCTCCACACACAGTGTCCTGAGCAAGGATCCGCGGACCTTCAACAGGTTTTCTGCTTGCATGGTCCCTGATCCTCTGTAGCCCCCTTCCAGTGGATTCGTGTGCTGATTTTCGGCCCTGGATGCTTGCAGCCACCCAGGCCCCCGGTATTACTAAAGAGTATGTTAGTTGTCTTTTAGTCTAGGGACCGGGTTACCATTTTGCTGCCAGATCCTTCCACCCAGTGTTCTGTGCAGCAAGCCCACAGGTGCTTCCCGCATTCCTGTGTCTCCACTCTCTGACTGCCTTCTCGTCACACCACTCACTGACACTGTCAACTGTCAACGTAGCTCTGTCCACTGACCTCAGACACCTCACCCAATAAACTCCACTCCCAGACTGGCTTCGGGGATGGTGCTAGCCATTATTCAAGTCCAGCTGCACTAGGCCCTAACCACGGTTTAGTGGAGTGTTATGATGAGTCTGTCTGTGTGCATGTGTCGTATGAACTGGTGGATGAACCCTTCCTTACCCTGGGATGGAATATCACACCTCTGGATGAGGTGCAGTACCTCTGTGGCGGGCGATGGAAACCTCAGGGGCGCCACATAACCATTCATGATTATTTGGTGTTTGTGGCGAGACTGTGCAATATGTGACTACAAGTATGTGATTTGTATACTTTTAGCCCCATTCGAATAGAAATACTTGGCCTCACTCAATGCAAATGGATTTAGTGAGGCCGAGCATGACATGTGACTGCATGTATGCAAATTTCAAACTTGTGGTCATGTGATCACTCAGTCTTTTTGCAGGATTCAGAAGTCTGCAGTGTCATAGAGTGACTACAGATATTTAGCAGAAGACCAGACAATCCCTTAAAGCCAAGAACCACACAGATAGTATTCTTTAAAATACCAGCTTCACCATGTGCTACACCAAAGAGGCAGCGGAAGGTTAGAGAGGTAAATCAATGTTTCAGGAATTGGTGTAGGAAAAAGAGTTTTGGGTTCTTAAAGATCTGAGTCCACTTCTCTGTCGACTACAGGCTTTACACAAGGAATGGGTCCTCGATGAGGACGGTGCTCATATTTACCTCCATCATGCAGCACCTCGCTTTCCGGCAGCCGTGTCACTCTGTCAGCGTCTGCAGGAGAAGGTGGGTGGGCCTGAACTAGCTCCAGCTGTCACATGACCAGAGATCATGCAGGCCCCACCCACCTCTTCCTTCCTGTACCTGGATTCACCGCGCTCCTGTACACCGGACGGAGAAAGTGATTCCGGTGAGGCAGGTAAGTATATGGGACCCTGCGGAGAAATCCGCAACAATAATTGACATGCTGCAGATTTTTCCGCACGAAAATCCGCACGATTTCCGCTGCGGAAAAATCCGCAGCGTGGGCACAGCATTTCCCAAATGCCATAGAAATTGCTGGGGAGTAGCTGTGCTGCAGATTTCTGGAAAATCCGCAGCTTTTCTGCGAGAAATCCGCGGCAAAATCCGTGCATTTTCCGCAGCGTGGGCACATAGCCTAACCATTGGGACAGACGGATTATCAAATGTACACATTGGGGGGTCACTTGAGTAATTGTAATCATCAGATATGTTTTTGTGTACTCTTTAACCTCCTTCTGACATCCACCATACATGTACATTACATTATGACGAGTAATAACTGTGCATTGCAGCCAGGACCTGCCTCTAACAATCACATGTGGCGCGGAGCTCCGCTTACAATTGTTAACCTGTTAAATGTGACTGTCAAATTCTGATAGTGGCATTAACAGGGCACCGGAATGGGGATGTACTATTCAATGAACCCATTGGTTCATCCATGATGTGAATGCGGATAAAGATGGCTTGCTTTGGCAGTCGGGGGTCTGCTGAAGACCTCTGTGTTTGTCATTATGGAGCACCCTTGAAACTCTGCCTGTAGCTAGGCTTCAAAGGGGGCTGTAGTTTTCTATATACAACAATACTGTGGTATTTCTGTACGATCAAAGGTTCCTAATAAATACAGTAAAGAGAAAAAAGTTTAAAAAAGATACAAATTAAAAATCAGACTGCATTCTTTTCCCCCATTAAAAAAAAAGATGTTTAGAAAACATACATATGTGGTATGTGGTATCTATGTGTTTAGAAATGTCTGATCTATCAAAATATAACAATAATTAGCCTGATCGGTGAACACCATAAACGGAAAAAATTTAGGTTTTTTGGTAACGGCAAAACCATAAAAAAATGCTGAAAGGCTATGTTCACACAGGGCATTTTTGGTGCGTTTATGGCTTTTTTTGGCAACTCAATCTGACCTCTTGGCAGTAAAGAATCTGCGTCTTTGGTGCATTTTTGCAAGGTCATTTGTCTACAATACATGTTTAAATAAAGTTAGTTTCATTGACTAAAAACAAAGCGAATACAGAGCAAAAAAGCAACAAGAAATGCAGCTGCTTTTTTCACTCTTTATTGCTTTCAAAGGCGAAAAAAATGCTGCAGAAACACGGAAAGAATTGACATGCTGCTTCTTTAAAAACGCAGCATTTTTGCATTTTAGGCCCTGTGTGCACGCTGCGGATTTACTGCGGATTTTGCCGCGGATTTGCTGCAGAAAATGTGTCTAACATTCCTGCACTCATTCCCCAGCAAATCCTATGGGTTTTCACTGCATTTTTTTATACCCGCGAATTTACCCGCGGATTTTCCACTGCGGAATTAATGATCATGTCAGTTCTTTTCCGCAGGTACCTGCGTTTTTTGACATAGATAAATGGTAAAAATCCGCAGAGACCAACCTGCAAAAAATCTGCGGTAAATCCGTGGTAAATCTGCGGCAAACCATGGTAAAACCACATGCGGATTTCACTGCGGCTTTGGTGCGTTTTTTTACCGCAAGTGCGGGATTCTTTAAGAGGGTACGGTTTTTCCTTAAGAAAAAGGCACTTTCTAGTGCGCACATAACCTTAGTCAGGAAAAAAAGTAAGGTGTGTGTTCATGAGCTTTCTGGAATCTCATAGGTTTTGCTCATAATCTAAAAAGCAACTTTTTATTAGCATGGTATTTGCATAAAACCAATGGGAAAATAAATGCATCAAAAATGCCCTATGTGAACATAGCCTTAGAAGCAATAGAAATGTCATGTTTATCTGAAAATGGTATCAGTAAAAACATAGTCTTGTCCTACAAGATACTCTCGTACAGCTCCATCAACCGAAAAATGAAAATTTTCCAAGCCTTGGAAAATTGCTATCTCAAAAAATATTTTTTTAAAAGTCAGATTTTATTTCCACTACTAAAATAGTGAAAAAAATGGATACGTTTGGCATGAGGAGAGTCATATTGCCAGGTCATTTTTACCACATATTGTAATTTGTAAAAAAACAATTCTTAAAATTAAATTTCAGAATTAATTTTTTTTTTTACAATTTCATCGCACTTGGAATTCTTTTCATTTTTCAAGTACATTCTGTGGTAATGTGACATTCAAAACTAAAACTCATCCAGCAAAAATAAAGTACTCACGTCTATATGTACAGAAAAATAAAAAAGGTTATGGCTCTGGGAAAAAGGGGATTAAAAAACATAAAAATGGAAATGGGTCATATCAGGAAGGGGTTAATAAGATCTATAGTAGAGGCGCTACAAGGACAATAAACTTAAGGAAGGTTAATTTCCATCTGCTAAGAGATGACAGTAGTGCCATAAAATGGGACCATGTCCTTGATAAGTACAAAGCAAATGAGACACTTTTAGAAGTATCTTGAATAGGACCTGTTCACAATATATATCCTATGGGAATAAACAATCTAGAAGTAGGAGGAAACCACTATGGCTAAATAAAGCTGTAAGGGGCACAATAAAGGACAAAAAGAAAGCCTTTAGTTAAATAAAACAATAGGGTAGTGACAATGCATTAAATGATTATAAGAAGAAAAATTAATTGTGTGTAAAAAAAAAAAATAAAGTCAACAAAGATTGAGACAGAAAGGCTCATTGTCAAGCGAAGCAACAATAATCCAAAAATATTCTTCAGTTACATTAAACAGTAAGAAACTCAAAATTTGTAGCCTTCTAAAAAATAATCTTGGTGAAATGGTGAAGAAGGATCAGAGAAAGGCCAATCTATTAAAGAGGTTGTCCACTACTATGACAACCCCATCTCGCCCCAATTAAAAAAAAAATCTTGTACTCACCTAGGTTGCTGGCAACTTTCCAGTGGTGTCTGGGCTCATATTTCCATGGCTCACGTGAGGTATGGATGTAATATGAGCCAACTCCCAATCACTGTCGGCTTCTCTCTCCCTGCCTTCAAACGTATAAGTATACAAGGGGCTGCTGATAAGTCTTTGGCTTTACCCAGAAAGAAAACTGATAGGATGATGAAACTTTACATTAATTCCACATAATCTCCACTGATGTCAACACACTTCTTATATCAGTATTCCAAGTTCTGTAAACCTAGCAAAAAGAAGGATTTCGGTTGTGCCTAAAACCAGGCATCTATAGCAGCTATGGCATCAGAAATGGTGAGAAATTTGCTACCCTTGAGGTGTTTATTCAGGTTGGAAACAGCTGATAGTTGAAGGGAGCCAGATCTGGTGAATAAGGTGGGTGGTCAACCAGCTGGAAGCCCAGCTCTGCCAGTTTTGCCGTGGTAGTGTGAGCCGAGGCATTGTCTTGCATGAACAAGATTCCTTTGGACAGCTTGCCACACCTTTTGGCCTTCAGAGCTGCCTTCAATTGATTCAAAAGTTCAATGTAATACCTTGGATTGATGGGGGAACACTTTTGAAGGTAGTCCACTAGCAGCACGCCCGCCTTATCCAAGAACACAGATGCCATCACCTTAATGGCTGATTTTTGCACCCTGAACGTCTTTGGATGAGGAGAACCACTGTGCCTCCACTCTTTTGACTGCTCCTTGTTTTCAGGGTCATACAAATAAATCCGGGTCTCATCCATAGTGACCAGTCAATCCAGGAAGTTCTTATGAGCCCGGAAACGCTGACAAATTGACGGGGAAATTTTCACTCGCATGCTTCTCTGCTCTGTTGTCAAACATTTGGGGACCCACTTTGCAGGTAGCTTCCTCATGTCCAAAAGTTCATGGATAATGACACAAACGTTCACGGGAAATCCCCATGAGGTCTGCTATTATTTTAGCTGTAATTCGTCGATTCTCCAGTATGAGGTTGTGCACAGCATCAACGATCTCCGGAACAACAGCCATCCAGGTCATCCAGGACGTTCCTCATCATTGGTGCTACAGTAGCCCATTTTAAATTTGGCAACCCCCCAGTTCTTAACTGTGGAATATGAAGGGCATTGATCCTCCAATGTCTGCGACATTTGACCATGAATATCCTTTGCGGACTTTCCTTGCAGAAACAAGAATTTTATCACTCCTCTGCTCTCGGTTGCTGTAAATATCGCATTAAACTCTGCCATTTTGTTTTCCCGCATGCGTAGAGCACTGATGCCATAAGCAACAAATGCAAAATTTTGAAAATATATATTAAACACATAAGGCTTTCATGTGATGTAACATTCGTTACCATAGAAACAAACAAGATCACAAAGTCCAAGACTTATCAGTAGCCCCTCATATAAAATGAAGTGAGGGGCCAGCCTTAAGCTGGTGTCACACACAGCGACAACGACAACGACGTCGCTGCTACGTCACCATTTTCTGTGACGTTGCAGCGACGTCCCGTCGCTGTCGCTGTGTGTGACATCCAGCAACGACCTGGCCCCTGCTGTGAGGTCGCCGGTCGTTGCTGAATGTCCAGCTTCATTTTTTGGTCGTCACTCTCCCGCTGTGACACACACATCGCTGTGTGTGACAGCGAGAAAGCGACAAAATGAAGCGAGCAGAGAGCAGGAGCCGGCATCTGGCAGCTGCGGTAAGCTGTAACCAGCGTAAACATCGGGTAACCAAGGGAAGACCTTTCCCTGGTTACCCGATATTTACCTTCGTTACCAGCCTCCGCCCTTGCTGCCAGTACCGGCTCCTGCTCTGTGCACATGTGGCTGCAGTACACATCGGGTAATTAACCCGATGTATACTGTAGCAAGGAGAGCAAGGAGCCAGCGCTAAGCAGTGTGCGCGGCTCCCTGCTCTCTGCACTGTGACATGTAGCTGCAGTACACATCGGGTTAATTAACCCGATGTGTACTGTACCTAGGAGAGCAAGGAGCCAGCGCTAAGCGCGGCTCCCTGCTCTCTGCACATGTAGCACAGCGACGTTATGATCGCTGCTTCTGCTGTGTTTGACAGCTAAGCAGCGATCATAACAGCGACTTACAAGGTCGCTGTTACGTCACAGAAAATGGTGACGTAACAGCGACGTCGTTGTCGCTGTCACTTAGTGTGAACCCAGCTTTACCCCTTCCTTTTGAGAATCGGTCGTGATTGGGCTCGGGGTTTGTGTAACATCACAACCTTGTGTGAGCCCCATGAGAGTGAGGTGAATATAAGTTTTTTTTATTTTAATGGGGCAAACAAGTGCAATGAGAAGGTGTTATTCAAGTAATGGACAACCACTTTAAATGTCTTCTTTTCTACATAAGAAAATAAAATATGACACAATCAGAAATACCATAAATTCTCTATTAACTCTCACCAGCTTAACCCAGCATAAAGAATGTTGTCACCTTAAAATCACCAGGCGAGGATAAGGACTAAAGGAATTAAGTTTTTCAATAAACAGACCATTACTTCTAATGGATTCCATCTTCAAGGAATCCATAATAACAGGGTCTGTGCTAAAGGACTGGTGCATAGCATATGTGATGCCAATATTTAGAAAGGGACAAAATCTGAGCTTGGAAACTATATGTCAGTAATTCTAACATACTTTGTGGGCCAAATCTTTGAGGGTTTTTTAAGAGATGCTATTCTGGAGTATCTCAAGAAGAATCACCTCATGACTCAGCATCAACATTGGTTTATGAGGGATCAGTCCTGTCTAAGAGGATGTAAATTCTAGGCTGGACCATGAAAAGGTTATGGATGGCCTCTATCTGGACTTTACAAAGGCATTTTAACAACTGGCTCAGTGTCAGTAAGCAGAAGGTCGGATTGGGTCATGGATGGTTAATAATGAATACCACAGTAGTCACCACAGTAGTCAGTATTGGGCCTTCTTCTTTGTAATAGTATTTATTAATCATCTTGTAGAGGGTATATAGAGTAAAATGATAAAATGTGTAGATAATACTAAACTCTACAAGGTAATCAACACAGAGGAGGATAATATAATATTACAAGAGTATTTCTGTAAACCAAAGGATTGGTCTGAGAAATGGCAGTTTAATGGGGACAAATGTAAGGTCATGCACTTGGGCTGAGGAAAGAAAATCTATAATTATATAATAAATGATAGAACATGGTCACTAATAAATACTTGGGTGTATGGGGGACAGCAAACTGACATTTATTGACTAGTAAAAGGTACCTGCTACCAAGAAGTAAAATTATGTAGGCACAGTGAGTTTAGGAAACTCTCTGTTACATGATGCCTTTCCTGAAAAATATGATTCTATTGGCAACAGGTACTAAATTCTGTGATGTGACGTTAATCCAGGCAAGTAGTCTGATTGTCATATATAGAGTTAGGGAGGAATTTTTCACCTAATATGTGGCAATTAGGGTTTTTGCCTAACTCTGCAATAACATATTAGGCAATAGGTTGAACTTAGACTTACTGTATATTTACTTTAACATTTAATCTTTAAAAACTATGAAATTCTAAAACTCAAGAAAGTGCATTAAATGTAAACTAAGGCCAGAGTCACACTTCCAAGAGATTCTCGTAAGTCGCGCATTGCATAACCCGGCACGGCTGCACACTCTCCTGACAGGAGTGGGGCGGCTGCATGTATTTCTGTATAGCTAATATGCTAGTGTCTGGAGAGTATACGGCCATGTCGGGTGATGCAATGCAAGACTCCCCCAAGTCTCTTGGAAGTGTGATTCTGGCCTAACAGTGTTGGTCTCAATACAAAAGGGAAGAGGACTCTGTTCTCACGGGCTTACAAACTGCAAAGTATTGGGGAAGGAAACAGTAGCTAAGGGGTTTGGTAGTAATGTTTTGTCAGCATTGTTTTTGTTGGGTGTATTACTTGAAGAGATGGGTTTTCAGGTTCTGTCTCTAGGCTTCAATTATGGCAGATAATTTGATATGCCAAGATAGAGAGTTCTAGTGTATAGGGGATGCACAGGACAAATCTTGGAGACAGTTGCGTGATGAACATACAAAAGCAGTGGTAGCATCCATTTATTTATTAATATATTTTTAAGAGGAGTAACAGAAGAACAGCACAATGCAATGTTCAGAAGCTTATTAAAATGTCAAAACCCACCAAAACTATTTTTTTTAAGAGTTTAATACACTTGCCTAATTTTTTCACTTCCTTGGGCACCTGATTTTATGAGCTCCAGCGACTGACTGTGATGCGATTACCCAATGTCGATAATGACTCCATATTGATTGATCATTGCAGCCAGTTTCTTAAGGCCCAGTCACACTAAACAACTTACCAGCGATCCCAACAACGATGCAACCTGATAGGGATCGCTGGTAAGTTGCTAGGAGGTCACTGGTGAGATGTCACACTAAGCAACGCTCCAGCAATCCCACCAGCAACCTGACCTGGCAGGGATCGCTGGAGAGTTGCTACACGTGGAAGCATGCTGCGCTTGGTAACTAAGGTGAATATCGGGTAACCAACCCGATATTTACCTTGGTTACCAGCGCACACCGCTTACCGCTGGCTTCCTGCACACCTAGCCACAGTACACATTGGGTTAATTACCCGATGTGTACTCTGCTACGTGTGCAGGCAGCAGGGAGCCGGCTTCTGCGGATGCTGGTAACCACGGTAAACATCGGGAAACCAAGAAGCCCTTACCTTGGTTACCCGATATTTACCTTCTTTACCAGCGTCCGCCACGCTCACACTGCCAGTGCTGGCTCCCTGTTCTCTGCACACATAGCCACAGTACACATCGGGTTAATTACCCGATGTGTAGTCCGGCTACGTGTGCAGAGAGCATGGAGCCGGCACTGACAGCTGAGAGCGGTGGACGCTGGTAACGAAGGTAAATATCGGGTAACCAAGGTAAGGGCTTCTTGGTTACCCGCTGTTTACCGTGGTTACCAGCGTCCGCAGAAGCCGGCTCCTGTTGCCTGCACATTTAATTGTTGCTCTGTCGCTGTCACACACAGCGATGTGTGCTTCACAGTGGGAGAGCAACAACTAAAAATTGGCCTAGGACATTCAGCAACAACCAGCGACCTCACAGCAGGGGCCAGGTTGTTGCTGGATGTCACACACAGCAACATCGCTAGCAAGTTGTGCATCAGCAGCGATGTTGCTTAGTGTGACGGTACCTTTACACCTGTAGTGATATTTTGAGCCTAGGTGACATCCCGTCTCTTGGCCAAATGCCAATATCTTCACAAACTTTGTGAAATGTAAAAATCTCCCATCAAGCAGTGTAAACAATAGAAAGATTATTTTTCTTCTTTATTTTACGATTGTCGTTATATTAAATATATGAAGAGCCATGCTTGTACCCAACATTAGAGTACCGGGGACACATTAGTTTATCAGTGTCATCTTTCTAATGGTATTATTCTGCTTTTACCCGAGTTTAGTTGTCTCTTTTTTTCCTCCTACAGCACATGGACAGTGCAATTACCGCCTCGCCTGCTTTGTATGTGGATCTCTGCCAGAAGCAGACTTGAAGGTGTTATAAGAATGAAGACATCTGGCAGCTGGCATACTTACAATTCATTTGCCAAACACAAGTTGCACATTGTTGGAATTTTCAATTGAAGGTCACGCACCAGGTAAGAGGCAGTCAGGTGAAGCTGGTGTGTGGTGAACCACACTAAGGAATTGTTGGCTCAGTCATATGTGGGTGGGCTAAGTTGACAAGTATGTTTGTCTTTTTTTTTTTCTTCCTTAAGAGAAAAAAAAAAAGCTAAATTCTTCTAAGCCAAGATTAGGTCAACAGAACTGACAAGAAATCACAAGGCTATGACAACTCATTGGTAATTAGTCTAAGGAAAGGGTGCCAAAAAGAAATGAATAATAGAATTTGACAAACATACTGTTGTCATTTGTCAACTGTGTGGTCACAGTTTTTTTCCACATAGTTTTCAGTTAGAAATTACCAAGAGGATTATTTGTGTTTAGCTTTTTCTGTTGCCAGCAAATTGGTAACAGTATGTCATTGTCTGCTCAGCAGCAGTAACTGGCATAGTCTGTTTACATGAGCTGATACTTAAGATTATTAATTGGCTATGTTTTCATGTTGTGGTAAACAGCATTAAATGCTGTCTACATTGGAAGCGGCACACAAATAATAGTCATCAGAGCCTAAAAATAGGTGTTCTGCTATGCCGAACCTTTGAGGTGCACTTGGCAACTTTGCTATGATCTTGCGGAGTGCTGTGCTGTTTGTCTCGCTTGATTAATTAGTCATGCTACTGTGTGAGGCCCCTTAACAGATATGGAAAATCCCAGGACAATTATCTATGATTGTCAAAGTAATAATCAACAAACAAGATATAATCTGACGTGGAAAAAACACACGTAATGATCCAGCATGAATTGCCTTGTGGCTCAGGAGGTTCACTCCCTTGTTATATTACAGACCTCACATTTTTTTGTCTTGCTTCTGTATTCACCATAGCATAGAGACCTACTGACATAAGAAGTAATAATACATCTTTATTTTTATATAGCACTAACATATTCTGCAGACACTATCATCACTGTCCCCATTGGGGCTCACAATCTAAATTCCTATTAGTATGTCTTTGGAGTATGGGAGGAAATCCCCACAAACACAGGGAGAACATACAAGCTCCTTGCAGATGTGACGCCCTTGATTATCAGGTCGTCACAGGGTATTGTGCAATCTGCCCTTCTGTACAATATCCACCTCCTCCTTGGTTACAGGTCCCTAACCAATGGTGTTGCCAAAACCAGCTCATCAAAATCCTAGGAACACTCCGCACCACACCCACCAGACACACCAGTGGACAGCCTGAGTGGAATAGGGTCGCCCACTTGGGAGGTTGGTAAGAGGAGGTCAGGAGTGTCAGGAGTAGGTCAGTGAAGTGTTGGAAGTGAAGAAGAGAGGAGGTTAAGAGCTGGGCTCCTTGGAACTACTAGGTAGCAGACGGTGGTCTGGGCCTGGTAGGAGCTGGACCCCCGGTCGCAGGGGATCGTGACAAGGGGCACAAAACTGTAGAGCAGGACAGCCGGCGGCCTTGTACCATCACCGGGCTGGGACCAGGGCATGATGGGGTACGTGGACCCTAGGTCAAGGAGTAGCTTCAGGCAACCTGACAATTTACCCGATGAGTATGGAGCCTTCAAGATTGGCTCTCCACTCGCTCCAAAATCGTGGTACTAGCGCAACGATGGGGATAGGATTTTCCACTAAAACGTTCCAGGAAATCCCAAGCGTGAACCCTGAGAGCAAGCTCCCTCAGTTAGCCACACTGGAGAGCGGGACCCGACTAGTTTCAAGCTATAGGGGCCAACTAAGAAGAGAACAAGGTGCCAAGGGAAAGGTCACAGATCATCAGGCAACACCAGCAGGAATGGGACCCAAACGTGCACCCCTCAGTGGCAGCGGTGTCCAGAACTTTGGTTTACTAAGTTGTCGGTGTCAGCTTTATGGACTGAGTGAGTACGCAAGTGACCCTTACCTCCCCAACGGTACATCCCCGTCACTATCACCGAGTCTTGGGGCATTCCCCCCTACCCGTGGAGAGGTTAAACACCTAGCTGCCCACTCCATCACCACCGGTTACTACCCAGCTGCAGCGGTGGTACTCCATCTTACCACACACCACGGGTGGCATCACGAACTGCAGATACACCATCCCCTGTAAATATCCCCTTTATTTGATTGGCCGCACGACCCCCGGGTCCAGACGCCCCTCAAGCCACCGCGGATCCGGATCCGAGCAGCTCGGCTGCTGACTTGGGGGGCGGCACACAGATATTGCCCTTGGTGGAATTTTAACCCAGAACCCCAGCGCTGCAGTGCTAAAAACTGAGCCACTGTGCCACCCTTTCTATTCCCTATAATAAGTTTTCCCATTTACAGGCTTAAACTGTTGTACCAATAACACAAATTAGATCAGGAAAACTTGTTATGTAGAAGAGAAAAAGATCAAACCAAACTGGACTATTCATTGCAACTATGTTCATAGTGATATTTTAAATATAGTCCAAAAGAATTGGTCTTATTCGCATCTCTAGGCTGAGGGCAATGTTGGGTGTCGTTGTTGAGGGCAATTTTGGATGACAATGCAGCAGTTCTGTTTAATATTCTGGGACTTATGGTGGCATGTAGACTGGAAGCTTGAGGTTTAATCCTTTAACATGGTTTTTAAATTAGTTCCTTCTATGAGTCTTGAATGGGGTTTGATAATACATAAACTCTTGGATCCCTGTATCCAGTTGCCAGTTATAAGTTCCTCTTACCCTGGTTCACTCCCATTTCTCTCTTTCTTCCTTAGGTAGTTTGAGTCCTGTTTCTAACCTCGGTTCATGTTTTAGCTACTCTGTTGCTTAACCTTGCTCCTGCTACTGACTTCTTGGTTCTGAAATCTCTTTCTGACCATCCATCCTCTGCCAGCTTTCTGTACTTGTCAGCAGCTTCTCTGTATACTCAACCCCGGGTCCCTGTGTAGGTCCAGATCCCTTTATAGTGGTTAAAGGGCAAAGGCCAGGGTTCTGCTGGGACCTGCTAGACAGCGTAACTAGCACAAAGTCTATCCATAAAAGCCCTTTTAACTGCTGCCAGCCTTCCAATAACAGTGCATGCTGAAAGACATGATGATAAAAGACAGTTGCTCAAGCTCTGGTAGTCTTGAGTCTTTTATGTCAGTGTAATATTTACATCCAATACTATACATCTCCTGCAGAGGTTGCTATCCTTGGCTTTTGTGAGAAGCTAGAATTAAAGGTTGTTGTCCAAAATGAAAATTAATTTTAATCCTAAATACATATCTATTTAATATAATTTAATATATTTTCTAATATATTTTAATACAAAAGTCCCTACTGTTCCCTCACTACTCTAATAACTTTATATTATTCTTTTTACTATATGTTATTTGATGATGCTTTGCTGCAGAATTCCAGTGCATGCTGGAAGAGTCAAATGAGTCATCATTAGGGGGCAGAGACTGAGGTCAATGACGCAGTCTCTGCCCCCTCTCTGAAATGAAGGGTCATCAGTGACATCCATTTCTGGGGCTGGGCTAGTCCCTGGTCTTCTAAGCATGCATCGGTTGTTAATTCTTATTTCTGTGCAATATGTACAGTGACATTGTGGTTGCACGCTGGCTCTGACCATAAATGATGAGCTGGAAAGAGCGTGCACTGTCAGTGTGCATTTTTAGGAGAGAACGAGTCAGAAAAGTCCAATCGTGCCTCGGCAAGTGACGGCACTGGTTTCTGCTTTTCCAGCACACCAGGTAATTTTCTTACAACAGGCACTGACAGTGTACTCTCTTACCACATCATCAGCTCTGATCAAAGCCGTTAAGCAAGCGCACTGTCCCTGTGCATTTTGCACATTCACAAGAATCTACTGAGCATACATTAGAATTGACAACCAATGCATGCTGAGTATAGCTGGGACTAGCGTGGCCCCTGAAGTGGACGTCACTGATGGTGTTTGAATTCAGAGAGGGAGAAGAGGCTGGTGCTAAAAACAAATAAAGCAATCAGAGAGTGTAGTGAGTAAGGACTTTTTAGATTAAAGGTACCTTCACACATAACGAGATCGCTAGCGAGATAACGCAGCAGCGATCCCGGTAGCGATCTTGTTATGTGTGACACCTACCAGCGATCACGCCCCTGCTGTGGGATCTCTAGTCGTTGCAGAATGGTTCAGGCCATTTTCTTCAAAGGCGTTTGTGACGACATGGACTCTCATGGGTTAAAGTTTCTTAACATTCAGCCAGACTATTGTTCTTATGTGTGCTAAGTCATGTTTGCTTAGCTATTGTTCTCCAGACTTTTCCAGTAATCATTGTATTGTAGTTGTGTATTGATAATGTAATTACCTTAGTAGCCATTATCTAGTCGGTGACTTGCTGACTCCATGTAGATATACTGAGTCTTTCTATGCACATCATTTAAATGAACATTATCCATGCAGCTTGAAATTCATCCAATGGGAGAAGCAATCTTGTCCAACCAATCGATGAGGACGCAGTGTATCCTAAGGGAAGGTTATGGCTATAAAAGGGACTTCTTTAAGCCACCAGGGTTGATGAAGGTTGATGGATGCTGATGGATCCAGTCTAAGCTCTTTGGAGCTGACTAGAGGATCAGGATATCTTATGGCTTCAATCTAGGGACCCCGGTTCCGGTTGGAGACCATATCCACAGCCTAGGGATTTCGACTCCGGCTGCCAGGATTGTAACATCAAACCAGGACTACCTAAGGAGGACACTCAGGTTGGGACAGTTCAGTCACCTGTTACAGACTTTGCAGACCTCACACAGCTTCCTGAATCTGGCATTATTCCTTTCTCGGTGGGTGCCCGCCAAAAGCGGGGTGCTGCTGGACTGGAGTAAGCGGCCCTGGAAGCTCTGAGGCATGGACATTCTAAATCCCTGGTGAGCCAGCGGAAGGGTGAGACTCTGTTGCCTGTTACATTTGTGTTTTGCTGGTTATGTGTTATGTGCCGTTAATTGTTTGGGGATCCAATAAAGTCTAATTATTGTGGTTCCCTCACCCTGTGTTGTCTGAGTAGTGTTACGCCCACGGTTAAGGAGGCCGGCGTTCAGTTGGGATGAGCCCTGAGCCATGCTGTCTTTCTAAAGGTGGCGGGTTTTAGTGGACGAGAGCACCCACTGAGCCCCGTGTCTCCACAGCGTTGTCTTGCTGGGCAGGACATATCGCTGTGTTTGACACTGTGTGACAGGGTCACAGTGACTGCTGAGATCGTTATACAGGTCGCTACTGCGACCTGTATCATTCCTGCATCTCTGGTAAGATCTGACTGTGTGACATCTCACCTGCGACCTCCCAGCAACTTACCTGCGATCCCTATCAGGTCGCATCGTTTTCAGTATCGCTGGTAAGTCAATGTGTGTGACTGGGCCTTAAGTATATTATTAAAGAGATTAGACTATGACATTAAATGCATTAGCATTCGGGATTAAATTAAATTTTAGTTTCGGACCTCTTTGCCACAGTGGCTAGCTTTTGAAGGGAGTTGTCTGTACTAAGAGAGACAATTTAGTAAGCTACAATGATCACAGCTCCACCCACTATGATAGCCAATTGTTATGCTATTTGGTTCCACAAATACCTTAAGGGTATGTTCACAATTAAAAGAACTACCGCACTTTTTGTCTGTGTTTATGGATGAAAAAGTCGCCAAATTGCTGCAGCAAGTTGGATTAGATTTTACCAAATATCATTTTCACACTTTGTGAAGAATCTGCACCAAACTGTCATATGATCAGACGGTATACTGCAATAGAAAGAGGTTTCATACGTTAACCTCTTCACAACCTAGGATGTATATGTACATCTTAGGTTGCCTCCCCTGATCAGCAGACATATGAGGCTAACAGGTGTGGGTGGATCAGAGATCCACCCAAAATTGTTAACCCCTTATATCGTGCTGTCAAGCTCTGACAGCGCGATCTAACGCACTTTAGCTGGGACTGCGCTGTTTCTGCCGCCATCGGTGGCTCCGTGACACAATCACTGGTCGCCAATGGGTTGCCATGACAGCACGGGGTCAGATGATTACCCCTATTGCTGTCATAACTCACTTCCTGTGAATACCAGCAGAGCATCAGCACTCACAGGAGATCAGCATTTTTCCTGATCAGAGCGATGCTGAAGCACGGCTTTCTCTGATCAGCACAAGCTCAACATGATCATGACTAAGGACGATCGAGTCTGAAACACGTAGATCGGAGGAGTTATGTTTTATTCCTTCTTCCCCCTTTTTTAACCATTATTGGAATAAAATGAAAATGTAACTTTATTTCAAGTTTTTATGGACGTTCTTTGTGCTGGGGATCTGCCTTTTTTTGATTGAGTACAGAATGACGGTTCAAACCAAGCATAGGCAATTGTGCATCATGGTGGGACCAAACATTTAAGTGCATCTTCCCACCTGCTTGTTTTCCCTCTATCTCCACCCTCTGCTCTTCTTTGATTGACATCTCTGGGTTATGGAGCCAGAGAAGGGTAGAAATAGGAAAACCAGCAGGTGGGAAGGTGGATTTATATGTTTGGCTCCGCTATGATGCATGAGTGCCTGTGCTTTAATGAGGTCTTTTAGTTTTCCTGACAAATCTTTTTTGAGGCAAAATCCATAGAAGATGATCAATACTTCTGTACAAATTTCCCCAATGTTCACATGATTCATTATCAGGATGATCACTTGGGCCACCTATTTTCACACACAAACAATTTCTTTGGTTTAGATGCTGTTTTAAGGGTGCACTTCTTATCATGTAAATAAATAAATAAATAAAACCCTTCTGTTACCTTAATGGAGTTTTCTTTAAAAAAAAATAAAAAATCACCACTTACATAATAAGCGCTGGTGGCGATAAAATTGGAACTTTTAGCGGATCACATTACTGAGCTCATTTAGACATGATGATCATCACTGCAATCAGTCAGATCAGAGAGAAAATTGCTACACCTAATATGATTTTACTGCCTATATCAAATTATCAATGTAATTTTCATCTGCAAATGTAATAGTAGTAACAGTATTAGAGGGTTAACAGTATCAACAGTGCAATTCTCATTCCATTCTAGTGCAGACTCCTTTATACATTTCATGAGACAGAAACATATAAAGTTGTCAGCACCATGACACGTTTCACATGCTGCCAGCCTGCAGATAATGGTATAATAAGCCATCCTTCAGTCGTCCCGGTCAGAGTTTATCAATGCTTTGTGAAAATTTCTGAAGCTGCAGTTCCTAGTTCCTACAGCAGGGGATGCTGTATGCAAAAAGCCATGTGTGGCCTTTATAAAAGTGAAATGTAACTGTCCAAAAGTGAGCAGAACTTTGGTTTCCAATGAGCTAACATATGAATAAAAGATGAGCTGGCATCAGTCGTGGTGTTATGTAAAGTCTTGCTATGAAAGATATCTGCTAAATATTTCTTTACATATACTGCTCAGGATAAATACTCTGTGTCTAAATATTGGATGTGGCACCAAAATGGTTGAGGAAAATTCTGCACTGTTAGGCACAGTTCACATGTCCTGTAGTCATCTGTTAGAATGGATCCATTGGGAAGCTGATTTTTGCCGAATCTGTTTTTTTTTCACATGAGAGTCTATGGACAATGGATCTGTTAACGTATATGACGTGCCCACGAGGTCTTTGGGGGTTACTCCTCACCGGGTCGGTGTCGATTTACGTTGTCACAGCGGCCTGGCCCGGTTTCGTGACCCCGGCGGTGTCAATAAAGATGGGGATGGGGATAATGGGAGTAGTTATTCGTGACGACACCTGTGGTATGCGGCCAGTTATTAGCCACCATTGAGGAAAGTCTCTCTCTTCTGGGACAAAGGGTGACACAGCTCGGGTGTTGCAGCTGTCCACAGGTAGAGCTAGGCCCCATGGGGGATGTTGGGAGTAGTAGTCGCCTTTGGCGCAGGGGTGCGATGTTGAGAGCACCGGCAGTGATGGGATGACACAGAGGGTGCAGTTCAAGCTCTTTTACTCACTGATAACACGCCGCCATTGGAGTGCTGGGCTGCGCTGTGATGGGCTTCAGCTGATCTCGGATACTTCGGAGGTTGAGGACGGTGTTCCCTTCTGTGCGTCACCTTTCTACGGTTTTTCTCCACCCCAGCTCCTGGGCCGTGGAACGGGTCACGAGTGCCTTCCACACTCCTCGCGAAACATGGGATTCCCCTTTTTCCTAAGAAACCGGGTCGACCTTCAGCTCCAGACCATGGACCCCTGACTATCCGTGTCCGCGCTTGTTTGTCTGTTTCTGAGTCCGACCAGACTCGGACACTGTCTGGTGCTCACTCCCGACTCCTGTTGTTTGCTGCTGCACCTGTCGGAGACTGCCTGTGTGTGTGTGTGATGGCTTCTAACTACCCCTGTTGGTGCCCCACCTCCTGGGTTCCTGAACTAGTGTGCATGAGGTCCCATGCCTCGTAATGGCAACCCCCGCACCTACCCTAGCCCAGTACCAGTGGAAGAGCTCCTGTGTTATGTCATGGATGAGTGTATTGCTGGTAATTTACTGGTGCTGACCTCCTCCATATCCGAAATGAATACTGCACCTCGGGTGAGGTGTAGTACCCTGTGGAATATCTGTGAAGCCGCAGGGGCACCACAGATAGCCATTTAGCCATCTGCTGTACTTGCATTTGTAATGGATCAATTACAAATGTTACAAATGGACGATTAATAGCAATTTAATTGATCCATTGTCCATAGACTCCACATGTAAAAAAGGATCCAGTCAATCTGTTTATCAAAAGACAAAAAAATTGTGCTTGTACAACTTTTTTGCAAACGGCTGTCTAACAGATCCGTGATAACGGATGACTATAGGACATGTGTACTCAGCCTAATTTTAGTTTTTTGGTGGAGTTCTTGGTGAATTTTAATGCTGTGTATTTTCATTGTCAAAAATGTAGCATCTTACAATGTCAGAAAAGGGATGGGATTTAGGCTGGAGTCACACTTGTGAGTGACTCTCACGAGTCTCGTATCACCCGACACGGCCGCATACTCTCCTGACAGGAGCGGGTTGGCTGCATGTATTTCTATGCATCTGAGACGCTTGTGTGCGGGAAGCCTCAGGCCGTGCCTGGTGATGCAATGTGAGACTTGCAAGGGGGACGCTGGTCTTAGGGCATGTGCGCACGTTGCGTTTTTTCATGCGTTTCCGCAGCGTTTTGAACTGCAGCGTTTTAATGCCAAAATGCATGTTTTTTTTTTCCAAGAAAATTCTATGGGAAATAGGCATATTTTGTGCGCACAATGCGTCCAAAAACGCTGCGTTTTTTGTGTCAAAATTTTGTCAAAATCTCTGTGTTTCAAAAAGCAACATGTCAATTGTTTTGAGCGTTTTTGCAGCATTTTTGAAGTCAATGAGAATTATCTAAACGCATCCTAAATTCAAATTAGTGCATTTTACTTGCATTTTTATGCGATCTGCATGTATATTTGTCAACAAAAACGCATCCGTTTTTGGCTGGTAGTGAGCTCAATGGCTTCCCTGATTACATCACATCCTCAACTAACGTAGAGTTCAATTTTGCAAAGACATTTTCTAAGAGATTCTACCTATTCAACAGAATGTATTGAATGTTTGGTAGCATGAAATGACATCAGTAGATGTCTATTTTTTTATTTTTTTTTCATTTCTGGAAACTTTATTCTATCATGACAATGTTTTGGAAACGCAACTACCAAAAAGCAAGAAAAACGCATATGAAAAGCAATCAAAACGCACCTAAAATGCACCGAAAGCTTACTAAAATGCATGCGTTTTTCAAGCGTTTTTGTGGTCAAAACCAAATTTGACATTGCCAAATTCTGCTAGAGGATGCGTTTTTTTCTGCAAGGTACAGAACGCAACGTGCGCTCATGCCCTTAAGGAAACCTCCTTCCCGATGTGCTTGTTTTTACTAAGCGTAAACTGACCCATGGTGCACATTTCAAATCCACAACGTAAATTCCTCTTGCGGGTACGTTGAGTTTTATGTGCAAATTTTCGCCTTTGAATTGCATCAGATGTGGAAAATCCGCAGGTAAAAAACGCATGTAATCCGCATATGACTGTATAAATAAGGTTCTGTCAAAGCCAAATACTAGGAAGTATAAAAAACAAAACAGCATTATCTAAAACATGAAATACCAAAAAGAGACATAAAACGCAGTGTCAAAAACACAATAAAAATGTATGTAAAAAACACCCCAAAAAACCACAATGAAAAAAATGCAAGTAACCTAATTTATATAGAAGTGCAGAAAATCTGCAACACCAAAAACTCCCCAAAAGCTCCTTGTAGAAACGAAGCTTGAAGACATTTAGTTTGTCAGTGTTAGGGCTGCTTCTCACTTGCGAGTTTCTCGCAGTAGAGCAATGTGAGAAAATCTCGCATTGGAATCAGGCACATGTTAGTGAATGATTCAGCTCTCATCTGCGAATTTTTTCTCAGTCCAAATCGGACTGAGAAAAAAATCGCAGCATGCTGCTTTTTTGCGAGTTTCTACTGCGAGTTTCTCCAATGCAAGTCTATGGGAGCGTGTAAAAAATTGGATGTCACGGGACGGCACTCACACCATCCTAGTGACATCCGATTTTCTAAATACATTTCTCGCATGTTTCCTAAAACACTGGAAATGAGCGATGTCTCCCAAAGTCTGTCAATCACTATTCTCTGTCAGTCGGTCTCTCCCTCTCGGTCTCTATTCTCTCTCTGTCGGTCCGTCACTATCTCTGTCCCCCTCTCACAGTCTGTCAGTCATTTTCCCCTCCTCTCTCATACTCACCGTTCCCCGATCCCCGGCGCCGCGCTGCACGGCATTCACACTGCTGCGGCGGCTTTTACTATTTTGAAAAAGCCGGCCGCTCATTAAACAATCTCGTATTCCCTGCTTTCCCCGCCCACAGGCGCCTATGATTGGTTGCAGTGAGACACGCCCCCACGCTGAGTGACAGGTGTCTTACTGCAACCAATCACAGCAGCCGGTGGGCGGGTCTATACTGTGCAGTGAAATAAATAAATAAATAATTTAAAAAAATGGCGTGCGGTCCCCCCCAATTTTAATACCAGCCAGATAAAGCCATACGGCTGAAGGCTTGTATTCTCAGGATGGGGAGCTCCACGTTATGGGGAGCCCCCCAGCCTAACAATATCAGTCAGCAGCCGCCCAGAATTGCCGCATACATTATATGCGACAGTTCTGGGACTGTACCCGGCTCTTCCCGATTTGCCCTGGTGCGTTGGCAAATCGGGGTAATAAGGAGTTAATGGCAGCCCATAGCTGCCACTAAATCCTAGATTAATCATGTCAGGCGTCTATGAGACACCCTCCATGATTAATCTGTAAGTTACAGTAAATAAACACACACCTGAAAAAATCCTTTATTAGAAATAAAAAACACAAACACATTCCCTCATTACCAATTTAATAACCCCAAAAAGCCCTCCATGTCCGGCGTCATCCACGGACCTCCAGCGTCGCTTCCAGCATGAAGGTGACAGGAGCTGCAGCAGACACCGCCGCTCCGGTCATCTCCACACAGCAACTGAGGTGAGTAGCGCGATCAGCTGAGCTGTCACTGAGGTTACTCGCGCCCACCGCTGGATCCTCCAACAGTGACAGCTCAGCCGATCACGCTACTCACCTCAGTTGCTGCGTGGAGGTGACCGGAGCGGCGGTGTCTTCTGCAGCTCCTGTCACCTTCATGCTGGAAGCGACGCTGGAGGTCCGTGGAGTACGCCGGACATGGAGGGCTTTTTGGGGCTTATTAAATTGGTAATGAGGGAATGTGTTTGTGTTTTTTATTTCTAATAAAGGATTTTTTCATGTGTGTGTGTTTATTTACTGTCACTTACAGAATAATTATGGAAAGTATCTCATAGACGCCTGACATGATTAATCTAGGATTTAGTGGCAGCTATGGGCTGCCATTAACTCCTTATTACCCCGATTTGCCAACGCACCAGGGCAAATCGGGAAGAGCCGGGTACAGTCCCAGAACTGTCGCATATAATGTATGTGGCAATTCTGGGCGGCTGCTGGCTGATATTAAAAAATTGAAAAAAATCCAGCACTCAAAGCATTCAACTGAAATTGTTTTATATTTTATTCATTGATCTGTGTAATTATTAAAGACGTTTCGGTCATCCGACCTTCATCAGTTTACACTACAATAAAAAGATACATAAAAATTTTTTAAGTATACAGAAATAATGGCATTATACAATCATGGTAACAAAAAAGGGCAGAAATATTCACCACATTATAATGCATGAACCATAAACTATGATATACAAAAAATGTCAACAAAAAGACAAAAATGAAGAATCTGTCAGTTGAGCCGCTTCACTAGCAGATATAATGTCCACCTGAAGATATAATTGAAATACAGATAAAATGTAGCATAATAGAACCATTATACAACAAAAGGGGAACCAAACAGGAAACCCAAAAATTTATCCAAAAAATGTATATCTTGCTAATATAGAAGGACAAAGAGCCTAAGCACCAGCACTGAGACACTATTCTAATCTAATAAAATAGACAATACACAGAAATGCCATGTAATGAACACTCACCAGAAAGGGCTCTGTAGAAATATATGGAAAAGCTGGACCAGAGGAAAAAGCTGCCCGTCCGGGTCTGCAGTCAATGTAATCTGACAGTCCAATGTCCAGATTTAAATAGACCGCTCAATTAGCTCATTAACAAGTTACAGAGCGTCACTTCCGGTCCGAAAACCGGAAGTGACGTCACGGAGCGTCACTTCCGGTCCGAAAAACGGAAGTGACGTCACCGGCTGGCAAAGTGTAAATCCTGATGGTTGGCAACTGTAGACATATACAGACAGCCGCTCCTCACCACAGGACGTCACTTCCGGTCCGCAAACCGGAAGTGACGATCCTGGTTGGCAAAATGTAAACCAGATGGTTGGCAAGCGCTAAAATTGCGCTGACTGGCAATATCACCTTATGCAATAACCATGAAATAAGGGTAATTAAGCCCAAACTAGTGTAATGATTAAGAGACTCTATGGGTAACATTATTTAAAGACAAATTACCTAAAAGATCAAATGAAAGAAAAAATAAAAAATAAAAGAAATAAAATGAGAGGACTAAGGGAATGGTGTATTTATTCAGAATCAATTTAATAATTTTTTAATTTTTATCAACTATAATCAACCCTAGTAAAAAAAGGGAAAAAAGAAAAAAAGAATATTGATATTGTTAGGCTGGGGGGCTCCCGATAACGTGGAGCTCCCCATCCTGAGAATACCAGCCTTCAGCCGTATGGCTTTATCTGGCTGGTATTAAAATTGGGGGGGACCGCACGCCATTTTTTTAAATTATTTAATTATTTATTTCACTGCACAGTATAGACCCGCCCACCGGCTGCTGTGATTGGGTGCAGTGTGACACCTGTCACTCAGCGTGGGGGCGTGTCTCACTGCAACCAATCATAGGTGCCTGTGGGCGGGGAAAGCAGGGAATACGATATTGTTTAATGAGCGGCCGGCTTTTTCAAAATAGTAAAAGCCGCCGGAGCAGTGTGAATGCCGTGCAGTGCCGGGGATCGGTGAGTATGAGAGAGGGCTGCTAACTTCAGTCACTCGGGGGATTAGTGGTCACCGGTGAACCCTTCACTGGTGACCGCTAATCAGGACGCGGCACAGACAGAGCCGCAGCATGACAATGAAGTCGGGTGAAGTTCACCCGAGTTCATTCTGATTGTGCGGCTCTGTCTGTGTCTGCTGTCATCTGCCATTCAGCTCTGCTGCATGGCTGTCTGTGTCTGCTGTCAGCGGCCATGTAGCAGCGCTGAATGGCAGATGACATAGTAAAAAATACGCATTACACACGCATTACACACGCATTACACACGCTAGTAAAATCATTAATTTATTCAGAAATAGCATCGCACTTGCGTTGCACTCGCACCTAACGTGAACTAAAATCAGCCGAGTTTTTTTTCAGCCCAGTCGGACCGATTTTACTCGCATAGATGTGTTTCCAGCCTTAAGGCCACTTTACACGCTACAATTTATCTGACGATATATCGTCAGGGTCACGGTTTTCGTGATGCACATCCGTCATCGTTAGCGATTTCGTTGCGTGTGACACCTACGTGCGACTCCAAACAATCGCAAATAGGGTGAAAATCGTTGATTGTTGACATGTCATTCAGTTTCAAAATATTGTTCGTCGTTTGGAACGCAGCAGACATATTGCTATGTTTGACACCCTGCCAACGACGAACAACATCCACGCGACCACCTTGGTCGAACAATATATCGCTGAACGATGTAGCGTCGTTTGTGAGATGGGTACGTGTGTACTTACGCTCATGTGTTTTACTATTGCAGAAGACCTGTTAAGGCTCATGCGCACGTTGCGTCCTGACCAGTGCAGAAATAAATGCACCCTCTGGCAGACTTTATGCTGCGTATTGACAAAAAGAATGCATCCAAAATGCATGTATTTTGGATGCATTTTGCATGCATTTTACATGAGTTTTGGATGTATTTTTGTCAGTGTGGTCCCCCGGCAATTCAGCTCTGCTACATGCCCACTGACAGCAGAAACAGACAGAGCCGTGCGATGAGAATGAACTCGGACTTCATTGTCATCCCGCGGCTCTGTCTCTGTGTGCTGTCATGAACTCAGATGAACCTCCGAGGTCAGTGCCAGGACACAGGAGTCCGCAGCAGTGACGTCAGAGCTTCACCCGATTTCACTGACATCGCGCGTGTCTCTCTCTCTGTGTTCCAGCCTGATTTGCGGTCACAAGTGAAGGACTCACTTGTGACCGCAAATCCCCTGAGTGACTGAAGTGAGCAGCGCAATCAGCGGTGCTGTCACTCAGGTGACCCGTGGCCACAGCTGGAGTCCTCCACCTGAGAGCGATTGCCGCTAGTAACCTGAGTGACATCATCGCTGATCGCGCAGCTCACTTCAGTTGTTGCGTGGAGCTGACAGAGAGTGGTCGTGGTCTGTGGCCGCTCGCTGTCAGCTTCATATAGCAGAGCTGAAAGCGTCGTGGTACTTCATGTGGATTACGTCGAACCTGGAGGGGTATTTGGGAATTAATAAAGTGGTGAAAGAGGGTGTTTTCTTTGTCTTTCATTCCAAATAAAGGATTTTTTGGATGTGTGTATTTATTTTCTTTAACTTACAGGTTAATCATGGAAGGTATCTCGGGGAGACGCCTGCCATGATTAACCTAGGACTTAGTGACAGCTATGGGCTGCTGCCATTGACTCCTTATTACCCCAATTGCCATCGCACCAGGGCAATTTGGGATGAACCGGGTAGAGTCCCGGGACTGTCACATTTAATGGATGCGGAATTCCGGGC
The DNA here is from genome assembly GCF_048569485.1 of Anomaloglossus baeobatrachus. Classification (NCBI taxonomy): domain Eukaryota; kingdom Metazoa; phylum Chordata; class Amphibia; order Anura; family Aromobatidae; genus Anomaloglossus; species Anomaloglossus baeobatrachus. The sequence continues at coordinate 469,376,726 of NC_134355.1, read as the reverse complement.
GGCTGTTGGCTGATATTGTTAGGCTGGGGGGATCCTCATAACGTGGACCTCCCCATCCTGAGAATACCAGACTTCAGCCGTATGGCTTTACCCTGGCTGGTATCCAAATTGGGGGGGTCCACACGTTTTTTTCTTTAATTACTTATTTATTTTTTTTACTGCACGATATAGACACGCCCGCCGGCGGCTGTGATTGGTTGCAGTGAGACAGCTGTCACTCAACGTGGGGGCGTGTCTGACTGCAGCCAATCATAGGCGCCGGTGGGTGGGGGGAGCAAGGAATACGAGATGGAATAATGAGCGGCCGGCATTTTCAAAAGAGGAGAAGCCACCAAAGTGTGAACGCCGTGCAGAGCCACGCCGGTGATCGTGGATCGGTGAGTATGAGAGAGGGGGTGGGAGGGAGAGACCGACATCGACAGAGAGAAAGAGAGACCGAAAGACCTGCATTTGTTATGTCAAAAAAACATGCGGATCGCAACAAAAATGCAGTGCAAATGCACTGCTGAGCATTTTGGTAGCATTTTTCTACAACTCATTGATTTCAATGGCTGTAGAACCCTGCAAAAATGGACAAAAGAAGTGACATGCTGCATTTCTAAATGCAGAGATTTTGTCAAATTTTTGACAAAACATTGCGTTTAAAAAAGCATCATGCGCACGGATTTTGCATGATTGTCATAGACTTTGCTGGGGAGGAAGAATGCATGAATTTTGACAATGTGATGCTGCAGCTTAAAACGCTGCAGAAGCGCAAAAAAAAAATGCAACCTGCGCACGAGCCCTTAGACTTCTCTCTAGCTGAGTGCTTGGAAAAAGTAACAAATCCATTAGAGCTCCAATTCTTACAGATCTCTCTGCTCTCCCCTTTATTCTCAATGTGATAGGCCTCATTCAGACATATGTGTTCTATCCATGACTTGTACCCATTATAGTTTATGGAGGTGTTTTTTTTCATGGACCATTCAAAACTCACTGAGACCGATCAGTTTTTTCCCTTGGTAAAGCCTGTTTGGTGAAGTTAATGATGCCTATAATGATATCAGCATTGAAGTGCTGATCCTTAAATTGATGTCCGCGTGTTGGTGAACAGTGTCACCACTTATAAAATATATACAACTGGAATAGCAGTTGCCTGTTGAATGGTCGTGGCAGGTGATTCCAGCAGGTCAGGGAATCCCGGTGTGGTGCACCCGCGAGTTGAAAATAGCTGGTTGCAGCAGGGAGCAGTGGAGGCAGAGACGTGATGGTAACTATGAGCTTTGGCCAAAAGCGTCTATAGTTACCAAGTGCGTATCCAGCATAAAGCGTGTGACGTTACCGTGCTCTGCTCTGTCAGCTCTGAAAATGGCTGCTGGTGGAGGATCATATACCCAGACCTGTCTTTCTGTCTGTCTTCTGTCATGCTCCTCTGTGACTCCATGGACTAGCCAGGTAGTCACAGGTAGGCCCTTGCATAACACCTGTCCCATAAAAAGGTGTCATCAGCCACCCTTAAACCCTAGTCACCTCCCTCAGAGCTTAATGGACACACCAGGGGGGCGGAGCCTGGCGGTTGGCATGCCCACCGAGGAGTTCAGAGGGCTTGAGGCAGGAAACACAAGTCAGTTGTCAGTCAGTTGTCAGTCAAGGTTGAGGAGGAAAGTGCAGCAGGCCTGTGGTGACCGGTCTGCAGCGGGAACTGACAGGTGCCAGGGTTGTAGCCCTGGTACCTCGGCTAGGAGGCACACGGTGGCCTAGCCTGCAGGAGCCGGGAAGATGGCCAGGTGGAACCGTGGTGAACCGGGACAGCGTAGTGTCCCGCCGGTACCGACCCGGGGAACTGACTGGAAACCGAAGCACACAGGGGGGTACTCAGACCCTGAAACGAGGTTCAGAAGCCACTGGACTGAGTTTATTCACTGATTGAGGTCTGGACTATAGGTCCTTTCCCACCCAAGTACCGACTGAAGACAACAGCCCACCGAGGGGGATAGAAAGCCACCGCACAGGCAGAGAGATCCCACGGGCCAGCATCTGCGGGCAAACGGGCTTTCCCAACGCACATACCGCCAGGGAGCGGACTCCCGTCGCTGAAACGAAGGCAGTCTAAATACACACTACACGGTGCAGGAGAAAGGCGAAGACCACCAACCCGAGTAGGGGGAACCAGACGCAGCCGCTGCGGGCACCGACCACCATCATCTTGGTTTACCAGAGACTTTTGTGCATCAATCATAGTGAGTACAACTGTGTCCTTGGGCCGCGCACCGACAAGCACCGACATGCCATCCCAATCGGGTCCCGGCCCATCACCCCTGCCCACGGAGGGGATTACACCTTTGCTGCGCAACATATCCCCTGGGGTGTGTAGTAAACAGCAGCGGTGGTGTCCACATTCACCACAGCCTGTGGGTGGCATCACGAACTTAACTAAAAATCGCGGCCCCGGCCGTAAACCTATCCCCTACGTAGCGCCAGCATCCTTTCAGAGCGAAGTGACCCCGGGTCTGGAGGTGCTCGAGCCACCCACCAACGAGCCCGGATCCGAGCGGCTCGGCTGCGGCCGAGCACGGGGCGGTACACATCGACTCTTCTGGCGTCACTAACAGGATACTTACCTACTAATCACCTGCGCCTTGAAGTGGAAGTCAGCGGTGACCCATTGAAAAATTTCAGAATCCGCCATCTTGCCGCCATCTTTTGGCGTGAAGATTCCCGCCAAAGCCTTCTTCCCCGCGAAAAGAGCGCGAGAGTTGAAGCCCCACCCCTGGGAATACGGCCGTGCCGAAAAGCGCGCAGTCGAAAAACGAAACTGATCGGCCGAAAAAGTGAGTGCCGCGAAAATACCAAGGGGGAGAAGCAGGAAGAGCTTATGTAACTGCAGCTGAAAAGTACAGGAATGCCAGGACTCTGCCGAAACACGTTCCTGGATACCAAGGCGGCAGGATGTGTCGGAGTACGCAGGCCCAAGCCCACTTCATGCTGGCAAAGTGGGCGTAGGAGATGAAGGGCATGGCTGTGTCGCGGGCGGAGGAGGGGACGCTGCGCTCTCCCTCTGCTCGGGTCCGGCTGCCGCTGCTGCTGCGGCCTCCGCTGCTCGGTGGCTCGAGCGATGTGCCGGATCCTGGGGACTCGAGTGGCGCTCCTCGCCCATGAGTGAAAAGGGGGATTGGTTTTGGGGATTTATTGTCCGTGACGCCACCCACGGTTGTGGTGATTGTGTGGACACCACCGCTGCTCTGTATGGGGATCCCGGGAGCGGTGACAGGGAGCAGCTTTGTTGTTATTTCTCCCCTCCGTGGGTAGGGGATTGGTTGTCCCGGGGCCCGGTGATGGGGTAGGGATGGATGGCAGGCCGGGTGTAGGGCCTGGTGAGGTGCAGGGTCGCGGGGGCAGCGCTGTGCCGTATGGCACGGTGGTACTCACTCAGCCTGACACATTGACACAGTTCTCGGTAAAACACACGGCTGGAAAGACGGTTCTCACGGACGGCTGCTGTTGCTTTTCCCCGGTAGTTAACGGTGACTGTCTCTTTCCCTGCACCTGAGTTCAATGTTGGTAGCGATGGATTCCCACCGGTAACCTGCTCCCCGGCTTGGATATGGGCCGGAGGAGCCCCTCTTTGCCCGCAGGCGCTGGCCCTGAGAAACTGGTGCCTTGGCGGTGGCGGTGTCTCTCTCATACGGTTGGACTGTTGCCTTCAATCGGCACTTAGTTGTTTGGAGACCTGGGGGTCCCCTTCACTGACGGATTTGGCAAATTCACGGTGACTCCTAGCCTTGCCGGAATCCGAAAGGCCCCTGCCAATGGTGCTGGCTTCTCCTTGTGTACCGGTCCAGTACCGCCGGGCCACCACCCGTCCACGGTCCTTACGGCACCTCCGATAGGCCACTCCTGCAGACGGTCACCGCTGTCTGCTAACCTTGCTGTCTCAGTCCAGGGCACACACCCGGACCAACTTCAGGCTTTCAATCTGTCACTTTTCTCCTTTTACTTCCACTGCACTACTACTCTCTCTCCTCTCCAAAACTGAACTGCCTGTTTTCCCGCCTCCAGGACTGTGAACTCCTCGGTGGGCGGAGCCAACCGCATGGCCCACCCCCTGGTGTGGACATCAGCCCCTAGAGGAAGGCAACAAGGATTTCAGGTTTAGCTTAGGTGTACCTAGCCAGGGTGTAGGGTGTGGTGGTGTCATTACCTGTGACCCCTGGCTTGCCCAGGGCGTCACAGCTGCAGCCGTCCGGGCGCGCAAAGTGGAGATGATCTCGGAGGAGCGGGTAAGCAGTGACCCACAGCCCTATGTTCCCCGAAATCGGCCGTCCTGGCTGAGGAGCCGGCCTGCTTCCGTCCGCCACGCCATTTCCCTCGTCACCCATGCCCGCAGCCAACACCCCAACCGACCCGCTGCCCCAGTCCGAAGCAGCAAAGCCCATACCATCTACTGGGGAGGACCCAGCTGCTGGGCCCTCATGCCTTACCGTCACCATCGTTCCAGCACCGCCGACGACATCCCATCCGCCCCGAGCATGGCCGCAACAGAGATGACGACGGCTCCGGCAGTCCGCCTGACCGCAACGGAGGCGATCCTCGCCCAGAAGTCGACCAAGGCAGCGATGCTGGTCGCTCCCAGGTACCCAGTCCCGGCTGTGGAGCAGCCGGAGTGCCCGTGCAGAGAAGAAGAGCAGGCCACTAAGCAGTGGGGCCCACGGCAGAATGTGAGTCCGGTCGTAGCCGGCGCCAGGGGCATCCGAGTGAGCCTGGCTCCTGGGCAGTAGGGGAGCATGGAGCCCGTGCCCCGTACTGGGAGCGGCGGCAACGGCAGCTGTGCCAAGGAATTGCTGTTTAAAGAAGAAAAATGTTAGAGGGTAGCGGTTCCTGTCTACCATACTGCCCGTCCCCGTTGGGACTTTGTTTGATCCCGTTGTTTTACACCCCATTTTAAAATGAACAAGGCCGAGAACTTGCAGGTTACTCAATAACTTTTGGGCTTGTAAATAATCCTGGACCACCCTTTTAGGTCCTACAGTCTCCGGAGAGGCTGGTTGGAGGAAGGGCCTGCGGCAGAGTAGGCCGGGGCCCCGTCACCATGGCAACCGGTGACTACCCTCCAGGCCAGGGGTCCGCTGGACGTGGGGCCTCTGAGAGACTGCCGGGTATGGAACTTTGTACCCGGCCCATTGTGGGCAACTCCCAGACCTGAACCCATTTCCTGGACTGGGGAAAAGGGGTGCTGACCTGTTCTTAGAGGCAGCATTAAGGCTAGGTTTGCTTGGTGGGCAAATGGAAGGACCCGGTCCCGTTCCCGTTGAATAAAAATGTTTTTTTTTTCCCGTTTGCAACGTTAACCCCTTCAGCCCCCGGGCACTTTCCGTTTTTGCGTTTTTGTTTTTTGCTCCCCTTCTTCCGAGAGCCGTAACATTTTTATTTTTCTGTCAATTTGCCATATGAGGGCTTGTTTTTTGCAAGACGAGTTGTACTTTTAAATGAAACCATAAGTTTTACCATATAGTGTACTGGAAAACGGCAAAAAAATTCCAAGTGCGGAAAATTGCAAAAAAAGTGTGATCGTACAATAGTTTTTGGGATCTTTTATTCACCATGTTCACCATATGGTAAAACTGATGTATCTATGTGATGCCTCAGCTCAGTGCGAGTTTGTAGACACCAAGCATGAATAGGTTTACTTGCATTTAAGGGGTTAAAAAAAATTCACAAACTTGTCCAAAAAAAGTGGCGCACATTTTGCGCCATTTTCCAAAACCCGTAGCGTTCTCATTTTTTGGGATCTATGGCTCAGTGATGGCTTATTTTTTACGTCCGAGCGCGGGGCGGTACACCTCCACCTTCAGCCATCTTATAGGTTGAGAGCTGTACAGTCGGTGAGGAAAGGTACAGTAATAGAGCAGAAGGAGAACCAGTCATACCTATATAATAGTGAGTACCACAAAGTCATGTCCCCAACACATTGGTGAAAATAAAAGGTAATATGACTGACCATGTTAACTTATTCTGCAGCAAGCAACAGACAGTGTAATACAGACGCTATAGGAGACAAATGGTCCAACATGCTTAATAAAATCTAATTCAAAAACGATTTTTAGGTCAAAATGCATGTGTGACGCCCCTGGACTATCAGGTTGTCACAGGGTGCTGTACGCTCTTTCTCTTCAGTGCAGTATCCAAGTCCCTCATGGTTCTGGGTCCCTATCATGCAGTGTTGCTTCCAACAGCAAATCAAATCCTAGATACACCCTGCACCACACCCACCAGGCACACTAGTGGGCGGCTTGAGCGGAATAGGGTCATCCACCTAGGGGTCAGGAAGGGGGGGGTGAGGAGTGTTGAGCAGTAGTGAAATGGAGTTGAGAGGTGGAGGAGTAAGGAGAAGGAATTTGGGAGTAATGGCTCCCAGGAGAAGCTTACAAGATTGCAGATGGTGGTCTGGACCTTGAGGAGTAGGACCCCCGGTCGCAGGGGATTGAGGCTAGGGGCCTGGGACCTGTCAGAGAAGACAGTCAGCAGCCTGGTCCTAGCACCGGTCTGGGACCGAAGGCATGGTGGGTTACACGGACCCTAAGTCGGGGAGAAGCTTCAGGCAACCCGGCAATTAGCCTGCGGAAAACAGAGCCTTTATGGACTGTTCCCACCAGCTCCAGAATCGGGGCACTAGTGCAACGAGGGGGATAGGGCCTTCCATACAAGCGGCACACTAAAATACCAAGCGTGAGCCCTGAGAGCAAGCTCCCACACTTAGCCATAGTGGGGAGTGGGGCCCAGCAAGTTCCAGACTACTGGGTCACTACGGTGAATTTACACTTTGTACCAGGAGGCAGGTCACAGATCACCAGGCAGCACTGCAGGGGACGGGACCCGGACGAGCTCCCCTTGAACGGCAGCGACACCCAGAGACTTGGTTTACCCGGTTGTCAGCATCTGCTTATTGACTGAGTGAGTACCTGAGTGATTTCCCCTTCACGGCACCCAATAGCACCATCCAGAGTCCCGGGGCCTACCCTACCCGTGGAGGGCAAAGACACCTGGCTGCTCCCTTCCATCACCCTGGGTACTCCCAATGGCAGCGGCGGTATCCCCAGTTACCGCACATTACAGGTGGCGTCACGAACTATAAGTCCCCTGTAAATATCCCCTTTTAGAGTGTGGCCCCTAAGCCCCCGGGTCCGGAGACCCTCGAGCCACGAACGGACAATACCCCCGAATCCGAGCGGTTCGATCCAATGCTGGGGTGGCATGTGTGTTAAGTAAGAAAAAAAATGTCTACAAAAGTGGATAACCCTTTAAAGGTTCAAACTGAAACACTGCTCCTATATATGGAAATATTATAAATGGTAATCATAGTAAACAAGATAAAAGAACATTAGGCCAGATTCAGTAAGAATGTATATGTCAGTCTTATTGATGCCTTGCAGGAGCCAGATTTGCCTGATTCATTAAGAAGTGAATGGAATCTGTCACCTGGTTTTTGCTACCTTGCCTTAGTGAATCACAATACAACAATGTATCACTGATATTATCATTTGTAGCCGTTCTGACAAGATCAGAATTTTTAGATTTAATCATGCAGCATAGCAGAAAGAGCTGTCCTGCCCACACCAGACTCTCAATAGAGATTTTTTTTCCTGACAAAGGTACGCCGAAAGGCGCATAGGGATTTTGGGACTTGGTGCCGCCACAGCAGCTGTTCGGATATTACCTCAGGTAATCACCATCAATACAACTTAGTTACTACCAGGGGCATAACGATCACGGTCGCAGGGGTCGCCACTGCGACCGGGCCCGAGGGCTTCAAAGGGCCCGCCCTGGACCTCAGCACTTGCTGCAGCTGGATGTGAAACCGAGTACCACATCCAGCTGACATGTGTTGCAGAACTGAGCCCAGTCTAGACCCTGTGTTGCAAACTGTGGCGGAACATGGTCACTGTGGCCGGCTCTGGGGATAACACATGTCCGTCTACTTAAAAAATGCATATGCACTTCTCTCTCCGCCCATAATCCCGCCCACCTCTTTCCACTGAAGCCGGAAACCAGTGCTGAGAGGTGGGTGGGCTTATGGGCAGAGAGAGCAGTAATAGCAGCACAGTGATTACCCGGCCCATGGCTTTATGTATCTGCTGGGTGATTGTCTGCTGCTATTAAAGAGAGCGTTTCACTGTTCTCCTGCCCATTTGGGAGTCAGTGCCCTGACAGCCTCTCCTCCAGTATACAGCACAGATGCTGTATGGTCCATGCAGACATATACTGTATTAAACATAAATATAACAAATATAGTGGGCATGTCTGCATTTGTGTGAATAAGTGACTGTTTACATGTGACATTTTAGTGATAAAATTCAGACATTAAAAAGTATAACTAATACTAAAAGCACAAAAAAACCCCACTTAAGGCCCTGTGCGCATGCTGCGGTTTTTGCCGCGGATTTGCCGTGGTTTTGCTGCATGAATTGCTGCAGAAAATGTTTATAACCTTTCTGCAGTCCTTCCCCAGCAAAACATATGGTTAAAAATAAGGTGTGCGCACACTGCGTTTTTTTCACCTACAGATTTTGCTGCAGAATTTCTGCAACAAAAAGAATGAGCATGTCACTTCTTTTCCGCAGGTACCTGCAGTTTTTTCCATAGATAATGGTAAAAAGTCGCAGGGACCCACCCGCAGCAAAACCGCACCAAACCGCGGTAAGACCACATGTGGATTTCGGTGCGCTTTTTTGTTTTTTTTTGCCGCAGGTGCGGAATTTTTTCACAGGGTGCGGAATTTTCTGAAGAAAATTCCATTTTCTAGTGCGCACATAGCCTAAAAATGGCAAAACTCGTGTACCATTAAAAAAAAACTACCATTTTTATATGCAAAATGAATAAATCTATAATATTATTTATTGCACAAATATGTACAGAAAAAAGGTGAATGGGGCCAAATACAAGGACGGGAAGATATACGAGGATGGGGGACAAAGATGCAAGCACGGGATGGGAAAACTAGATGCTGAGGGAATAAGGGGTACTTTACACATTGCAACATCGCTAGCATTTGCTGGCGATGTCGAGCGCGATTGCACCTGCCCCCGTCGCAAGACCAATATGTGGTGATCGCTGCTGTAGCGAACATTATCGCTACAGCAGCGTCACACGCACATACCTGCTCTGCGACGTCGCTGTGACCAGCAAACCGCCTCCTTTCTAAGGGGGCGGTTCATTCAGCATCACAGCGATGTCACAACACCATCACTGAACCGCCACCCAATAGAAAAGGAGGGGAGGAGATGAGCGGCCGGAACATGCCGCCCACTTCCTTCCTTCCTCCTTTTCCAGTGGACGCAGGTAAGCAGATGTTTGTCATTCCAGCGGTGTCACACATAGCGATGTGTGCTGCTGCAGGAACGACAAACAACATCGTACACGCAGCAGCACCGATATTATGGAAATGATCGACGTGTCAACGAGCTACGATTTTGCACGTTTTTGCGCTCGTTGATCGTCGCTCATTTGTGTCACACGCTGCGATGTCGCCACCGGCACCGGATGTGCGTCACTAACGACGTGACGCCGACGATATATCGGCAGCGATGTTGCAGCGTGTAAAGTACCTCTAAGGCTCTTTCCATCGGAACCCAGCTTCTGCATGCTTTCCTATACATTTGTCCCTGAACCCCACTTTCCCATTCTCTACTAAACATCTTTCTCTCAACATCCAGCTTTCCCATGTTCTATAACACATCTTTCCTTCAGCATGCAGCTTTCCCATGTTCTGCTATACATTTTTCCTGCAGTTCCTAGCTTTCCCATGCTCTGATATCAAGGGCAAGCTGGGTACTGAGGTAAAGATGTACAGCAGAGCATCGGAAAGCTGGATGCTGAGGTAAAGATGCATAGCAAAACATCGGAAAGCTGGGTGCTGAAGGAAAGAGGGATATCAGAGCATGGGAAAACTGGGTGCTGAGGAAAATATGTATAGAAGACCATGGGAGGGCAGGGTGCTGACAGGAAGATCCGAGTTTCAGCATAATTATCCTGTACCCCGAGCTTCGGGGAGGTGAGAAGAAACGGGGGGAGGGGGGGCGAATTTTGCACCTGGGCCCATTGAACTCTAGTTATGCCAGTGGTTACTACTATCATGTAAATTTAGAGGTGATTGCCTTATCATTTGATCTCTAGCATCAATAGGTTACTATCTTTCATATGTTTATATCCATTGTAGCTGCTATCTTGATTTACATAGTCATCAATATATGCCCCCTGGCTACACATTGTTTGCACATTGCACTTTGGTAGTCTTTGCATATTTGCACTTTATTTACAATTCTTGATTTCTTGTTGTGCCTGACCCATTTTCTATTGTATTGTCATTTTTTTTCTAGATTTTTATTCTTTAAATTAACAAAGGTTATAATTTATTTATTTTTGTTTGCGGCTATTTTTTGTGAATCAGTTTTTCTCACTAGACATTGTACATTGACAGTGAAGTGTCAATCACACTGTTGTGCATGTGACTTTTTAGTTTAACCAACAATAAGGGTACTGCTGCTTAAACAACATAGTAAATTAACAGATTAGACTTTGAAAAGACAGACTGCCCTGAATTTTCTGTGTTAACCCTTGCAGTATGCTGTCTTCAGATTACATAGCAAAAACCTGCCGACAGATTCCCTTTAATGAATTAGGTTAATCTTATTGCTGGTGTGTACCCTGCCGGGAATATTCCTTCAGTCAGTGGCTGGAGTAACATTTCTTGTCATATGTATGCTACAACTTTTTCCAATTTTTTTCAGATCGACTTTGCCAAACTCTATCACACCCCAACTTTGCGCCCTTTGTCTGGGCTGGCCGAAACTGCTGTGAAAAACATAAAAAATGACAATTTATTTGATTACCTTAGTGTTACGCAAAGATTTTTCAACATTTGAAGATGTTTTCCAACAGTAATCTGGCAAAAAAAAACTCCTTGATACATTTTGTACAAATTTAAAGGAAAGATGTAGAACTATTTATTCCATAACTAAGGCTCCAGTATGTAGTGACCAAATATTATATTGTCAAGGTTTTATGAAGCCTCATTCACACGCCTGGTATCTATAGCATCTTACTTTTCTCCCCCAAAGACACAGTGATTCATTAATTTGGAAGCGTAGATGCCCAAATGCCGAGTGCTGGATTCAATGTGTTTCTGAACTGTGCCATAAGTGCGTGAGTCTAATTATGTGTGAACCAGGCCTATCATCCAAGCATAGTTTGTCACTAAAAGTGCTGGAAAAGAAACATCAAACAGTATAATCTGATCTAAGATGATTACTCTGATCAGGTGGCTAATGAGATGTAATAGGATCAAGATTATTTATGTTACTGTAATTGTATTAAAGGAAACCCATACTGTTAAACTGCTATAAGGTGGATATCACTTACAATTAGCAGCACAACACGGCATATATTTATGTGACATCTCGCCCTTCGTTTGCTGGTGAAGATGACTGGTTTTGAAGATATACTCCGAATGGCTCTGAATGACTGGTGAACTGGGGAATTTTAATGAGCAAAGATCACGCAGAAGTCTTTTTTTCTCATTTATTCAGATTTGTTTTAAGCTTTTGCAACTTTGTTACAGACCACAGTACATATTTTACATACATACAGTTCATTTACCAAATGATACAATGAAGCAGATTTTGTTCAGAAGATGGATTAGGCACTTTACACAAAGTTTTGGCCTTCATTAAAATAATTTATAAACGTATACTGTAAAAACTTCCCTTAGGCCACAGTTTTGGCCTTCATTAAAATCATATGTTGATGTTGACATACACGGTAACATATATATATATATATATATATATATATATATATATATATATAGGTTTTAGTGTGTCTTTTTACATTAAATGTACTCCAGATTTCACAATAAAAATTTAAAACGCATACCTCCCAACCAAAATAGAAAGATGAACAAATTATGTGGTGCACTCAGCGTGCCGCTGCAAACTTTGACCATGCCCCTTAGGCCCGTTTCACATGTCAGTGAAAAACAGTGACGTTTTTCACTGGCGTGTAAAACACACACATGTCCCTGCATGTGCCGTGAATCACGGCACACGTGGGTTGTCTAAGTGCAATCCGAGCTCCATTCTCCGTGGCCCGTGATTGCACTTAGAAATCAACTCACCTGCGCCCGCTCCCGCTCTCCATGGTGCTGAATCCTCCCGCGATGCAGCATCCGGCTGGCGGTGACCCCCGCAGCAACTGCTTCCGGGTCGGCTGTGTCGCGCATAATGAATATGCGTGACAGTAATCAGCCGGCTTAGAAGCAGCAGGCTACACGGGCTGCAGAGGACATCGCTGGACGCCGGGTGAGTTAAAATGTTTATTATTTTAAATGTATGTTTTTCTCTGGCACGTGTTTCACGGACCACACCACTGCGTGGTCCGTGGGACATCAGTGATGCCAGAAAAAAATGGACATGTCTCCGTGTGGCAATCACGCACACGCGGGTATGCTGCACGGAGACACGTGCAGTGAAAAATCACTGACGTGTGAGCAGACCCATTCATTATAATGGGTCTGCGTATGTCAGTGATTCTGGTACGCTTAAAAAAAAGCACAAACGTACCAGAATCACTGACGTGTGAAAGGGGCCTAAGTCACACCCACTTGGCAGTAAAGAACACTTAGCAGGTGCCCCACCTAGTTCATTCATTCATAGTCGTAGCAGCCAGAATTTTCTCATCTTTATGTAGCTTCACTATATGACATGTTGTATTTTTATGTCTCTAAGGCTGTGTTCACACGTTGCATAAATACTATTGTATATTATACACAATTATAATCTTTTGTAGTTATTGCTTTTTTGCTGCATTTTTTATGCCTTTTTCACATTATTTCATTTGTTTTGCAGATGTAAAACTGGTTTTTATAGTTCAGAAAGATGATAATTACTCACCGGTAATTGGATTTTCCAGAACCATGACATGAGAGTGTCCACCCCCAGGAACAGGAAACCTACAGAGATTAAAAGGGCTGCACCTCTCTGCAGCCTAAGTGTGTTTATAGTACAAGGAGGTAACCGCTTATTAATGCACATATATACTGTATATTTACACTTTAACATAAGACAAGGGAACATCACCCATAAATTAGAAATGAAACGTGCTGGCGGGGAGCCACCACCAAGATTAAGGGAGGGAATTAGCAAGGTGCTGTCTAGGTTCTGGAAAATCCAATTGCCTGTGAGTAATTATCATCTTTTCCTTCACGATGACAGGACCATACATGAGACAGTAAAATAGAAAAGAACCATTAGGGTGGGACCACCGCCGATAGTACCTTCCTTCCAAAGACAGGGCATGAAAGACCCAAATCCAGCCTGTAAATTTTAAAAAACATGGAAGGCGAGGACTAAACTGCTGCTTTGTATATTTGTTCTACCGAGGCATTGGCCTTTTCGGCCCAGAAGGTGGCTATGGCCCTGGTGGAGTGAGCCCTAATGTTGTGAGGAGGAGAGTGACAAGAGGTAGAGTAGGCTAAGGAGATAGCAGTTCTAACCCCCCCTAGCGATGGTGGATTTGGATTTGGTTGCTTGTTTACCTTTATTAGCTCCATGGAAGGTGAAAAACATAGCCAAGGATTTCTGCCATGGCTCTGTTACCCTGAGGTATTCTATTAAGCATCTCCTAACATCCAAGGAGTGAAAAGTCAGTTCCCCTTGGGATTTTGGTTCTTCATAAAAAGAAGGTAGAATTATCTCCTGGTCCCTGTGGAATCTTGTATTTACCTTAGGCAAAAAAGCTGGGTCGGCTTTTAGAATTACTCTATTGGAAAGAATGGTAGTAAATGGAGGATTAATGGAGATTGCCAGCAACCCGCTAATACATCTAGCAGACATTAGGGCTACCAGGAGAACTGTTTTAAGAGTCAGAGCCTTCACCGTAATTGAAGAAATAGGCTCAAAGGGTGCTCTTTAGCACTAAATTTAGATCCCAAGGGGCTAACTTTGGAGACCTCAGGGGTCTAGAAGTGAAGGAGGCTCTAATGAATCTTTGGATCTACGTGTGATCTGCAAATTTTTGATCGAATAGCACCCCCAGGGCAGAGACCTGCACTTTTAGTGTACTGGTGGATAGACCTTTCTTGAGTCCTTTTTGCAGGAACTGTAGAATTTCTGTCAAGAAAAATTGTTGGAATTGGTTGGTTAAGTTCCTTCTGGAAATTCTAAGAATTTCTCTTAAATTATTCTGTATTCTGTACTATGATATCATAATGGAGACTAAGTTATTGGAGAAACCACTGGCTAGGAGGAGTCTCCTTTCAAGTTCCATGCTGTCAGATGTAATCACTGAACCCGGGGGTGCAGAACTCGTCCTTCTGACAGTAGGTTGGTGACATCGGGGAGAATCCAGGGGTCCGATACTGACATGCGCAGGAATCATGTGAACCATGGTCTCCCTGGCCAGAATGGTGCGATTAGAATGACTCTGGCTCTGTCTTCTCGGATTTTCTTGAGTACTGCCGGTATCAGCTGGAACAGGGGAAAAGCATAGGCCAGTTGAAAATCCCATTTCCGGAGGAGTGCGTCTATTCCTTCTGGGAATTCCCTTGGGTCCAGGTAGAAGAATTTCCTTACTTGACGGTTTTGTCTGGTGGCGAAAAGATCTATTTCTGGCCATCCCCAGGCTATGCAGATCTGTGTGAAGATGTCTTGATTCAAGGCCCATTTCCCTTAGCTGAGAACATGTCGGCTTAGGAAGTCGGCCACTGTGTTTTCTGCTCCCTTTATGTGTCGGCTGGTTAGAGATGATCGGTTCCCTTCGGCTAGCTAGAATACCCGTCCTGCTTCTTCCATCAGTGATCTGAACCTGGTTCCCTCCTGATGGTTTAGGTATACCACCCCCGTCCTGTTGTCGGACATTATGACCACGTTTTTCCCTGATATCTGCACCAAAGCCTGTTGGAGAGCTTGTCTTACTGCTGATAGTTTTTTGAAAGTGAAAGAGCGATTTCTTTCGGTAGGATCCCAACTCCCCTGGAGGAAAAAATCCTCTAAGTAAGCTCCCCATCCCGAGGGGCTTGCATCTATGGTGACCACAATTGGGTGCTCCACTGTCCAGGGAACCCTTTTCCTTAGATTTCCCTCGTCTAGCTACCATCTCAGAGATTTGATCATGTTCGGGCTTAGCTGTAATTTTTGGTCTAGACTGTTTGGATTTGTGGTTTGTATTGACAAAACCTGCCATTGCAGATCCCTTGTGTGTATCTGTGTATTCTCATGTAACTTTCTCCCTGATTTTTGTTATTTTCTACTCGGGCAAAAAACAGCGCTTGAGTTTTGCGTCTAGTTTGATTCCTAGAAAGACTTGCTGTTTTGATTTTTCTCTGTTTATGAGTCAGCCAAGGTCCATCAAAATTGCCAGGACCCGCTTGATTGCCATTGAACAGTCTACTTTTGATTTGCCTACCACTAAAAAAATTGTCTCGATATGGCACGATTAGAATGTCTTCCTTCCGCATGTACGATGTCATTTCAGCCACTATCTTGGCGAATATCCTTGGTGCTAAGGAGATCCGAAAGGGTAGGCACTGGTATTGTAGGTGGGTTGGGGCTCCGTTGATGTCTACAGATACCCTGAGGTATTTTTGATGTTCTCTGCAAATGGGGATGTGGTAGTACACGTCCCTTAGATCTTCGACTGCCATGTAACAACCATGGTAAATGAGTTTTAGAGCTGATTTTATGGTCTCCATTCTGAACCTCTCTAATTTGATGTACTGGTTCAGAGGTTTTAAGTTGACTATGGTCCTGTAGGACCCAATTGGTTTCTTGGCCAAAAAGAGACTGCTCTAAAACCCCTGCCCAATGTTGGATTGTGGAACTTTGGTTAGTACCCCTTTTTCTAACAGGAGGACAACTTCCTGCTCTAATGCCCCTTAATTTCTTCAGGTTGTTCAGGTTTTTATTATTCACCGTGGGGGAAGGAAGGAAAAAGTTAATCTTAGGCCCCGCGATAGTATGTCTATTACCCTTCTGGATGATGGGAGTAGAACCCATTGGCGAAAAAAGAGTTTCAATCATCCTCCCCCCTGTTGTCTAGCATTATTGCTGGTGCCTGGGGTTCCCCCTAAAAGGAGCCTTAGAGAATAGTAATCTTTTGTTATCTTTGCCCTTCCAAGCACGCTCTCCCCTTGATCTGTCTTTTGTTTGGACTCCTCTACGTCCTCTCTTTCCTAAGCCACGAAAGAACCTCCAAAATCTTTGGAAAGGGGAAGCTGTTTTTCTTGTCGGCCGCCTTTCGGAGATGAGCGGTTCGGTGGAGGTTCAGTTTGCCGGCAGCCAAGGAGCCGAGCCTCCATTGGCTCGAGCTTGACCCGAACCCAGAGCAAGTAACTGATTGTCAGTTTGAGTCTACGCCCACAAGCAGCCAGCCTTCTAGGCTGAGCAAATCACTTCTAGGGGAGGGTGAGCGGGCTTTTTCAAACAATTTTTTGGGTTGCACACTACATGTGATCACACTGATGTTACCCCCAGTACGAGCCATTCAAATACTGCAAGTGGCTGGCACAGGGCTGACCCCAAGCATACCCAAGCACAGCATTGCTCGCGCAAGTGAAATTCGCGCATAAAGCAAGTAAGTTGGTGTTCCGTTTGATAATCGAATCTCAGGTTTGCTCATCTCTAGTCATGTGCTGCATCTCGACCTGGAATTCTATGGCCACAGAATGATTTAATCATGCACATAGAGTCTTCATCGGCTTGTCTAAACCCACTGATCGGCTTGTACCTAGGTTATTGACAGTCATTTAATGGCCTGGAGCATCAACCTTCTAATTCTACAATCATAAAAGTGTGTCGTCCAGGGTTATGGGGTACTCGGTCCCGGGCAACTTATAACTGGGGAATGTCACTTTGGTGCCCGGTCCCGTGCCCTGGGTAATTTTTAAAAAAGGAGGGAATATTTACAGGGGATTTGAATAATGTTCACACGTGACGCCACTTGCGGTGTTGCGGCTATAAGGATGGAGCCGCCGCTGCACAGTTTTCACTAATGGGGCTGGTGTTAGTGGCAGCCTGGATGTTAGGCCCTCCGCAAACAGGGCCAGGCCCCAGAGGTTAGGTGATGCAGATGGGTGTTGAAAAAAGGTAGGCCACACAAGGGGTTTCAGTGTATATTGTTCTTTTACTCACTGCAAGTTGGTACTGGTCACCCGAGGCCGGCTGGTCTCAACTGCAGGTCCCCTTTGTCCCAGTGCCGGTTTAGTGACCTGGTGGCTTCTTTCCCCCACACCTGTCTTTGTTTGGTGGGTCCCCGTGGCTTTGAACAGCTGGGGGTCCCCCTCCTGGTTGTCTTTTACAGCAGTCCATATGACGGTAGTGTGAACCCTGTGGAGTTGGAGTCTCTGGTCCTGTCCCCGGTTCTCGCATTGCTACTGTGTCCCGAACTTCAAGGTCAGTGAGGTCCTTGATGGTCCCCTCAATGTGCAGATTTTATCAGGTCTGTCTGGAGCGTTTGCCTGACCTAGGATTCTGTACCCCGTTGGTGCATAGTTCCGGGAGTACTCCACCGGTAACTCAGGTCATTGTTGCACTCTTGACAGTTCTTCCTCTCTGTCTCACTGTCACCGACTCACTACTGTCTCACTGACTGACTGTCCACTGTCTGCCCCTCCCACCTGGTCATCTAGTGGACTGGATCGGCTCCACCTCTAGGCAGCCATCCATTGGTCCAACCCTAGCCTGGTACCAGTCTATGGGGGAATTTGGGGAAAACAGGGATTATCTGGAGTATTTGGTTGTTACCGGCACTGGTCTTCTGGGTCCCTAGGGTGTAGGCCCTACATCCTGGGGGGGATGCAGTACCTTGTAGCTCCCTCATAGCTTCAGGGGCGCTACAAAAGCCTCTCCAGTGTGTATGAAATTGATACATCCAACTCTACAGATGTAGCAGAGCTGAATTTATTATTTAACTCATTGGGGGTATTTAAACATTATAATAATGCAGTGTACAGGCCTATGGGAAATTTCCGTAATAATACAATGTGACACTGTACTATAATGAATTGTGCTAAGTGATAGATTCAGCTCTTTGGCATCTCACATTTTCTTTAAAAACATATATTTTGAGACTTTTTAATGATTTCTCATAATTTTACTACTCCTTGCTGCATAGGGAGTTTGCCAATTATAGTCTTGCATTAGCAGCGAAATCATCCGCTTTTCTTTAAAAGGCTAAAATGTACAGCAAAATGCAGGCGAGAAAGAATAAAATCTGACACATAAGCTTCAGCTAATTATGTGCCGAGAAAATGGAGACTCCGATCCACACATCCTTTAAAAGTCAAAATTCAGAGAAGAGTGGAAGCATCTGTACTATGTATACAACATTAGAATTTCATTTACCTCTGGGCTGCTTTTGTGCAGTTGCAGTGTTCAGCAGCACACATGAGCATACTAGTACAGTGTCAGCAGGTGCATGCCACCAAATTACTGCCTTTAATTTGCATATTCATCTGCTAAGAAGTATGTCATTATCATATCAAAGGGATACTAAGCAACATCTAGCTTGAAGAGATGTGGCATAGTTTCAATACGAACAATTAATGCAAGATGAGGGCTCTCTCCCTGTCATGTCTCCCAGGACTCGCCATAATCGGGCTTATTATTGGACACCAACACTGGTTGGCAACAAATAGATTCAAAACTAAATTACACAAAAATATTTCATCTAGACTTTATAAGTATTCAATACTTATTTGTCACCGACTGTTTATAAGTGCATTGTGCATTCAGATCCACCAGATTGAAAAATGATTTTCATCTATGAGTGATAACTTTGTCATTTACTTGCAAACATTTGTATATCAAAACATACATTCACCAGGGCACACACAAAGCACACAAACACATTACACACACCATACATATGCAACATACCCTGTATGATTAGAAAGCAAGACAAATTTGTAAAAATAGAGTCCTTTTTATTGAAGAATACATTTACGTACAAAGAGTACACTTATAGCTCTCTTCTGAATAATTCAGAGGCCCAGTCACTGTGGTTTTGGACATCGGCACAATAATTGTGGACATTACACAGGCAGTACAGTAGAAGTGAACCTCCATCTTCAACATATCGGGCCAATGTGTTAAGCTGGGAACCCTGTACCCAAACTACTGGCTGTGATCCCTTACAAGAGCTGCTCTAAAGGGTGCTTTACACGCTGCGACATCGCTAACGATATATCGTCGGGGTCACGTCGTTAGTGACGCACATCCAGCGCCCTTACCAACATCATAGCATGTGACACCAAGGAGCGACGATCAACGAGCGCAAAAACGTGAAAAATCGTTGCTCGTTGACACGTCACTCCTTTTCCAAATATCATTGCTGCTGCAGGTACGATGTTGTTTGTCGTTCCTGCGGCAGCACACATCGCTATGTGTGACACCGCAGGAACGACAAACATCTCCTTACCTGCGTCCACCGGCAATGAGGAAGGAAGGAGGTGGGCGGGATGTTCCGGCCGCTCATCTCCGCCCCTCCTCTGCTATTGGACGCTGCCGTGTGACATCGCTGTGACGCCGCACAAACCGCCCCCTTAGAAAGGAGGCGGTTCGCCGGCCAGAGTGACGTCGCAGGGAAGGTAACTCCGTGTGACGGGTGTAAGCGATGTTGTGCGCCACGGGCAGCAATTTGCCCATGACGCACAGCCGACAGGGGCGGGTACGCTCGCTAGTGATATCGGTACCGATATCGCAGCGTGTAAAGTACCCTTTAGAGTCACTTCCCTCTTCTTGTGTCGTCAGCTGAGCAGATCCTTTTCCTTTCTAAGATCCCCTAAGTCTAGCCAACACTGGACTCACTACCACAAAAGTCTCTTTCTAGTAGGAATCACCCACTTGCCTGTATACTAGATCTTTGTCACCACTAAAGATTCTTGCTGTCACTTGCTCCCTTGTACTTGCCCCACACACTCAACACTTGTCTTCTTTCTGAAGGTGTCCTTCACTCCTACATAGTTTACTCATTTCTAGGGCTAATTGAATCTGCCAAAATCCGGGACCGGCGGATCCTCGTCAGCTTGAAAAAAAAAATCCCGATCCGCTCCGGATTCCTGTGCCCATATAAGTCTATGGGGACCAGAATCCGTAAATTAAAAAATGTTTGTGGAAGGGATACAGAGGTAGAAGCTTGCACAGTGTACTCACTCGAGGCTGTGTCATGGCGGCACACTCCTTCTGGGTTACGCATTTCCCTTCCGGAGCCGACAGTTCAATATTCATTGTTTTCCCCGCCCACCCTGTATGTAATTAGTTGCAGCTAGACGCGCCCCCACCCTGAGTGGCAGCGTGGCAGCTGACTGCAACCAATCATAGACGGCAGGACGGCCGGTGGGTGGGGAAAGCACTGGAAGTGTCTGCGGGTCAGTATGGTGAACATGCATGTCTTTCAGAAACACATGCACGTTCCTGTCAGAAGTGTGTGTGGCTGTGTCGGTAATGTGCTGTCAGACTCGTACAAGTCTGACATGACATCAGCCGACACAGCCTGCGCTCTCTGAACATGAGCGTGCATGTACACAGAAACAAATGCATGCTCCTGTCATAAGTGTGTGCGGCTGTGTCAGGGATGTGGCTTTTTTTATTATTATTTAAATAAATAATTTAAAAAAAACGACATGCAGTCCCCCCTAATTTTCATCCTCAAACAGATAATGCCGGCTGGGGGCTGGTAGTCTCAGCCCACAGCTGCCCGGTAATGCCGCATCTATTAGATGTGACAATCCAGGTGCAATACCGGCTTTTCTTGATTGCCCTGGAGCAGTGGCAATCAGGGTAATAAGGGGTTAATAGCAGCTCACAGCTGCTACTAAGCCCTACGTTAGTGTGATGGCATAGGCGTCCATGAGATACCTGCATCACACTAACCTGTAAGTGACTGTAAATAAACACAGACACAGAGAAAAATCCTTTATTTTAATAAAGTACAAAACACACACCCCCCTTCACCTCTTTATTAACTCCCAACACCCTGCAGCTTTGGCGTTTAAACACGAGGTCCCACGTCGCTTCAGCTCTGCTACATAGCCAGCGGCCATAAAGCATGACCGCTGGCTGTGCAGACAATGACAGCTGCGATGACTGCACGGCAGATACTGTCGCAGGCTGGGGGCGCGTCCTCCTGCAACCAATCACAGACGAGAGGACGGCCAGTGGGAAAACATGGAAAGCTGTGTGTATACGATGCACAGTAAAAGAAGTGAATGTACGACCCGGAAGCAGTGTGCCGCCATGACACCGAGTCTCAGTAAGTACGAAATGCTGTTTTATTTCTTTTTTCTTTATTTTTAAATTATTTTCCCCAGTGGCAGAACAGGATCGTACACCTGGAATTCCGGATCCGGATCCGGCACCCGGAAATCTTTGAAATTGCGTGGATCCGGACTTTTACAGTTCGGATCCGCTCAGCCCTACTCATTTCAACAAAATGCTCTACAAACAGGAACTGACTCATCCTGGTCTCTATCACTCATCCCTCCCCTTGGCTGACCAAGTATTAGGCTATGTGCGCACGTAGCGTTTGTCCTTGCAGAAATTTCTGCAGCGATTTGATCAGCACACGTGCGCTTCAAATCGCTGCAGAAAGAGTCCGTAGTGAAAAAAAAAAGCCGATTCCATGCGCTCTGAGTGCAGCCCCTCCCATAGAGAGAGCGGGGGATGCATGCAGAGCGCAGGAAAGAAGTGACATGTCACTTCTTAGAAACGCACGCTTCGGGCAGCAGCCGAAGCGCTGCGCTCTAAGACGCCACGTGCGCACATCTCCTGCATAATCTTCATAGATTGTGCTGGGGACGCAGGATGCATGTGTCACGGGCGGGGAGGACGCCGCCGCTGCTGGTCGCTCGCCAATGCTCGGGTCCGGCGTTGCTGCGGCTGCTGCTCGGTGGCTCGAGCGGTGGGCCGGATCCGGGGACTTGAGCGGCGCTCCTCGCCCGTGAGTGAAAGGGGTGGTTGGTTTGGGGGATTTAGTCCGTGACGCCACCCACGGGTCGTGGTGAAGATGGGCACCACCGCTGTTGGTGACGAGGATCCCGGGAGCGATGGTATGGAGCAGCAGGGATGTTGTTTTCCCCCTCCGTGGGTAGGGGGTCGGTGGTTCCAGGGCCTGGTGATGTGACGGGGAGGCTGGGTTGGTGAGGTGCAGGTTGCAGGGACAGCGCGGCGCGGTGCCGGATGGCACGGGTGTACTCACTCAGTAAGAGATGCACAAAGTCCTCAGTAAACCAAACGGCTGGATGGACGGGTCCCGCAGCCGGCTGCAGTGTCTCTCCCCGGACAGGTGATGGCGGCTGTCTTTCCCTGCACCTTGATGTACTTGATTGACTACTATGGATCCCCAACGGTAGTCCGCTCCCCGGTGTATGGATACCGGAGGAGCCCGTTTGCCCGCAGGCGCTGGCCCTTGGGTCTTTAGCCTTAGGCGGTAGCTGTATACCCTCACGGTGTGGGCGGTTGCCTTCTATCGGGTCTTTGGTTGTTAGGAAACCCCTGGGCTTCCGGTCACATTCGGATTTGACTATTGTCGGCGGCTCCAAGCCTGGTCGGGGTCCGATGGCCCTGCCTGTGTGTTCTGGCTTCACTTCGCTCCCCGATCTGTACCGACGGGCCAACGCCCAACCCCGGTCCTACGGTTCCGCGTTGCTTCACCACTCCTGCAGACGGCCACCACCGTCTGCCAACCTTGCTGTCAGTGTCTGGGCCACAAACCCAGACACCCAAGTGTTTACTCCTCTCACTTCCACCTCCTGGACTAAACTTCAACTTCCAACTCACACTTTTCCCGCCTCCAGGCCTGTGAACTCCTCGGTGGGTGGGGCCAACCGCTTGGCTCCGCCCCACCTGGTGTGGACATCAGACACTGGAGGGAGGCAACAAGGGTTTTGTGTTTGGCTGGTGTCACTGTCTAATGGGGGTGGGGGTGTTTGAGTGTTATCTGTGACGACCTGGCTAGTCCAGGGCGCCACACATGCAGTTACGCTGCGGTGCAGATTGCAGCGTAACTGCATGAAAATATGCTACGTGTGCACATAGCCTTAACCCTGTCCTTTTAAGAAAGAGTCTATATAGGAGTAAAGAAGAAGACAGTTAACTTTTGGGGCCTGTGGTTAGTACTGCAGCCAACAGGGAAATTAACATTTATTACCATTAGAAAACATTGCTGAAATCAGAACATTATAATAATATGATTGGTATGTTCATGGGGAACCTGACAGCTTGTCCACCCCCTTACAAATACACACCATACATACACATACACACCCCACACATACACACACACATACACACACACACACAAACTGCACACCATAAACAATATCATGTAACCACTGCAGGCAACTATCAATCACTGATCGATATTATACCAGGACACTGTTCTTCCACTCGGCATGAATAGTGGAATTTGCAGCTCATCAGAAACCATTGATTGGCTGCAGTTGTCAAATAACATTGTTTATGTTAAGTGACTGGCAAGGGACTTAGCTCTTAGATTTGAGGAATGACACCAGTCTAGGAGGTACACTGATGAGTAAAAGGGCAACAATGTTTTGAACTTTTGAATTTCAAGCTCCATATCTCACTATCCACTACAGCTTTGAGTGTAAAGCGAGCTTTACACGCTACAATATATCAAACGATATGTCGACGGGGTCACGTCGTAAGTGATGCACATCCGGCATCGTTTGACATATCGTAGCATGCGACAGCTACGAGCGAGTGTGAACAAGCAAAAATACTCACCTTATCGTAGCACGTTGACACGTCGCTCATTTTCAAAAAAATCGAATGCCCGGTTGTTCATTGTTCCCGTAGCAGCACACATCTCTATGTGTGACACCCCGGGAACGATGAACACAGCTTACCTGCTTCCCGCCGGCAATGCGGAAGGAAGGAGATGGGCGGGATGTTTACGTCCCGCTCATCTCCGCCCCTCCGCTTCTATTGGCCAGCTGCTGTGTGACGTCGCTGTGACGCCGAAAGTCCCTCCCCTTTCAGGAAGTGGATGTTCGCCGCCCACAGCGAGGTCGTTCGGGAGGTAAGTACGTGTGACAGGGGATTACGACTTTGTGCAACACGGGCAAGAAATTGCCCATGCCGCACAAACGATGGGGGTGGTTGCGATTGCAAATACGATCGCACGAGAAATTGAAGCATGTAAAGCAGCCTTTTGACTACCTTCCTTTTATGGACAATCATCTTGGCTATATCATACATAAATTTGATTTTAAACTATTAAGTATATGATTAATTATGCAGATTCTTGTCATGTCACTGCATTGTTACTGTTTTGCTACTAATAATCTAAATTTTAATTTTTATTATTTTGTTAGTATTTTGTAAATCCATTTTTGGCTTTCAACACTGCCTGAATCCTTTTAAGCATGCTCTCAATCAGATTTACGCATGTGTTGACCAAAATGTGATCCCAGGTCTATTGGACATATTCTCAATTTTGGTGCATACTGGTCGACTCACTTGAGTATGTACTGTATACAGCTTTCTCTTCATCTCTACCCACAAGTGTTTGATTGGGTTGATCTCTGTGAACTGTGTGGGTCAATCCATCACCTCTACTTCATTGTCAATGAACACCTCTTCGTCAATCTGGATGTATGCTTCGGGTCATTATTTTGCTGGAACATTACATTGTCCTTTTCATACCCATAATATGAAGCAACTCATTTTGCAGGATGCACACATATAGTTCAGCAATGAGACAATGGTCAAGTATCAAACGCCTTTGGCTGTGAAAAACACCCATATTAGAAGGCTTCCTCCATCCCTTGACAGTTCATTAAATTTTTTGTTCTGGTACCCCCATTTTCCCTTGTTTCTTCCAGCAGAGCCTAGTCTATTGACTTTTTGTCTCATCGCTCCAAAACACACATTTCTAATCTTCTACTGTCCCCTTTTTGTACTTTTTTGCAAGCTTGAGCCAACGCTTCTTATGGTAATATTGAAGTTGAGGTTCCTTCACCTTTTTTAGGCCACCATTTCAAACTTGTGTAACGTGTGTTGCATTGTGCTTGCATGTACGTCTGTGATCTCACTATTATGAAAAATATGAGCCACCTCCACTGTCATGTTTGATGCGCCAGAAGAGAAAGACCTTGTGATGAGGCGACTTGTTGACCGATATTTTACCTGAACGTCAACCTCTTGGCTTTTTAATGAATGGATGGACTTCAATTTATTTGACAATTTTCTTGTCCGAGAGACCACTTTCAATAAGCTGGATGATGCTGTTTCTCTATTCTTGGGAAATCTTTTTCATGGCTGCTCCTCACTTCAAACTAGTGATATTTCGCTTGTGGGTAAACATAATAATAATAACCCATTGAGATATTATTGTATGTGAGAAAAGCTTGTAATTTGAAGTATACAGTAAGAAATAGATTTTTACACCACCACAAGCAAAACAGTAACAATGTAGTGACATGATAAGAATCTGCACACTTAAACATGTGCAAAATAGTTACAAGTCAAATTATGAGATAGCCAAGATGAATTATTGATAAAAAGATAACAGTCTCATGTTCAAAGCTGTAGCGGGTGGTGAGATATGAAGCCTGAAAGTCTAAAGTTCAAATCATTGTTACCCTTTCACGCATCAGTGTAAGTATAGTGTTCTTTTATTTTATGCAGCATCCTGTGAATAATAATAAGAGGTTGCTTAGTAGTAGATAACCCCTTTGAGGTAAAGCTTATCATCAGTGGCATAACTGGCATAAGGGGAGAGTATGTGACCCATGAAGAAGTGGGTATAGCTGCGAAATGATAACAGAGAACCTATACCCACCCTATGCCTATTCCTCACCTAGCTACATTAGTTGGTAAGTCTCCAGTGGCAATTGTACTCCTACTTGTTTGCCATTGCGGCTGGATTCACTTATATGTTGACTATTCCCCTATTACAATTGTGGGGTTTCTTCTATACTTGGTGTGATACAGGCACTTTTTCGTATCACTATCGATGCATTTAAACTGTTTATACTGTTTTTGTTTTTATTCCATCTTTACTATTTGTACATTTTTAATAAAGATTGATATTGTTGCACAATTTAAACTCCACTTCGATTTCTTGCTTCTTCCATATTATGGATCCATGTTGTAATTATATATAATATGGGCAGATACAGATTTGACGCTGTGTGAATCCAGATAAAAATAATTGTGACATGTTCCATGCCTTGTTGTATTGTGGAGGTCTTCCTAGGAGAAATTATAGGTCTGTGCGGAGGCACAATAATGCAGAACTGTAGACAACTTTATATATCTGGTCCAACCCCACAAGCTGGCATCTTGAGTGCACAGCTTGTAGGACTGTTGCTATGGATGATAATCCCCCACAAAAAAAGAATATTTAAGACAAGATGACTATATAGCTATTGGAGAAATTTATATTTATGATAACATATCTGTAAATAATACAGTCATACAGCTACCAAATAATATAACTGAGCAAGTAACACATTATACCATACTTATTGTAGTAAAAAAAATCAGTGTATCATGTCTAATATTACTACTACTATATAAGAACAAATAACACCAACACACCTTACCCATACTGCATAGTAACCTAGTAATAAGAGATGGGAGAATTAATTTGCAGGACTCTGGTCCATTGCCCAGATCAGTAATCTGTGACCACTGCACACCCGACGTTGGGCCAGCCTGGCTAATTAAAAGAAGAGAATGACAGAAGGTAAGGAGATTTGTAGGCCTCTAATAATCCAGCCGTCACAGATCACTGACCTGTGCATTAGACTGGATCATGTGAATGGATTCGACCATCTCTACTAATAATACTGCTATATTGCTGCTAAATAAAAGATACTATACTAAGAATATTGCTATCACCACACAGTGACTACATAGGTACTTTATAAATTGCATACGTTAATATATTAACTGGTTGTAGACATTCTCATTCCTATTCTCCATTTGGCCCAAACTACCATGACACATTCTTCAATCTGCAAATTGTTTCTGCTTCCTCAATTTTGCATTCCCTTCCCACCTCTCTATAAACTCACCATCCATAGACCCCAAACGATTACATTTGATATCCCACTGGCCACTGTAAAGGCTCTGAATGTAGCTTTTTCCTGTTCCTGAGGCCTAAAGGGGGCTTTACACGCTACGATATCGTTAATGTTTTATCGTCGGGGCCACGTCGTTAGTGACGCACATCCGGCGTTATTAACAGTATCACAGCGTGTAACACTTACCAGTGACCTTAAACGTCCTCCAAAGTGGTGAAAATCATTCACCATGGAGAGGTCGTTCTAAAACCAAAAATTGTTAATGGTTGTTTATAGTAGTTGTTACTCGTTCTTGCGGCAGCATACATCGCTGTGTGTGACACCACAAGAGCGAGGAACATCTCCTTACCTGCGTCCCGCCCGCAATGAAGAAGGAAGGAGGTGGGCGGGATGTTCGTCCAGCTCATCTCCGCCCCTCCGCTTTGATTGTCCGGCCTCTTTGTGACGCCGCCGTGACGCTGAACGCATCTCCCCCTTGAGGGAGGGATTGTTCGGCAGTCAAGCGACGACGCCGACAAGGTAAGTGCGTGTGACGCTGCTGTAGAGATAATGTTCGCTGCGGCAGCGATCACACGATATTGCATGCACGACGGGAGCGGGTGCTTTTGCGTACGATATCGCTAGCAATTGCTAGAAATATCGTAGCGTGTAAAGCCCGCTTAAGACTATGTGGACACTTTGCTTTTTTATGAGCAGATTTTTGCAGAATTCAGGAGCAAGGGAGGGGAATCACTTACCTCACCCTGGCGATTGGGTTCCTGTAATGTGATGACAGGGACCTGATCGCTGCCATGGAAACCCTGGGTTGTCACCATGACGACCCCGGGTTACTGAGCTACTGTATGCATGGTGTGTGAGGTGAAATACCGCAATATAATTCCCTGTAGTGATAAAGCATTGCAGGGGATTATAGAAACGCAGATATAAAACGCAGAAACAATTGACATGCTGCTTCTTTTTTCGCCAACAAAATCTGCAAGCAAAACAAAAGCAGCATGTGCACTTAGCCTAAAGTGCACTTTACACACTGCGATCTCGCTAGCGCCCCTGTCGGTTGTACGACACGGGCAAATCGCTGCCCATGCCGCACAACATCGCTTACACCTGTCACACAGACTTACCTTCCCTGCGACGTCGCTCTGGCCGGCGAACCGCCTCCTCCAGCAACGTCACACGGCAGCCATCCAATAGAAGCGGAGGGGCGGAGATGAGCGGGCGGAAGATCCCGCCCACCTCCTTCCTCATTGCCGGTGGACACAGGTAGGAGATGTTCGTCGTTCCTGCGGTGTCACATGTAGCAATGTGTGGTGCCGCAGGAACGACGAACAACATCGTACCTGCAGCAGCAACGATATTATGAAAAGGAGCGACGTGTCAACGATCAACGTTTTTTGTCGTTTTTGCAATCGTTATTCGTCGCTCCTAGCTGTCAGATGCTGCAATGTCGCTAACGACGCCGGATGTTCGGCAGAAACACCGTGACCCCGACGATATATATCGTTAGCGATGTCGCATCGTGTAAAGCACCTTTTAAGACTCATAAGACTCCCAAGTAAAAACATTCAAGATTCTTAATTTTCTAAAAAAGTAAGATTTTTTTTATTTTATTATCTAAGACTGTATAACATACAGTAACATTGACTGAAAAATGTCACAGTTTTAGGCGCAAAAGGTATTACCCAATAACATTGTGCGTCCATTCTATCTGTGCTGTTCTGCATTACATGACCATGTCATGTGTTTTTTATGTCCTTAATGAATTAATATTTGTATACATGCTCAGAGTCTATTCTAGTAGTTTACAACAGGTAAAATATATATTTGTACCGTGTTAGCTAGTAGAGATAAAAAAAAGTTTGTTTAAGCTGAATTGTGTTTGTTAGTGCGCATATATATATATATATATATATATATATATATATATATAAAAAATATATCTCAGAGCTGAGTATGTGTTTGCTGTCAATGCAGCGGGGTTGTGTGTAGAGAATGAAGATAATGTTCGTGCTGTAAAGTTATATGTATATAATACACATGCTGTAGAAAAACACTAATAGATTTACTACCTCCCCATTTGTTACGGATGTCTTTAGTGAACCCAAGGACGCCTATACTGGTCCTAAGGCTAAGGCCTCTATGCTCACACTACCATCCAGAGGTACCCTTAATGGTAGGGAGGTCCAGGCCTCCAACCTAGGCCCTATCTCCTGTCTTTGCCCCTGATGTTATGACCATCCCCCCCTCCACAACCCACCACCTGGGAGGAGTGGGCACGAACAGGAGACTACACCCCACCAACTAAAAAAATAGACAAACAGGGGTAACAAGTATAATAACTCGTACACACGGCAACCACACACAAAGGAACCACTAAAAGTGCAAGAGGGGAAAAAACATAAATGGGGGGGGAATAAGCAGTTTACTGGGTAACTTCCAAACCTGAACAAACACACCTGAAAATGCTGCAGCAAAAAGCACAACTGAGAGAGTTACAACAGCTCCTTACACCTCCTGGCTCAACTTCCAAATGACATGAAATAACCGGCACCCTCTGGTGGACGTTGAGGGTGTATATAGGACCTGGGCATGGTCGAACTGGAAACACCTGACCAGAAGACAGAAGCTGTTGGAAGGAAACCTGGCATTAACCCTCTCCTCCCCAAAGGAAAGTGAATCCATTTAATAATCTGAGTCCCACAAAACAAAGTGAGACTCAGACTCAGAACCAAGCACCAAAACCTGCAACTGAGAAAAGTCCATGACACCATTCCAGGCTGGTGAATTAAAATGAGTGCTCTTGATTCTTCCAGTTCTTTACCCCACCAGGCAAGTTCTATTTAGTAGGAAATATTTTTTTTCTATTTTTCTCTTTGTAAAAAAACCTGGTGTCATAGTAAGGTGTGTCCTATAGTCCTCAAAATATGGTATATAGAGCTTAGCTTTTGGATTAACCTCTTTCTACTCAAATGTTAAAGATATATTTTTAAATAAAGATTTTTTTTTAAATAATGATGGTTTAAAAATAATAAACAGAGGCATTGTCACCTTCCACTGCTCCTGCGGATACAGCGCAGGCAGCTCCAGAGGTCTGTACCAGCTTTGAAAGTCATGTGTACTCCATTTGGAAGTCACAGGACTTCTCGTCCAGTCTACTAAGCTCTGCAGCCTATCACAATCTGCAGATGCCCTGTGACTTCCAAACAGAGCCTCTGGATCTACAGGCTTGTTGTTAAATGAGTTTACTGCCAAATCGAACAACCCCTTTAAATCATTGAGATCATATTATGACCTCAGTCTTTTGAATTTCAAAGGTGACTTGTAAAATCTAATAATATGGTATCGTACAAATGAATGTATATTTTCCTACAGATCTAAAAACCTGTTATTTTATATAGTCAGGAAACCCTTTTACTTTCAGTGGCTAGGTGAAGTAGTGAAACATATAGGAATGAGATAGTCAAGAAAGTAAATTTATTTTATTGTCCAATATTATTTTTTTCTTTTTTCTATTTTATGGCATGATACTTTTTTTTAAAGCATAGTTACCAAGAGGAACAGCCATGTAGACCATCTAGCCCAGCAACCAATGGGTTACTGTAATCCAATAACAAGATAACGGAGCAGCTGTTTATGCTGTGACAAGATCCCTGAAAGAGTAATGACGTAAAATCACATGATAACACGATCTTGTATTCTAAATTACAGTGAGAAACAAATGGATGGACTGAATTATTCATGACAAACAATTAGTAGTGAAAAAGCAATGTCTTCTAGTTATTTAGGTCCTGACATATATTTTGTGTAGGGAGATCATCTAACCTATTATATCATAGTTACCAAAGTGCATGTGGTCATTTAGACAGAATTAATTAATAAATTGGTTACTCCCCTACCATAGTAATCAGGCAGGATTTTCCCCGAATGTCGTGTTTCTTTGTTGTATGTACAGGGCTTTTCTCCCCTTCTCATAACAATCCTAAAAGCTTTTTAAAATGTAGATTTTCACGCATTGTTAATTACATGGAGACAAAATCAACTGCAACCACAACTTTTTTGACTATAACATGGGAGGACAGCGAAGGGTCCCTGTGCAGACTGTGTACCTGGCCCCCTACTCCATCATGCGTATGCACACATATTTACATGCATGCTCACATTAGACACAAATACACACACATACCGAAATACAATACAAATGTGTTAATACATTACACATGCACCAATAAATAGTATACATATGTACACAAGCATAAAAAAAATGCACATGCACATAAATCATGCAGATACACATGGAATCTTTGGTGATGCACTTGTTCACATGGCCAGAAGATTATTTTTGCTTTCTCATTCCACATTCCTAGCAATATCAGTCATAATATCATGAGATCTTAGTTTTTTTGCAAATTGAGCTAAAGTTCTTTAGGCATAAATTTACATACACATGTATGTTTTCTATTCATGGTAACCTTTTGACTTTCCATTTTTTTGTTTTTGTTTTTTTTGCTCCCCTTCTTCCGAGAGCCGTAACTTTTTTATTTTTCCATCAATCTTGCCATTTAAGGGTTTGTTTACTACGGGACGAGTTCTACTTTTAAATAAAACCATAAGTTTTACTATATATTGTACTGAAAAATAGCAAAAGGATTCTAAGTTCTGAAAAACTGCAAAAAAAGTGCAATTGCACGATTGTTTTGGAGGTATTTTATTCACTGTGTTCGCTATATGGTAAATCTGATGTGTCAGTGAGATGTCTCAGGTTGTTGCGAGTTTGTAGATACCAAACATGTATAGGTTTACTTTCATCTAAGGAGTTAGAAAAAATTCAGAAGTTTGTCCAAAAAAGGTGGTGCACTTTTTGCGCCATTTTCTGTGACCCGTAGTGTTTTTATTTTTTGAGATATGGGCCTCAGTGATGGTTTATTTTTTTCATCACAAGCTGACGTTTTTAATGGTACCATTTTTGCGCAGAAGCTACATTTTGATCGCCTGTTAACATAATTTTTTTTTTGTTTGGAATTTTTTTGCTGCTATGCCATTTACCGATCAGATTAATTGATTTTATATCTTGATAGAATGGGCATTTCTGAATGCGGTGATACCAAATATGTATATTTTTTACATTTTTTAACCCTTTAAATTTTCAATGGGACGAATGGGGGGTGATTTGAACTTTTAGGTTTTTTATTTTTTTTTTAAACTTATTTTTACTTTATTTTATCTTACTAGTTCCCTTAGGGCGCTATATGGATCAGCAGTCTGATCGCTCATTCATTTCTGTTGATCAGAGCTGCACACCTCTGATCAGGAGAAATGCTGCATTCTTATTACAGCCGCTGCTCTGCCGGCTGTAACAGGAGTTATGCCATGATAATGACAGGAGTCATCATTTGACCCATCACTACCATGGCAACCATTGGCTCCCCCTGGTCACGTCACGGGGCCTCCGATCACGGCGGGGAAAGGCGATATCCCCACCATGGCTATTTAAATCACTATGTCACATTTTGACAGCGCAATCTAAGGGTTTCACAGGCGCGGTTGGATCATGGATCCACCTGCGCCTGCGAGGCACAGATTTCTGCTGTTCAAATCAGCAGACATCTGCGGGGATCACCACTGGCATACAGCAGCAGCCAGCAGTGATTGCCCCTTCATGATTTAGAATGAACCGTTACGTCCTAGGTCACGAGGGGTTAAAGGAATTTGTCAGTAGAATTAACCCTTCTAAGCCATCTATATAGGTATGTAGGTCATAGGAAGCTGAATAAAATGATACATTTATACAGTCAGGGCCAGAAATATTTGGACAGTAACACAAGTTTTGGTATTTTAGCTGTTTACAAAAACATGTTCAGAAATACAATTATATATATAATATGGGCTGAAAGTGCACACTCCCAGCTGCAATATGAGAGTTTTCACATCCAAATCGGAGAAAGGGTTTAGGAATCATAGTTCTGTAATGCATAGCCTCCTCTTTTTCAAGGGACCAAAAGTAATTGGACAAGGGACTCTAAGGGCTGCAATTAACTCTGAAGGCGTCTCCCTCGTTAACCTGTAATCAATGAAGTAGTTAAAAGGTCTGGGGTTGATTACAGGTGTGTGGTTTTGCATTTGGAAGCTGTTGCTGTGACCAGACAACATGCGGTCTAAGGAACTCTCAATTGAGGTGAAGCAGAACATCCTGAGGCTGAAAAAAAAGAAAAAATCCATCAGAGAGATAGCAGACATGCTTGGAGTAGCAAAATCAACAGTCGGGTACATTCTGAGAAAAAAGGAATTGACTGGTGAGCTTGGGAACTCAAAAAGGCCTGGGCGTCCACGGATGACAACAGTGGTGGATGATCGCCGCATACTTTCTTTGGTGAAGAAGAACCTGTTCACAACATCAACTGAAGTCCAGAACACTCTCAGTGAAGTAGGTGTATCTGTCTCTAAGTCAACAGTAAAGAGAAGACTCCATGAAAGTAAATACAAAGGGTTCACATCTAGATGCAAACCATTCATCAATTCCAAAAATAGACAGGCCAGAGTTAAATTTGCTGAAAAACACCTCATGAAGCCAGCTCAGTTCTGGAAAAGTATTCTATGGACAGATGAGACAAAGATCAACCTGTACCAGAATGATGGGAAGAAAAAAGTTTGGAGAAGAAAGGGAACGGCACATGATCCAAGGCACACCACATCCTCTGTAAAACATGGTGGAGGCAACGTGATGGCATGGGCATGCATGGCTTTCAATGGCACTGGGTCACTTGTGTTTATTGATGACATAACAGCAGACAAGAGTAGCCGGATGAATTCTGAAGTGTACAGGGATATACTTTCAGCCCAGATTCAGCCAAATGCCGCAAAGTTGATCGGATGGCGCTTCATAGTACAGATGGACAATGACCCCAAGCATACAGCCAAAGCTACCCAGGAGTTCATGAGTGCAAAAAAGTGGAACATTCTGCAATGGCCAAGTCAATCACCAGATCTTAACCCAATTGAGCATGCATTTCACTTGCTCAAATCCAGACTTAAGACGGAAAGACCCACAAACAAGCAAGACCTGAAGGTTCCGGCTGTAAAGGCCTGGCAAAGCATTAAGAAGGAGGAAACCCAGCGTTTGGTGATGTCCATGGGTTCCAGACTTAAGGCAGTGATTGCCTCCAAAGGATTCGCAACAAAATATTGAAAATAAAAATATTTTGTTTGGGTTTGGTTTATTTGTCCAATTACTTTTGACCTCCTAAAATGTGGAGTGTTTGTAAAGAAATGTGTACAATTCCTACAATTTCTATCAGATATTTTTGTTCAAACCTTCAAATTAAACGTTACAATCTGCACTTGAATTCTGTTAACAACCTCATGTCCTATTAGTTACCTACTAGCACTCCAAGATACATGATTTATACACATTTATTGGACATCCCTAGATGACCAAATTAAGGAGTAACGCCATTTTTCAATAAAATCAATCTTTATTTAAACATATTTTTTTAAAATATTTTAGCAAAAAAGGTACCGTATAAAAGAGAGGCACGGACAGGCACATAATTAGATCCCTATATTAGTAACTGGGATATTTACACCCAGGCAGGTAAATGTATATCTGATTACAGCCAAAAACCAAATATTAAATGAATCTAGTGATTATACCAATTATTAATACCAGTATACCATATTCATTGCTGCACAAGTCTCCACATATATAATTTAAGACAAGTATCATATGCCATATGGACCAAGAGCAGACTCTGCGGTTCCACCTGCGTTTTTTCATCTGCAGTGCATAGATTTTTTCATGCAGGGTTCCTCCATGAATAATCTGTACTCATAAGAATAAATAAATAAAAGAGTATGGAGGTTCCCTAAGCACGAATCAATTCCATTGAATGCAGTATAAATTAATGAACGCACAAGGTGGTGTCAGCAGAGCCTGCTCAGGCTCACAGATTACATAGAATTCATGACACTTAGAAACATACAATGTGCAGCAACAAACCATCTATGATAACGACCGCACAAACCATGCAAGTCCAAAAATCAACTAGAGATTAGTGTAATTAGGCTGACAAAATACATGATAATATCATAATATTACATCACCTGACTGGGAAGTATCCTGCCGTGACCCTCGCACTCCGACACGTGTTTCACAAACAGCTTTCTCAAGGAGCGTGTCAGAGGTGAGGGGCGAGCAGATTATAAACATCAGATAACCAATAAGAGGTGCCAAAACCTGATTGCATTCAAACGTCACACCAGGAAACAGACTAATCCCATTAGCGGCGCATGACTGCAGTTGCTACGGACGCTTGAAAAGAGACCTCCCACGGATCGCGATCACGTGACCGTGACGTCATGACCCACACGGTGGTGAGTCATGGCAACCACAGCACGCTATCTGACGCGATGTGTGACGGTCAGTCGGCAGCAGTAGGAGTCATGCGCACTGGGTAATCTGTGATACTTAGAAAATAATACACACAACAGGACAGGAAGATTTCGATCATTCAAAAAACTTATTGTCAGAAAAACTATGCAATCGACTGCAAAAAGGCACATCATTAAATAGAAGGGAACCATATTATTATGCAAAGATATATAATTTTACAAAAAACACCCCATTATAACATACAATCAATATGATAGAGACCTATACAGTCAAGGGCACGTCTTTACATAGGAGGAGATCATATTATTATACAGTCATAAATGGATTTACAAATTCTAGAGAAAACACCCCATTATAACATACAGTCAATACAAAATAATTAAAGAGAACACTACTCCATAACACTTGTTCATATAATATATAATGATCCTGTCGGACGACTTGAAAGAGTAGCTCCTTCCCCTAGACACCAACGGTCATCACACGAAACCTTCCCAGGACATGTAGAAACAGCACACTCCATTGGTGAAATTAACCCGAATATATGGTGACCTAAATGAACTAAAAAAATAAACGATTAAAATAATAAAAAACAAAACCCACCAAACACATCTAACTAAAACCCAGGCATCCATACGCGAAGGATACAGGAGACACAAGAAACTACAAAATATCATGAGAACAAACACCTCAGAAAACCTCCCTCTTTTTTGGATACAACCAGGTTGATTACAGGAAGGCTGAAAATCCCATATTTTCGTTCAGCCCATTAGGAGTCAAGGTTCCCAGCCTATAAATCCACTTACTTTCAACCTGGGCAAGAAGCTTACCAAGATCCCCCCCTCTGGTACCGAGAGACACTAAATCAATACCTTTCGCTTTCAACAAGGAGGAATTACATCCATGATACTTTTTATAATGTCTTGGAATGGTTTTTAACAAATTTTCATCGGTGATGCTTTTAGCTTTCTCAATGTCCAGACAGTGCTCACGAATTCTAATTTTCAACTCCCTCGTGGTAAGTCCAATATATACCCTTTTGCATGGGCATTCAATCCTGTAAATCACACCTTTTGAGGAACACGTGATCCGATGTCTAATATCGAACTCACGTGATCCATCAAAATTGTGAAACTTCTTGGACTTAACAAGATTGGCACACGCCTTGCAAAGGCCACATGGGAAAAAACCAACTGGCAATGGTTGGCTGGACATGCTTGTTTGAAATGGTTCATAGTTACTATGAACAAGCATGTCCCTCAAGTTTTTACCACGTTTAGCCACAATAGATGGTCGTGATGGGAGAATTCTTTTTAGAACCGGATCCGTCAGTAAAATATTCCAATGTTTCTGGACTACTGTCCTCATTTTATCCCACTTATTATTGTAAGTGGTAATAAGACGCACTGTCTGGTCATTATTTGTTGTTTTCACCGTGTTGGAAAAAAGGAGAGAGTTTCTGGACGACCCCACTGCTCTCCTAAAACCATGCCTTATTGTCCTCCGACTATAACCTCTTGATTCAAATCTATGGGCCAGCTCCTCAGAGTGAGTCATAAAACTTGAATCATCGGAGCAAATTCTCCTAACCCTGAGGAACTGGCCGACAGGAATCCCCTTGATGGTATTTTTAGGGTGTGCAGATGATGCCAGTAGTAAGGAATTAGTGGCGGTTGGTTTACGGAAGACCTGAGTGGACAACAAACCGTCCGATGATGCCACAATTTTCAAATCCAAAAAATTGATTTCACGGCCATACTCAAATGTGAGTTTGATATTTAGATTGTTTTGATTCAAACTCTGCATGAATTCCTGTAAACCAACCACATCACCCTCCCAAATAAACCACACATCATCTATATACCTGATCCAATTCAAAACCTGATGAGTACATAGATTGTTGTCACTCACAAAAATCTGCCGCTCCCACGCCCCCAAAAAAAGGTTGGCGTAGGATGGTGCACAGCAGGCACCCATGGCAGTACCCTGGGTTTGTAGATACACCTTTCCATTGAATATGAAGATGTTATGTGTCAGTATATACTCAAGTAAGACTAAAATCAAGTCCGCCGTGGGACGTGCAATATTACTAGACTCAAGGTACCAAGAGACAGCCCTCAGACCATCCGGATGCCTAATGGAGGTATATAGAGATTCAATGTCAGCAGACACCATCATCATATTATCCTCCAGGTGAATCCCATCCAGACGTCTGAGCGCTGCCGTGGTATCCTGAATGTAAGATGGTAACTCACATACCAACGGCTTCAAATAATAGTCAATTACTTGACACACCAATTCAATGAGGCTACCATTCCCAGATATTATGGGTCTGCCAGGGGGATTAATTGGATCCTTGTGAATTTTTGGAATCAGGTACAAAGCCGGGAGACGTGGATGAAGTTTCTTAACAGTATCAAGGAATTTTTTGGGAATAATTCCCTTGTCATATGCTTGTTCCAAGATCACAACTAAGGAGCTATGAAAAGTAGAGGTGGGATTATATGGTAATTTCCGGTAACATTTAGTATCTCCCAACAATTTGTTAGCCTGCTCTTCATACTTGTCACACGGCCAAATAACAAGGTTGCCGCCTTTATCAGCTGGCTTGATAATGACATCCCGCCAGGATTGTAACTCTTTCAAACCAGCCCACTCATCTTTAGTAAGATTCCGGGCTGGTGAAGGTGAGGCGGCCAACTCTTCAATTTCTTGAGAGACCATTTTCGTAAACACCTCTAAGGCCGGACAAATACTCAAGCTTGGGAATTTTTTAGATTTATTCATAAGCTGTAACGGGAAATTACCAACCTCATTCTCTGAGCTCTCCTCCTCCAAAGATTGTAAAATTGAAAGTGCCTCTTGCTCCTCCCTAGTGGTGAAGATATCAGAAGCTTGAGTCTTATGATGCAATTTTTTAAGCAGGATTTTTCTTGAAAAAAGGTGAATATCTTTCACCGCTGTGAACGCGTCTAGGGGATTAGAAGGGGAAAAAGTTAATCCCTTTTCTAATAAAGAAATTTGTACATCTGAGAGCATGTGTTGAGAAAGATTAATTACCTGCGGCCCATCCTTACGTTTGTCCCTCGGATTGAAGATATCATATCCTTTACGTTTCCCTCTGTATCCATTATATGAGGGATCTCTGGGACCTTCTGAGCCGCTTGTAGACACATTGCTCTCAGATGCAGAATTCAACGATTGATTAGAGGCAAATCTGGAAGTAGCCATCTTGGATTCCTTCTTTATCTGCCATTTATAAATTTTTTTACTCTCAAAATCTTGGATATCGCGCTGATATTTTTTCAATTTATCAGTGCTGATCTCCTTCTCCCACCGTTCAAAATCCTTATCCAGGCTCGCAAAAAGTTCTTGTAGGTCATCCTTAGATAGATCTTTTTGAAGGCCCTCCTCAAGTTCCTTTATCTCCTCCTCTAATTTAAGCAAGGTAATTTTATTCTTTTCGTTTATAATTTTCATAAATTCAAACGAACATTTTGCAGCAGCCTTCTGCCATCTTAGGATCAAATCTTCCTGCTCCAGATCAAAGCTAGGATATAAATGAATCCTAAGACCCCGGGGGATGATTTCTTGCTCACAATATCGCTCAAGGGAGTTACTTGTCCACCAAATTTTTGTTTTTTTATGTAAAACATTCCTGTATCTCTTGATACTATCTTTGCATGATGACTGGGGTAAAATCACACCGGTACCCTTGCTAAATATAGTAGAGGCTTTGGACAGCCAGCTGGTTTCCCTGGCTTTGAAATCCATTGTGGAATGGGACCAACTGTTCAAAAAACAGCAAAAATATACAATTAACAACCTCATGTCCTATTAGTTACCTACTAGCACTCCAAGATACATGATTTATACACATTTATTGGACATCCCTAGATGACCAAATTAAGGAGTAACGCCATTTTTCAATAAAATCAATCTTTATTTAAACATATTTTTTTAAAATATTTTAGCAAAAAAGGTACCGTATAAAAGAGAGGCACGGACAGGCACATAATTAGATCCCTATATTAGTAACTGGGATATTTACACCCAGGCAGGTAAATGTATATCTGATTACAGCCAAAAACCAAATATTAAATGAATCTAGTGATTATACCAATTATTAATACCAGTATACCATATTCATTGCTGCACAAGTCTCCACATATATAATTTAAGACAAGTATCATATGCCATATGGACCAAGAGCAGACTCTGCGGTTCCACCTGCGTTTTTTCATCTGCAGTGCATAGATTTTTTCATGCAGGGTTCCTCCATGAATAATCTGTACTCATAAGAATAAATAAATAAAAGAGTATGGAGGTTCCCTAAGCACGAATCAATTCCATTGAATGCAGTATAAATTAATGAACGCACAAGGTGGTGTCAGCAGAGCCTGCTCAGGCTCACAGATTACATAGAATTCATGACACTTAGAAACATACAATGTGCAGCAACAAACCATCTATGATAACGACCGCACAAACCATGCAAGTCCAAAAATCAACTAGAGATTAGTGTAATTAGGCTGACAAAATACATGATAATATCATAATATTACATCACCTGACTGGGAAGTATCCTGCCGTGACCCTCGCACTCCGACACGTGTTTCACAAACAGCTTTCTCAAGGAGCGTGTCAGAGGTGAGGGGCGAGCAGATTATAAACATCAGATAACCAATAAGAGGTGCCAAAACCTGATTGCATTCAAACGTCACACCAGGAAACAGACTAATCCCATTAGCGGCGCATGACTGCAGTTGCTACGGACGCTTGAAAAGAGACCTCCCACGGATCGCGATCACGTGACCGTGACGTCATGACCCACACGGTGGTGAGTCATGGCAACCACAGCACGCTATCTGACGCGATGTGTGACGGTCAGTCGGCAGCAGTAGGAGTCATGCGCACTGGGTAATCTGTGATACTTAGAAAATAATACACACAACAGGACAGGAAGATTTCGATCATTCAAAAAACTTATTGTCAGAAAAACTATGCAATCGACTGCAAAAAGGCACATCATTAAATAGAAGGGAACCATATTATTATGCAAAGATATATAATTTTACAAAAAACACCCCATTATAACATACAATCAATATGATAGAGACCTATACAGTCAAGGGCACGTCTTTACATAGGAGGAGATCATATTATTATACAGTCATAAATGGATTTACAAATTCTAGAGAAAACACCCCATTATAACATACAGTCAATACAAAATAATTAAAGAGAACACTACTCCATAACACTTGTTCATATAATATATAATGATCCTGTCGGACGACTTGAAAGAGTAGCTCCTTCCCCTAGACACCAACGGTCATCACACGAAACCTTCCCAGGACATGTAGAAACAGCACACTCCATTGGTGATATTCGGGTTAATTTCACCAATGGAGTGTGCTGTTTCTACATGTCCTGGGAAGGTTTCGTGTGATGACCGTTGGTGTCTAGGGGAAGGAGCTACTCTTTCAAGTCGTCCGACAGGATCATTATATATTATATGAACAAGTGTTATGGAGTAGTGTTCTCTTTAATTATTTTGTATTGACTGTATGTTATAATGGGGTGTTTTCTCTAGAATTTGTAAATCCATTTATGACTGTATAATAATATGATCTCCTCCTATGTAAAGACGTGCCCTTGACTGTATAGGTCTCTATCATATTGATTGTATGTTATAATGGGGTGTTTTTTGTAAAATTATATATCTTTGCATAATAATATGGTTCCCTTCTATTTAATGATGTGCCTTTTTGCAGTCGATTGCATAGTTTTTCTGACAATAAGTTTTTTGAATGATCGAAATCTTCCTGTCCTGTTGTGTGTATTATTTTCTAAGTATCACAGATTACCCAGTGCGCATGACTCCTACTGCTGCCGACTGACCGTCACACATCGCGTCAGATAGCGTGCTGTGGTTGCCATGACTCACCACCGTGTGGGTCATGACGTCACGGTCACGTGATCGCGATCCGTGGGAGGTCTCTTTTCAAGCGTCCGTAGCAACTGCAGTCATGCGCCGCTAATGGGATTAGTCTGTTTCCTGGTGTGACGTTTGAATGCAATCAGGTTTTGGCACCTCTTATTGGTTATCTGATGTTTATAATCTGCTCGCCCCTCACCTCTGACACGCTCCTTGAGAAAGCTGTTTGTGAAACACGTGTCGGAGTGCGAGGGTCACGGCAGGATACTTCCCAGTCAGGTGATGTAATATTATGATATTATCATGTATTTTGTCAGCCTAATTACACTAATCTCTAGTTGATTTTTGGACTTGCATGGTTTGTGCGGTCGTTATCATAGATGGTTTGTTGCTGCACATTGTATGTTTCTAAGTGTCATGAATTCTATGTAATCTGTGAGCCTGAGCAGGCTCTGCTGACACCACCTTGTGCGTTCATTAATTTATACTGCATTCAATGGAATTGATTCGTGCTTAGGGAACCTCCATACTCTTTTATTTATTTATTCTTATGAGTACAGATTATTCATGGAGGAACCCTGCATGAAAAAATCTATGCACTGCAGATGAAAAAACGCAGGTGGAACCGCAGAGTCTGCTCTTGGTCCATATGGCATATGATACTTGTCTTAAATTATATATGTGGAGACTTGTGCAGCAATGAATATGGTATACTGGTATTAATAATTGGTATAATCACTAGATTCATTTAATATTTGGTTTTTGGCTGTAATCAGATATACATTTACCTGCCTGGGTGTAAATATCCCAGTTACTAATATAGGGATCTAATTATGTGCCTGTCCGTGCCTCTCTTTTATACGGTACCTTTTTTGCTAAAATATTTTAAAAAAATATGTTTAAATAAAGATTGATTTTATTGAAAAATGGCGTTACTCCTTAATTTGGTCATCTAGGGATGTCCAATAAATGTGTATAAATCATGTATCTTGGAGTGCTAGTAGGTAACTAATAGGACATGAGGTTGTTAATTGTATATTTTTGCTGTTTTTTGAACAGTTGGTCCCATTCCACAATGGATTTCAAAGCCAGGGAAACCAGCTGGCTGTCCAAAGCCTCTACTATATTTAGCAAGGGTACCGGTGTGATTTTACCCCAGTCATCATGCAAAGATAGTATCAAGAGATACAGGAATGTTTTACATAAAAAAACAAAAATTTGGTGGACAAGTAACTCCCTTGAGCGATATTGTGAGCAAGAAATCATCCCCCGGGGTCTTAGGATTCATTTATATCCTAGCTTTGATCTGGAGCAGGAAGATTTGATCCTAAGATGGCAGAAGGCTGCTGCAAAATGTTCGTTTGAATTTATGAAAATTATAAACGAAAAGAATAAAATTACCTTGCTTAAATTAGAGGAGGAGATAAAGGAACTTGAGGAGGGCCTTCAAAAAGATCTATCTAAGGATGACCTACAAGAACTTTTTGCGAGCCTGGATAAGGATTTTGAACGGTGGGAGAAGGAGATCAGCACTGATAAATTGAAAAAATATCAGCGCGATATCCAAGATTTTGAGAGTAAAAAAATTTATAAATGGCAGATAAAGAAGGAATCCAAGATGGCTACTTCCAGATTTGCCTCTAATCAATCGTTGAATTCTGCATCTGAGAGCAATGTGTCTACAAGCGGCTCAGAAGGTCCCAGAGATCCCTCATATAATGGATACAGAGGGAAACGTAAAGGATATGATATCTTCAATCCGAGGGACAAACGTAAGGATGGGCCGCAGGTAATTAATCTTTCTCAACACATGCTCTCAGATGTACAAATTTCTTTATTAGAAAAGGGATTAACTTTTTCCCCTTCTAATCCCCTAGACGCGTTCACAGCGGTGAAAGATATTCACCTTTTTTCAAGAAAAATCCTGCTTAAAAAATTGCATCATAAGACTCAAGCTTCTGATATCTTCACCACTAGGGAGGAGCAAGAGGCACTTTCAATTTTACAATCTTTGGAGGAGGAGAGCTCAGAGAATGAGGTTGGTAATTTCCCGTTACAGCTTATGAATAAATCTAAAAAATTCCCAAGCTTGAGTATTTGTCCGGCCTTAGAGGTGTTTACGAAAATGGTCTCTCAAGAAATTGAAGAGTTGGCCGCCTCACCTTCACCAGCCCGGAATCTTACTAAAGATGAGTGGGCTGGTTTGAAAGAGTTACAATCCTGGCGGGATGTCATTATCAAGCCAGCTGATAAAGGCGGCAACCTTGTTATTTGGCCGTGTGACAAGTATGAAGAGCAGGCTAACAAATTGTTGGGAGATACTAAATGTTACCGGAAATTACCATATAATCCCACCTCTACTTTTCATAGCTCCTTAGTTGTGATCTTGGAACAAGCATATGACAAGGGAATTATTCCCAAAAAATTCCTTGATACTGTTAAGAAACTTCATCCACGTCTCCCGGCTTTGTACCTGATTCCAAAAATTCACAAGGATCCAATTAATCCCCCTGGCAGACCCATAATATCTGGGAATGGTAGCCTCATTGAATTGGTGTGTCAAGTAATTGACTATTATTTGAAGCCGTTGGTATGTGAGTTACCATCTTACATTCAGGATACCACGGCAGCGCTCAGACGTCTGGATGGGATTCACCTGGAGGATAATATGATGATGGTGTCTGCTGACATTGAATCTCTATATACCTCCATTAGGCATCCGGATGGTCTGAGGGCTGTCTCTTGGTACCTTGAGTCTAGTAATATTGCACGTCCCACGGCGGACTTGATTTTAGTCTTACTTGAGTATATACTGACACATAACATCTTCATATTCAATGGAAAGGTGTATCTACAAACCCAGGGTACTGCCATGGGTGCCTGCTGTGCACCATCCTACGCCAACCTTTTTTTGGGGGCGTGGGAGCGGCAGATTTTTGTGAGTGACAACAATCTATGTACTCATCAGGTTTTGAATTGGATCAGGTATATAGATGATGTGTGGTTTATTTGGGAGGGTGATGTGGTTGGTTTACAGGAATTCATGCAGAGTTTGAATCAAAACAATCTAAATATCAAACTCACATTTGAGTATGGCCGTGAAATCAATTTTTTGGATTTGAAAATTGTGGCATCATCGGACGGTTTGTTGTCCACTCAGGTCTTCCGTAAACCAACCGCCACTAATTCCTTACTACTGGCATCATCTGCACACCCTAAAAATACCATCAAGGGGATTCCTGTCGGCCAGTTCCTCAGGGTTAGGAGAATTTGCTCCGATGATTCAAGTTTTATGACTCACTCTGAGGAGCTGGCCCATAGATTTGAATCAAGAGGTTATAGTCGGAGGACAATAAGGCATGGTTTTAGGAGAGCAGTGGGGTCGTCCAGAAACTCTCTCCTTTTTTCCAACACGGTGAAAACAACAAATAATGACCAGACAGTGCGTCTTATTACCACTTACAATAATAAGTGGGATAAAATGAGGACAGTAGTCCAGAAACATTGGAATATT
The DNA here is from genome assembly GCF_048569485.1 of Anomaloglossus baeobatrachus. Lineage (NCBI taxonomy): Eukaryota > Metazoa > Chordata > Amphibia > Anura > Aromobatidae > Anomaloglossus > Anomaloglossus baeobatrachus. The sequence continues at coordinate 469,331,809 of NC_134355.1, read as the reverse complement.
TTACTGACGGATCCGGTTCTAAAAAGAATTCTCCCATCACGACCATCTATTGTGGCTAAACGTGGTAAAAACTTGAGGGACATGCTTGTTCATAGTAACTATGAACCATTTCAAACAAGCATGTCCAGCCAACCATTGCCAGTTGGTTTTTTCCCATGTGGCCTTTGCAAGGCGTGTGCCAATCTTGTTAAGTCCAAGAAGTTTCACAATTTTGATGGATCACGTGAGTTCGATATTAGACATCGGATCACGTGTTCCTCAAAAGGTGTGATTTACAGGATTGAATGCCCATGCAAAAGGGTATATATTGGACTTACCACGAGGGAGTTGAAAATTAGAATTCGTGAGCACTGTCTGGACATTGAGAAAGCTAAAAGCATCACCGATGAAAATTTGTTAAAAACCATTCCAAGACATTATAAAAAGTATCATGGATGTAATTCCTCCTTGTTGAAAGCGAAAGGTATTGATTTAGTGTCTCTCGGTACCAGAGGGGGGGATCTTGGTAAGCTTCTTGCCCAGGTTGAAAGTAAGTGGATTTATAGGCTGGGAACCTTGACTCCTAATGGGCTGAACGAAAATATGGGATTTTCAGCCTTCCTGTAATCAACCTGGTTGTATCCAAAAAAGAGGGAGGTTTTCTGAGGTGTTTGTTCTCATGATATTTTGTAGTTTCTTGTGTCTCTTGTATCCTTCGCGTATGGATGCCTGGGTTTTAGTTAGATGTGTTTGGTGGGTTTTGTTTTTTATTATTTTAATCGTTTATTTTTTTAGTTCATTTAGGTCACCATATATTCGGGTTAATTTCACCAATGGAGTGTGCTGTTTCTACATGTCCTGGGAAGGTTTCGTGTGATGACCGTTGGTGTCTAGGGGAAGGAGCTACTCTTTCAAGTCGTCCGACAGGATCATTATATATTATATGAACAAGTGTTATGGAGTAGTGTTCTCTTTAATTATTTTGTATTGACTGTATGTTATAATGGGGTGTTTTCTCTAGAATTTGTAAATCCATTTATGACTGTATAATAATATGATCTCCTCCTATGTAAAGACGTGCCCTTGACTGTATAGGTCTCTATCATATTGATTGTATGTTATAATGGGGTGTTTTTTGTAAAATTATATATCTTTGCATAATAATATGGTTCCCTTCTATTTAATGATGTGCCTTTTTGCAGTCGATTGCATAGTTTTTCTGACAATAAGTTTTTTGAATGATCGAAATCTTCCTGTCCTGTTGTGTGTATTATTTTCTAAGTATCACAGATTACCCAGTGCGCATGACTCCTACTGCTGCCGACTGACCGTCACACATCGCGTCAGATAGCGTGCTGTGGTTGCCATGACTCACCACCGTGTGGGTCATGACGTCACGGTCACGTGATCGCGATCCGTGGGAGGTCTCTTTTCAAGCGTCCGTAGCAACTGCAGTCATGCGCCGCTAATGGGATTAGTCTGTTTCCTGGTGTGACGTTTGAATGCAATCAGGTTTTGGCACCTCTTATTGGTTATCTGATGTTTATAATCTGCTCGCCCCTCACCTCTGACACGCTCCTTGAGAAAGCTGTTTGTGAAACACGTGTCGGAGTGCGAGGGTCACGGCAGGATACTTCCCAGTCAGGTGATGTAATATTATGATATTATCATGTATTTTGTCAGCCTAATTACACTAATCTCTAGTTGATTTTTGGACTTGCATGGTTTGTGCGGTCGTTATCATAGATGGTTTGTTGCTGCACATTGTATGTTTCTAAGTGTCATGAATTCTATGTAATCTGTGAGCCTGAGCAGGCTCTGCTGACACCACCTTGTGCGTTCATTAATTTATACTGCATTCAATGGAATTGATTCGTGCTTAGGGAACCTCCATACTCTTTTATTTATTTATTCTTATGAGTACAGATTATTCATGGAGGAACCCTGCATGAAAAAATCTATGCACTGCAGATGAAAAAACGCAGGTGGAACCGCAGAGTCTGCTCTTGGTCCATATGGCATATGATACTTGTCTTAAATTATATATGTGGAGACTTGTGCAGCAATGAATATGGTATACTGGTATTAATAATTGGTATAATCACTAGATTCATTTAATATTTGGTTTTTGGCTGTAATCAGATATACATTTACCTGCCTGGGTGTAAATATCCCAGTTACTAATATAGGGATCTAATTATGTGCCTGTCCGTGCCTCTCTTTTATACGGTACCTTTTTTGCTAAAATATTTTAAAAAAATATGTTTAAATAAAGATTGATTTTATTGAAAAATGGCGTTACTCCTTAATTTGGTCATCTAGGGATGTCCAATAAATGTGTATAAACTTGAATTCTGTTGTAGATGTTTCATTTCAAATCCAATGTGGTGGCATGCAGAGCCCAACTTGCGAAAATTGTGTCACTGTCCAAATATTTCTGGACCTAACTGTATCTGTGATCCTATGTTTTATTCCAGAGAATTCCACGTTTTTCTTATATGTAAATGAGCTGTTCCAGGCTATGGGTTGGACACTGATCTGCATGAGAATCTGTTTCCAGAGATTATTTTAATAGGGGACGCTGTTATATGTAATGGGCGCTCTCTGCTCTCCTTATCTCACTGCAGAGCTGTGTGTGATTATAACTGCCACATCTGCAGGTTCCTCTCAGCTTCCATCTCACAGGCAGCCAGTGTTACATTATTGGTGAAATACAGCAGAGCTGTGAAAGCTGCAGCTGCTAACATGTTTGTAAGAAAACAAGGTTCAGTTCTACTATTTTGTGTTAATTACATGTCTCACACTGGTAATATTCCTTTTTGTATAAATTAATCTCTGGATCCCGATTCTCATGCAGATCAGTGTCTGGCCCACAGCCTGGAACAGCTTCCTTACATATAAGGAAAACATGAATCAATAAAAGCCATGTTTATATATAAGTAGCTGGGGGTCCAACTTTTTTACTGTGCAGCTTTTTTCCTCTCATGTTACAATTCATTTTTTTGTTAGCACCACTCCCTTTATTTATATTTATTACCCTGTAGTGCCCACTACTTCTTACTTAACAAAGTTTAGATGAGCAGTGTGCGGGGGAATATCATACAGAGGGGCAGTGTGTGTATGGGGGATATTATACAGAGGGGCAGTGTGGGTAGAGGGATATTATTCAGAGGGGTAGTATGTGTGGGGTGATATTCAGAGAGGCTGTGTGGGAGGATATTAAACAGAGAGGCAGCATGTGGGGTGGAGATAGTATACAGAAGGACAGTGTATGTGAGGGATATTATACAGAGGTGCAGTTTGTGGGGAGATAGTATACAGGGGAGCAGTGTGTGAGGGGATATTATACAGAGGGGAACTGTTTGTGTAGGGGATATTATACAGAGGGGCAGTGTGTGTGGGAGAGATATTATACAGATGGGCAGTGTGTGAGGGGATATTATAGAGAGAGACAGTGTGCAGTGTGTGTGTCTGTGTGTGTGTGTGAGATATTGTAAAGAGGGCCATGTGTAAGGGGATGTTATGCAAAGGGGCAGTGTATAGGAGATACTATACAGAGGGACAGTGTGGCAGAGATATTATGGAGCAGGGATGTGTAGAGGTTGTATTATCAAGAGGGGCGATGTAGAGGTGTATTATAATGAGTAGTGGTGTAGAGGGTGTAGTATTAATTTTCTGAGGGAAATGCTTCATTTTCTGGAACAACTTTAAAGGGGACAAAATGTTTGGCCATTACTGTGTGTGCATATATACAGTATACAGTTGAAACCAGAAGTTTACATGCACTATCTAAAAAGACACATACAGTATGCATGTTTTTCTCACTATTTGACATGAAATCAGAATAACCTTTCCCATTTTAGGTCAATTAGAATCACCAACATTATTTATATTTGCCAAATGCCAGAATAATGAGAGAGAGAGAGAGTGAGAGAGAGAGAGAGAGAGAGAGAGAGAGAGAAAGAGAACGTTTTAAGGCATTTTTATTACTTTCTGCAAAGTCATAAGTTTACATACACTAATTGTACTATGCTTTTAAACAATATGGGACAGCTCATATGATGTTGTCATGTCTTTGGAAGTTTCTGATAGGTTTATTGGCAACCTCTGCATTAATTAGAGACACAACTGTAGATGTATTTTAATGCTCACCTAAAACACAGCTTCTTTGTCTAGCATCATGGGAAAGTCAAAAGAAATCAGCCAAGATCTCAGGAAGAGAATTGTGGACTTGCATAAGTTTGTTTCATCCTTGGGGGCAATTTCCAGATACTTGAAGGTGCCTCATTCATCTGTACAAACAATTAAATGCAAGTACAAACAAGATGGGAATGTTCAGCAATCATACTGCTCAGGAAGGAGATGAGTTCTGTGTACCAACGATGAACGTGTTTTGGTCAGACATGTGCATACTGTATCAACCCAAGAACAAAAGCAAAGACCTTGTAAAGATGCTGGTGGAATCTGGTAAAAGTGTGTCATTATCCACAGTGAAAAAAGTACTGTATCAATATGGGCTGAAAGGGCACTCTGCCAGGAAGAAGCAAGTACTCCAAAAGAAATATAAAAAAACAGATTGTTTGCAAATGCACACATGAACAAAGACCTTAATTTTTGAAGACATGTCCTGTGGTCTGACGAAACTAAAACTGAACTTTTTGGCCTTAATGATCATCGTTACGTTTCGAGGAAAAAGAGGGAAGATATGAAGCCTAAGAACACCATCCCAACTGTTAAACACAAGGGTGGCAGCAGCATGTTGTGGGGTTGTTTTGCTGAAGTAAGGACTAGTGCACTTCACAAAATAGATTGCATCATGAGGAAAGAAGATTATATGTCAATACTGAAGCATCATGTCAAAACCTCAACCAGGAACTTAACTTGGATGGAAATGGATTTTCCAAATGGAAAATTACCCAAAACATACTGCCAACCTGGTTATACAGTGGCTTCAAATGGAAAATTACCCAAAACATACTGCCAACCTGGTTATACAGTGGCTTAAGGATAACAAAGTCAATGTTTTGGAGTGGCCATTAGAGATGAACGATTCTGATCTTCAAAGATTGGAATATGTTAAAATCGTCTGATCTTTGGCCGGATCAGATCGGGATCAGATATCCAAACATTTACCACAAAAGGTGGCAATCTTGCCAAGGACCAGTGAATGTTTGAATGGCAAAAAAACAACCTCTCCCTTCACATCACAGCCATGTCAAATATTGGCATGGCTGTGATTAGCCACTGTTAAAAACAGGAAAACAAAGGGGTTAAAGCAGTACATACTGTACTTACCGAGTCTCCCATGGCTGCAGTGCAACTTCCGGGTCCGATAATTATCCCTCATCCTTATTCACTGCTTTCCCCTTCTTCCTGCATCTCTGATTGGCTGCCATTGGACCATGCCCCCACCCTCTGAGACATCACAAAGAAAGAAAATAAAAGGAGTTAAAGCAATGCATACTTACCAAGTCTCCCAGCGGCTGCTGCGCTACTTCAGGGTCGAATAATTATCCTTCATCTGTATTCAGTCCTTTCCCCTTCCACTGGCATATCTGATTGGCTGCCATTGGACCACACAACCACCCTCTGAGACATCATCTGTGATTGGTTGGAATCACACATGCTGTCTCTGTCCTTATAATGGTGTAAAATAAATAAAAATTGGCACAGGGTCCCCCCTGTATTGATACCAGCACAGATAAAGCCACAACTGCACGCTGCAGCCCCCAGACGTGCACTTATCGTGGCTGTGTATCAAAATAAGAGGAACTGCATGCAGCTTTTTAAAAATTATTTAAATAAAAAAATAATTTTAAAAGCTGGCATGCCGTCCCCCAAATTTTAATAACCAGCCATGATAAACCCGACAGCTGGGGGCTGGCATTCTCAGACTGGGGAGACCCTTGCTTATTGGCCCACCAGCTTAAAAATAGCATCTGCCCAGGATTGCTGCATCCATTAAATGTGACTTTCTTGGAACTTTACCCGGCTCATCCTGATTGTCCTGGTGCAGTGGAAATTGGGGTAATAATATCAGCTCACAGCTGCCACCAAGCACTAGATTAGTGGGAGATGTCTACAAGACCCCCAATATTACTGATCTGTAAGTGAAATTAAAATGAAAGTAAATAAATGCAAACAACGAAAAAAACTTTTATTTAAAATAAAATACAAAAACCCCTCTTTCATTCATTTATTAACCCCAAAAGACCCAGGTCCAATGTATTCCACACAAAGATCCATGACATTTCCAGCTCTGCTACATCTGAAGTTACACCGAGTAGCCATAGAACATGACCACCTGCTGTGAGTTTCAAGCAGAGACTGAGCCAAGCGCTGAGTAGTGACATCATTCAGGTTAATTGCGGTCACAGCTGGAGGTTTCCACGGTCCTCCACCTGTGATCACAGGTAACCTGACCTCAGGTGACCTCAGTAAACTCAAGTTCACAGCCCTGCATCTCCTTGCAGAAAACCATGTTTTTTGCCAAGGGATGCAGATTTGGTGCTGACATTTTACCCCATATTCCTGCACCCAATCTACACCTCCTGGCAAAAAAAATGCATCCCTATCGCCTCATACATTATGCGATTTTGATGCGTTTTTTTGCCAATAAGTGTAGATTGGGTGCATAAATATGGTGTAAAAATATCATCACCAAATATGCATCTCTTAGCCTAAATATGCCAGGAGGTGCAAATGTTGTGTTAATGTCTAGTGCAGACATTTCAACACCAAATTTGCACCTCCTGGCAGAAAACTGCACCAAAACAGAGTCAAAACCTTTTTTTGCATCTTTTGGCAAGAGATGCAAATTTGGTGATGACATTTTTACACCATATTCACACACCCAATCTACACCTCCTGGAAAAAAAGACACATCAAAACTGCATGCGGTGTGATGCGTTTTTTTGCCAGGGGCTATAGATTGTGTATAGGAATATGGTGAAAAAAAGTTCAGCACCAAACCTACATCTCTTGGCAAAAAACACTGCGGTTTTCTGCCAGAACATGCAGATCTCACCTGAGGTCAGTTTACTGAGGTCACCTGAGGTCAGGTTACCTGCAGTAACAGGTAGAGGACCGTGCAAACCTCCACCTGTGACCACCCCTAACCTGAGTGATGTCATTGCTCATTCATCCTCTGCCTGTAGCTTACAATCGGCGGTCATTGTTCTATAGCTGCTCACTGTGCCTTCAGATGTAGCAGAGCTGGAATTATCATGGGACCTCATAATGTTGACTACTTTGGACCTGGGTGTTTTGGGGGTTAATAAATGGGTGAAAGAGGGTGAGTTTTTTGTATTTTATTTCAAATAAAGGATTTTTTTCTGTGTTTGTGTTTATTTTTCACTTACAGATCAGTAATGGGGGGTCTCATAGATGTCTCTGATTACTAATCTAGGGCTTAGTGGCAGCTGTGGGCTATTATTAACCCTTATTACCCGATTGCTACCACACCAGGGCAATCAGGAAGAGCCGGCTAAAGATCTGGGACTGTCACATCTAATGGGTGCAGCAATCCTGGGCAGCTGCAGGCTACTATTTTTAGGCTGGGGGATCCAAAAGGCATGGGCCTCCCCATCCTGAGACTACCAGCCCCCACCTGTTGGGCTTTGTTATGACTGGGTATCAAAAGTGGGAATAAAATTATTTATTTATTTAAATATTTATTTATTTATTTTTAAATCTGCATGCTGTTCCTCTAATTTTGATACACAGCCAAGATAAGTGCATGACTGGGGGCTACAGCCTGTATGCTTTATCTGTGCTGGTAGCAATACAGGGGGACCCTACGACAATTTTATTTATTTATTTTACACCATTATAAGGACACAGACAGTGTGTGTGATTCCAACCAATCACAGATGCTGTCTCAGAGGGTGGGTGTGTGGTCCAATGGCAGACAATCAGATATGCCAGTGGAAGGGGAAAGTACTGAATATAGATGAGGGATAATTAGTGGACCCTGAAGTAGCACTGCAGCCACTGGGAGACTTGGTAAGTATGCAGTGCTTTAACTCTTTTTATTTTCTTTCTTTTACAGCCCACCCTAAACCATTTTACCACACATCACTTTTGCCTCTCATTGAATTTAATTGATTCAGCTAGGATCGCCGCGCTGATCGGTGATCTCAGGTGGGATCGGTGAAACTGAACCGATCCTTGACAGAGTCACTCATCTCTAGTGGCCATCACAAAGCCCTGATCTCAATCCTATTGAGAATTTAGGGGCAAAGCTGGAAAGGCAGGTGCGAGCAAGGTGACCTACAAAAATGCTCAGTTACACCAATTCTATCAGGAGGAATGAGCCCAAATTCCTACCAACTATTGTGAGAAGCTTATGGAAGCATATCCAAAATATTTGACCCAACATTCATACAGTTTAAGGGCAATGGTACAAAATACTAATGAATTGTATGTAAACTTTTGACTTTGCAGAAAGTAAAAAAATGCCTTAAAATCTTCTCTCATTATTCTAGCATTTGGCAAATATAAATAATTTTGGTAAGCAGCGTGTAAAGCGGCCTTTAATGTGTGATTGGTGAGGATGTAGTGCAGAAGTGGAGTTTTTCCAAGAGTGGCGGTGGGACTGTGGAAGGTTTGAGGCATGGAGGCGGGGCTGGGTGGAGCCTGGGTAGAGTCTCAAGGGCAGTATGGAGCCCTGAAATTCCTGGAGGCAGCCCTGATGTCTTGCACATAAGGTAAGTGACATGGCTTTTTAGAAGAACTATGCTACATTTCAAATTGAAAGTATTTGCTGATATACTTATTATTACACATACTACATATTGGGAGAGGATCTTGGAGATGGAAATATCCCTTTAATTCCATTGTGTTCAACCCATAGCTTAATATGTTGATTTAAAGGAAAGCAAAAATCCCATGGGGCAGACTGGAAAATTGGGTGAAAAATTCCTTCCTGACTCCAAATACGGCAATCATACTAGTTCCTTGGACCAACGCCCAATCACAGAATCATAGTTTCATAACTATAATAATTCGATTCATATTAATAGCCCTGACAATATTGCTGCTTCACAATTTTAATGGCTAAATGGGTAAAGTGATCATCTGTGGCTCTCTGACCATGGCCTGTATTGAGTTCCTTGGCGTGATTTTAAATCAGTAAACAATTTTTTTTCATTAAATTCTGAATTTGCAACATCTTCATGTTGGAGCCTGTAGAATGTGCCATTTCAACTAAGAGACATTTTCTCTCATTGTTAACATGTAAAGAAGGCTATACACATTACTTTGTCCAGCAGTGATTATCCTGTTTCGCCGAAAATAACACTTACCCTGAAAATAAGCCCTAGTAGGATTTGAGGGGCTTTTTATGCTTAAAATATAAGCCCTACTCCACAAATAATCCTGAATTGCAGTTCCAAAAGGAAGTGTCCAAGCAGCTAAAAAAGTTAAAAAATACAACAAAACTCTTCATCAAAGAAGAACGATACCCCCAAAAAGAAAGCAAACACCACCAAAAAAAGCAAACACCAACCTGCCCCTCCCCCCTCAAAAAAATTGCACTCACCAGACCCAAAACAGTTACAGTTGGCAAGTGCTGATGGTTGGATGGACTCTCACATTTAGATCTGCATTGCTGTCAGGTGCCTCGCCATTCTAGCTGAATTGCACTGTAGCTCTCACAAAGAGATCGAGCACCGGTATCAATCCACGTGAGTAACACTGCTTCTAGTCACCAGGAGGAGCCAATTGCTGTAGAACATAGGGGGATCTGACAGCAATGCAGATTTGTAGGTGAGAGCCAATTCACTTGCCGACTCTAATTTCTTGGGGTCTAGTAAGTGTGATTCTTTTAGTGGCTGTCTGCTTTCTTTTGGGGGTTAAATTCTATCAGTACATAGAGAATTATAAATTTAAGCAGGTCATTTAAACCATTGTAAATATGGTATGCATCCACCAGTATAGGACTGGTTCTGTACCATGTAAATAGCAGATCAGATAATAAAATATGCATCTAAACCAGTAATAGGATTAACACAAATTGTTCATGGGAAAATATAAGACATCCCGTGAAAATAAGCCCTAGCAAATCTTTTGGAGCAAAAAAAATATATATTTCTGAGGGAAACCCGATGTCTCTACCAATTCCAGCATACAGTGGAACATTTGTCTCTATTGAGTATCCCATTCAATATGGTATAGTAAACCAGCTGCCAGATACATGTCTTGATCCCATCAAAAGTAGTGGGTTTGGCCAACTTTTATCTAATAAGTATGGGGGGGGTTAAATCTTTTACTATTTGTAAAATTATTTTAGAAAATAATAAATCCTGCATTTTCCACTAATAGGCCACCAAAAGTAACCTGCCAGGAAAAGAAAATTACATATACATTATATATATATAGATATATATATATATCTATATATATAATTGCCTTATTCTGTCTGTCTGTCTGTCTGTCTGTCTGTCTGTCTATCTGTCTGTCTGTCTGTCATGCTCCGAAATTGTGTCCTTACGGTGACACAAAGCTGATTGGCCGCTGGGCTCGCCATGGCCCCGCCCCCCCACACGGATTGGCCTCTCGCCCCGGCTCTCTGCAGGCCCCGCCCCCTCACGCAATGCACGCTCGCTGTGGCCCAACTGACACGGGGCTCCGATTCCCAGGTGAGTACACACACATCAGATCACACTCACTCTCACACTCACTCTCACACATCACATCCACACACTCACAACATGCTGGGATATCGCTTGCTTCTACACCGGCTCCGTCAGGATCCCGGCAGCGCCAGACATAACCTTGCGATGCTGGGATCTTAACGGAGGCCGTGAAAGCTGGTAACCATTATACACATCGGGTAACTAAGGTCCCTTAGTTACCCGATGTGTATCATAGTTACCAGTGTACACCGGCTCACACTCACACACACATCACATCGCATCCACACATCAAGGTCCTGCAGCTGCAGAACATACATAACATAACAGCACACACACACACACACACACAAATCAGATCACACTCACTCACATACACACATCACATCGCATCCACATACTCACAACATCCTGGGATATCGCTTGCTTCTCGGCGGCGATATTGTGCTGTGAGCTTCCAGGACCTGACGGAGGATCACATGGCCAGAAGCATGTGATATCCCCGGATGTTGTGAGTATCAGCGCGTATGTGCAATATCGTCAGTGTCTGTGTGTGTGAATGGATGCGATCGGGTGTGTGTGTGAGTGTATGCGATCGGGTGTGTGTGTGAGTGTATGCGATCGGGTGTGTGTGTGAGTGTATGCGATCGGGTGTGTGTGTGAGTGGATGCGATCGGTTGTGTGTGTGAGTGGATGCGATCGGTTGTGTGTGTGAGTGGATGCGATCGGTTGTGTGGGTGAGTGGATGCGATCGGTTGTGTGGGTGAGTGGATGCGATCGGGTGTGGGTGAGTGTCGGCAGAGGAGCACGGCGTGCTGGAGGAGGCTGGGAGCAGAGAGGCTGATCTTGGGGAAGGCTGGGAGGGGGGGGCTGATGCTGAGGGAGGCTGGAAGGAGAGAGGCTGAGCAAACGTGCTCCATCCGCCATACTGCGCACTCCCCATCGTGCTGCATCCCCCATGCTGCGCACTCCCAAACGTGGTCCATCCGCCATGCTGCGCACTCCCAAACGTGCTCCATCCGCCATGCTGCGCACTCCCAAACGTGCTCCATCCGCCATACTGCGCACTCCCCATCGTGCACCATCCGGCATGCTGCGCACTCCTAAGCGGATGGAGCATGATGGGGGGTGCGCAGCATGGCGGATGGAGCACGTTTGGGAGTGCGCAGCATGGCGGATGGAGCACGTTTGGGAGTGCGCAGCATGACGGATGGAGCATGTTTGGGAGTGCGCAGCATGCCGGATGGTGCACGATGGGGAGTGCGCAGTATGGCGGATGGAGCACGTTTGGGAGTGCGCAGTATGGCGGTTGGAGCACGTTTCGGAGTGCGCAGCATGGCGGATGGAGCACGTTTGGGAGTGCGCAGCATGGCGGATGGACCACGTTTGGGAGCGCGCAGCATGGCGGATGGAGCACGTTTGGGAGTGCGCAGCATGGCGGATGGAGCACGTTTGGAAGTGCGCAGCATGGCGGATGGAGCACGTTTGGGAGTGCGCAGCATGGCGGATGGAGCACGTTTGGGAGTGCGCAGCATGCCGGATGGTGCACGATGGGGAGTGCGCAGTATGGCGGATGGAGCACGTTTGGGAGTGCGCAGCATGGCGGATGGAGCACGTTTGGGAGTGCGCAGCATGGCGGATGGACCACGTTTGGGAGTGCGCAGCATGGCGGATGCAGCACGTTTGGGAGTGCGCAGCATGGCGGATGGAGCACGTTTGGGAGTGCGCAGCATGGCGGGTGGAGCACGTTTGGGAGTGCGCAGCATGGCGGATGGAGCATGATAGGGGGTGCGCAGCATGGCGGATGGAGCACGTTTGGGAGTGCGCAGCATGGCGGATGGAGCACGTTTGGGAGTGTGCAGCATGGCGGATAGAGCACGATGGGGAGTGCACAGTATGGCGGATGGAGCACGTTTGGGAGTGCGCAGTATGGCGGATGGAGCACGTTTCGGAGTGCGCAGCATGGCGGATGGAGCACGTTTGGGAGTGCGCAGCATGGCGGATGGACCACGTTTGGGAGCGCGCAGCATGGCGGATGGAGCACGTTTGGGAGTGCGCAGCATGGCGGATGGAGCACGTTTGGAAGTGCGCAGCATGGCGGATGGAGCACGTTTGGGAGTGCGCAGCATGGCGGATGGAGCACGTTTGGGAGTGCGCAGCATGGGGGATGCAGCACGATGGGGGGTGCGCAGCATGGGGGATGGAGCACGATGGGAGGTGCACACCTCCCCCCAACACACACACACACGCGCACTGCACAACACACACACACTAGGAATCACAAACAACGCCCTACACAGACACCCACACACACAGACAACGCTGCACACACAAATATACGCACATACTGCACAACACACACATTGCTCAAAACATACCTCCCCCCAAAACACACCACACCCACACAAACCGCACAACACACACACACACACAACGCTACAGACACACAGCGCTCCACAAACAACGCAACACACGCAACACACATACAACACCGCTCTCACCCCCCGCGACACTCAGAACATGTACAGCGCCCTACACAAACACTTGGTAACTACACACAACAACATCTATATATATAACAAAAATCATACATGAACTACACAATACGTAAATTCTAGAATACCCGATGCGTAGAATCGGGCCACCTTCTAGTATATATATATATATATATATAGATATATATATATATATATATATATATATATATATATATATCTATATATATATATATATATACACACACACACACACACACATATTTTTGGTGGCATATTAGTGTAAAATGTAGGATTTAATATTTTCTAACATAATTTTAATATTTACCGATGAAACTAAAAGAAAAGTTTGTTTTCCAGATCTGACTTCAGCATAAATCTCAGGTATACTTACTGTTACGCCTAATGGACCTATGTAGCACCAATGGTTGGTCTAATTTGCCCAGTTTAAGGTCAGGACTGTTTAATTACTGGTCACCTTTGATAATATCCTATCCCTATAGGTCAGTTTATCTATGTGCAATGTAACTGAAGAATGAAAGAAGACATGTATAATTCATGAGACCATGCAAATAGACTGTGAAATACAGTGTTCGTAGTAAGGGGGATAAGAGGCATGAAGAAATGAAAGTGATTTATTTATTTTACATACATCAAGTCAGTAGAAGCCTATTCTCCAGATCTCGCCACCTTGGATAAGAAAATATATTTTAAAATGGTATAAAATTTGTCATAGCCTCTAAATTACCCTGATAAAAGAAAGTGACAGATTATTTAAATGTGCCTCAATCATTACTACTTACACGCCATTCATTTCTCTGTCAAACTATTATTTCCACTTCTATTGCCTATTTTCTGATTTATAGCGAGACATAAAAAAAATGTCTCTCGTCGAGCAGCCAAAACAGTGATGTTATTCTGTTAGTGTATTTGATTGCATCCTCGTAGTCCTTTCATTCCAGTTGGCATTTAAAGATTGAACCACACGTGCCACTCTTACACCTTCCTGCATGATACCGTTTTCTCCCGATCCCTCTTATCTGGAGCTGTGATGATGCACGGCCTTTTCCTTTCTTTCTTGTGGGGGCTTGTGCAGTTTTCTTGATGTTTGTGACAGGCCACGATAGGGGAAGCTCTTATCACTGTTGGGCTTGGAGGCCTCGGTAAATTGAAAATTGCAAATGAAATCCACTGGGTTTGAATTCATCAGCTATTATGTCAGATGACCTTTGGCAGCTGCTGATAAAAATGAGAGAATGTTAGCTCTGATCCAATTTTCAGCACTAACCATTCCTTTTCAAATCTATTCTCCGCCAGACAGCAGACACATGGGAAGTGAAAATGATAGGGTTTCAAGAGAGCTTCATTGTGTTGCAGATTAAGATTTTCTACCCCCATTTCTAGAGGTCGCCCCCCAGACCTCTGTCTAGTATCTACCTATTGTCCAATCAGTTTCAAAATCTGCTTCAGCGGACATGTAAGCCATCCTTACAGATAAGTGCCTACAGGAGAAAATGTTGGACTTAATAGTTTTGCTTAGGAGACATCAAGGGTCATAGTATACTAATATTGACTGGCACATGTTAGTTTAATCTTCCCTTCTGTGGAATGTCACACTAGATTTTTTTCAGAACGGCTGATTCCAACTCTTTCCCCTCTCTTCTTATGTAGCTGCAGTTTTATTTCTTTTTGCATAAATCTTTATATTCATGAATCAGTGATATTTCAGAACAGCCATAGACTGGCAGGTGCAGCTTTTCATCTAAATGATGGAACCTGAAAATGGAATAATAATGTTGTAAACGTCAATACAGATAAACAATCTATTAGTTTCCTGCATGTACAATTTCTGTTAAAATAAATTACATCCTGCCATATGGGTTTTCCTATTGAATGTGGAGTATAACTTTGTAGACAAGTGTGCGACTGAATGGGTATTTAAAAGTCCTATCCAAAGAAGCATCATCTGAAAATCTCTTAGTCACTGTGTGTATCCTTATGTCTACAGGTGGCAAAAAAATAGGGTTGGAATAGAATTTGAATTTCGGTGACTTTGTCTCTATGGATATATGGCAATTACCAGCCCCATTTTGGAGGATGAGTGAATGAACGAAGCTTTGCATTTTCAAATTCATGTAAGCATGAGCTTATTAAATCTTTAGCCCTTTTCTTAGTTATAATTTTACTACTTCAAATGTATCTTTACTGAAGGAGTTTCTTTTGAGGCAAGAGGGATATAATACCTAGCTTGGAAAGCAAAACGTGTTAATCCTGAGTGATATGTTGTTAGTGTGATATAGCAAATTATAGAAGCCAGTAAACATAGTTGCATATGAGGAGTCAAAAGTCTAATTACTCTTTTGGTGTGCATATATACTATATACAAAATAGATCTATGCTATAACAGCACAGTCCTCTATGTTTTGGCCCAGATAATACTAACTCACCAGCAATATTTTTTGATTGCCATTTGTTTCATCTCATTTCAGTTTCACCTATACATTTATCCCCTTCATTATGGTCAGACGTGTAATGTGATCTTCACTTTAACCACTAGTCTTGTACATGCCTTCCTGTGTGCACAGGGTACCAGTCGATGAACGGCAGGATAGCTACATCTATATAGCGCATCATACCATAGCGACACAGGTCGTGATTCTTACAGCGTTTCACCACATTACTCTATGTGGAATCCTCCTCATGGGCACATTTGAGAAAGGTCCTTGACCAAAATGTCCCACTTGAACACAGATGCCACATCATATTTAATAAAGCTTTATTTTAATTTTGAGTGCCGGATTCCTTTGCTTTTCTACATATTTTATCAAATCCCTCCTGTCATGTATGTGTGCTTTCTGTATGACCTCTAATCAACTATTTAGCCAGATGCCTAGGAAAACCCACATTTGTGGTAGTATACCATCAAAATCAAGACTTTTGGCAAGTATAGCTAGATCATAGAATAATTAATTCCATCTATACATCCTGGAAAAAAATTGCAGCACTACCGCATGTGTTAGTGATGCACTTTTTTGCGACGTGATTGGGTGCAGGAATATGGTGTAAAAATTTTAGCACCAAATCTGCAAAAAAAATGTGGTTTTCTGGCAGGAGATGCAGGTCTGTAAACTCAGTGACTTCACCTGAGGTAAGGTCACTGAGTTTACTGAGGTTACCTGAGGTCAGATTACCTGCGATCACAGATGAAGGACCGTGGAAACCTCTAGCTGTGACAGCAAATAACCTGAGTGAAGCACATATCGCTGTGTTTGACAGCGAGAGAGCAACGATCTGAATGTGCATGGAGCAGGTAGCCGGCGTCTGGCAGCCTGCGGTAAGTTGTAACCAAGGTAAATATCGGGTAACCAAGCGAAGCCCTTTGCTTGGTTACCAAATATTTACCTTGGTTACTAGCGTCCGCCGCTCTCACACTGTCAGTGCCGACTCCCTGCACAAGTAGCCGGAGTACACATCAGGTAAATAAGCAAAGTGGTTTGCTTATTAACCCAATGTGTACTCTGGCTAGGAGTGCAGGGAGCCAGCGCTAAGCGGTGTGCGCTGGTAACCAAGGAAAATATCGGGTAACCAAGCGCTTGGTTACCCGATATTTACCTTAGTTACCAAGCGCTGCACTGCCTCCACGCGTCGCTGCTGGCTGGGGGCTGGTCACTGGTCGCTGGTGAGATCTGCCTGATTGACAGCTCACCAGCGACCATGTAGTGACGCACCAGCGATCCTGACCAGGGCAGATGGCTGGTGGGATCGCTGGAACGTCACTAAAGTGTGACGGTACCCTAATAGGAAGGATATTAGGATGAGCCAGGTGATCAGATATGTTTCAGTGTGAGGCCAGTACATCCTAAGACTTTGAAACACAATGAGCAGCCAGGAGATGTGATACTAAGCCAAAAACTGCTCATAGAGACTTAAAATGAGGCTGGAAGATATATGTAGAAATACATATCTCCATCTAACCATTTCAGAAATATTGATGGAGAAGGGTGTGGACCCCCACCACCATCACAAACTCCAAAAAAAATATGAAAAAAGGGAGAACAAAGGAATTTTTTGTGATATTAGAAATTATTTTTATTTTTTTCGAAAAACATTTTGTTCTCTTTAAATTTCACTAGCTGTAGTACCCGGGCGTTGTCCGGGATTGTAACTGTCTCTCTTTGAGTTTCTGTCTGTCTCTGTCTGTATCAGTTTCTCTGTCTGTGTATCAGTTTCTCTGTCTGTCTCTCTCTATCTCCGTGTCTCTCTCTTTCTCTGTGTCTGTCTATCTCTCTCTATATGTCTGTCAGTCTCGTTCCAGGTCTGTCTCTGTCCCCGGCTGTCTCTGGCCCTGGCTGTCTCTGTGCCCGGCTGTCTCTGTGCCCGGCTGTCTCTTTCCAGAGCTGTCTCTTTGCCCGGTCTGTCTCTTTCCAGGGCTGCCTCTTTGCCCGTATGTCTCTTTCCAGGTCTGTCTCTTTCCAGGTCTGTCTCTTTGCCCAGTCTGTCTCTTTGCCCGGTCTGTCTCTTTACGGGTCTGTCTCTTTGCCCAGCTGTCTCTTTGCCCGGCTGTCTCTTTGCCTGGCTGTCTCCTTGCCCAGCTGTCTCTTTCCAGGTCTGTCTCTTTGCCCAGCTGTCTCTTTGCCCAGCTGTCTCTTTGCCCAGCTGTCTCTTTGCCCAGCTATCTCTTTGCCCGGTCTGTCTCTTTGCCTGTCTGTCTCTTTAACTGTCTGTCTCTTTGCCCGTCTGTCTCTTTGCCCGTCTGTCTCTTTGCCCGTATGTCTCTTTCCAGGGCTGTCTCTTTCCAGGGCTGTCTCTTTGCCCGGCTGTCTCTTTGCCCAGCTGTCTCTTCCAGGGCTGTCTCTTTCCAAGGCTGTCTCTTTGCCCAGCTGTCTCTTTCCAGGGCTGTCTCTTTCCCCGTCTGTCTCTGTCTGTGTCTCTGTCTGTCTGTCTCTGTCTCTCTTTATCCGTCTCACCACTGACATCATATTACTTCCCACATAAGCTTCTTATACTAATAGTTTATTTTGTTCCTTTAGCAACCACTGACAGTTGCTATTAACGACCTTTAGCTCCCACCTCCATTCAGTTAAATGGAGACATGTTTTTTTGAGGGTAACTGTAAATCACGGGGTTAAATTTTCCTGTCAAAACATAGTCTATGACGTTTCCTGAGTCACATGGAGCGTCTGTGCAAAATTTCGTGATTGTAAATGCGACGGTGCGAATTCCTTTAGCGGACATACACACATATACACATACACACACACACACATACACACATACCCTCAGCTTTATATATTAGATATGTGAATTAGAACAAACAAGGCAGATGACACACAAATTCCAAAAAGTAGGGAAAGTGAAAAAGATTAAAATCTAGGAATACCAGGGAACGAATTAAGGTGCATTAGGGTCAAAGTCACACAATAGTTAACCATTGATGTTAATATTCCTTTCATAGACAGAATTATATTTAGTGAAGTGATATGTGCAACAAATAGTAACAATAGGGAGACATACGATATATGGCAATAATTTCCCTCAATAAAGTGCTAAAGTATGGCATAGTAGCTTCCTAGTTTACATATCAAAGTGAATCTTAAGGCCACATCACACTAAGCAATATCGCTTGCAACATCGCTGCTGAGGCACGACTTTTGTGATGCAACAGCGATGTTGCTAGCGATGTTGCTGTGTGTGACATCCAGCAACAACCTGGCCCCTGCTGTGAGGTCGCTGGACAATTTTTAGTTGTTGCTCTCCCGCTGTGAAGCACACATCGCTGTGTGTGACAGCGAGAGAGCAACAACTGAATGTGCAGTGAGCAGGGAGCCGGCTTCTGCGGACGCTGGTAACATAGGTTAATATCGGGTAACCAAGAAGCCCTTTCCTTGGTTACCCGATATTTACCTTCGTTACCAGCGTCCACCACTCTCACGCTGTCAGTGCTGGCTCCCTGCTCACTGCACACATAGCCAGACTACACATCGGGTAATTAACCCGATGTGTACTCTGTCTAGGAGTGCAGGGAGCCAGCGGAAAGCGGTGGGCGCTGGTAACCAAGGTAAATATTGGGTTGGTTACCCGATATTTACCTTAGTTACCAACCGCAGCATCGCTTCCACGCGTCACTGCTGGCTGGGGGTTGGTCACTAGTTGCTGGTGAGATCTGCCTGTGTGACAGCTCAACAGCAACCCGTGTAGCGACGCTCCAGCAATCCCTGCCAGGTCAGGTTGCTGGTAGGATCGCTGGAGCGTCGCTTAGTGTGACGGTACCTTTAGTGCACATTAACGTAAACAATCCTCTCAAAGATATAAATAGTAGTAAAGTGCCATGTGCAAAACAGTAGCAACAATAATGAGGTAGATGGGAATAATTGGTATAGGCTCACTTAATTAAAGATACAAAATATAACATAGCAGTTTCACAAGTGTGAGAGACCACGGCAAAGGTTGCATACCCAAATGGATCCAATAAAGCTTTCACTCCTAAGTACTGGTGAAACCTAGTAGAAGAAATTCCCCCTGTGCCCACCAAGGCACATTTCACCTTTAGGGGTTAAGTGTCCCCACACATGGTTTCTTCAGGGAGGAACATGGGCACAGGGGGAATTTCTTCTCAGATGCAATAAGAATAATATATAATATCCACAAAATAAGAAAAATGGGGAATTCGTTATTTTGAAAAAATTGTTGCACGTAATACGATAGTGTTTGTTATTGAAAAAATGTTTTTTTGTGCTCAAATCTGGCAGGAACCAATGAGCTTAAGTAAACAAGATTCTTTTGCAAAAGGCAATAAAATTGAGATTATCTGGCATCAATTGTAGTGAACTTGGACATATGCAGGCACAATTTATATGTAAATGAACAATTGAAAGCAATTTTCTTGGTCATAAAAAAGGAGAACTGATAATGAATTGGAGAAAAAGGATAAAGTGTATTGAAAGCAGTAAGTAAGGATGATGATGGAGCTGATGACAACAACAAGGCGTTATTGCAGACTGGTTA
Organism: Anomaloglossus baeobatrachus; assembly: GCF_048569485.1. Taxonomy (NCBI): domain Eukaryota; kingdom Metazoa; phylum Chordata; class Amphibia; order Anura; family Aromobatidae; genus Anomaloglossus; species Anomaloglossus baeobatrachus. The sequence goes on along the minus strand of NC_134355.1, from coordinate 469,311,696 downwards.
CCAGAAAGACGATAAGAAGGGAAACCACTTCCTTGCTCATCTTAATGGTCAGTTTACTTTTGCCACATGAACAGGTCATGCTGACAGTCATGTATTTCCTATTCAATGTGTTTCAGGATGTACCTGGCTTATTTTACAATAGCACAGCCCGCACAATGCAACAGGTTGGTCCTCTGGTAATGTGGAAGAGAGTTTTCACACATGGGAAGCCCATACATATGACACACCAACACTGTGACCTGACCTTTCAGGCATTGTAAAGCTTCCTCCAACAACAGCACATGCAACAATACCTGCTGTAGAGCTTACTGCATTACTGCAAGAAAAGCTGATTGGTTCCAAGAAGATGTGCTTGATACAAATTGCTTGAACAGTTTATTACCAATGCCAGTAACCTCCTCCTCTGATGACCTCAAATCTTCATCATCCCTGTCCGGTTCCCAGGTTTTGTCCAACACAGAATTGTCATCATCTTCATCATCATCCATGGTTTGGCTGATAGGTTCTTAAGTGTGTGAAGTGACCAGTTCTCTTTACCCCCTAGCTTGCTTCCCCCCCCCCCGAAGTTTGCACTTGGTCAGAAAGCCAACCAACAACAACAGCAACTACCAAACAAAGCCAACTACCAACAACAGTCTCCCTTACAACTTGTCTTGCAGAGCCTGCAACACAGATTGACATTAGAATTATGTTTTTCATCTCCTTTGACCTAGTTTCTACTTTTTACAAAAGCTGACTGTTCATCTCTTCGAAAAAAATAACTGGAAGAAGAAGATCTTCTGTTGTAGTATGTTCCTTAGCCCGCAGAGCGCTGTGACTCAGGGGACTTTGAGCCACAATAGAAAAATGTGGCATTGATGGATGGGAAATTCTGCAATGTACTAATTAGTGGTGGAGGAGATGGACTACGCATAATACTGACTCCAGCTGATGATGTCAATGTCAGCAACAACATCATCCTGCTGTGATTGGGATGAGAGATGGGACATATACACCATTATGCCCTCTGCTTCGTACAGTCCTGCTTCCGTCCACATCATTCTACCGAAACTGCTCTGACCAAAATCACGAATGACTTACTTACTGCCAAAGCTAACAAGCACTTCTCCATACTCCTACTTCTAGACCTGTCCTCAGCCTTCGATACCATTGACCACTCTCTCCTATTACAGACTCTGTCTTCCCTTGGTGTCAGAGATCTTGCCCTCTCTTGGATCTCTTCATACCTTTCCAATCGCACTTTCAGTGTCTCCCACTCTCACACAACCTCTTCATCCCGCCATCTCTCTGTTGGCGTTCCTCAAGGCTCTGTCCTAGGACCCTTACTTTTTTCTATCTACACATTTGGCCTGGGACAAGTCATAAAGTCCCATGGCTTCCAATACCACCTATATGCCGACGACACCCAGATGTCACATCTCTGCTGTCCAAAATCCCGAAATGTCTATCTGCTATATCCTCCTTCTTCTCCTCTCACTTCCTAAAGCTCAATGTAGCCAAAACTGAACTAATCATCTTTCCTCCATCTCACCTACACTCTCCACCTGATCTCTCTATTACAATAAATAACACCATGCTCTCGCCAGTACCCAAAGTTCTCTGCCTCGGAGTGACCTTTGACTCTGCCTTGTCCTTCATACCACACATCCAATCCCTCACCACTTCCTGCCGTCTTCAACTCAAAAATATTTCCAGAATCTGCCCCTTGCTTAATTCGCAATCTACAAAAATGCTAGTGCATGCCCTCATAATCTCCCGCCTCGACTACTGTAACATCCTCCTCTGTGGCCTCCCTGCCAACATGTTTGCCCCTCTCCAGTCCATCCTTAATTCTGCTGCCCGACTGATCCACCTCTCTCCTCAATACCACCCCGCTTCTCTTCTCTGCATGTCCCTCCACTGGCTCCCACTCTTCCACCGTATCCAATTCAAGCTACTAACACTGACCTACAAAGTTGTGCATAATCTATCTCCTCCCTATATCTCTGAACTAATCTCCCACTACACTCCAACACGTCACCTCCGGTCCTCCCAAGATCTCCTTCTCTCCTCCTCTCTCATTCGCTCCTCACGCAACCAACTCCAAGACTTCTCCCGAGCATCCCCAGTTCCCTGGAACTCGCTGCCTCAACACGTCAGACTATCCCATACCCATTCAAACTTCAAACGGAACCTAAAAACCCACCTGTTCAGAAATGTCTACAATCTACAATGAACTCACTGCCGCCCGACCACCGTGCGGAGCTGCCGCCCCATCTACAGCCCACCTACTGTCTCCTCCCCATAATCCTATAGAATGTAAGCCCGCAAGGGCAGGGCCCTCTTCCCTCTGTACTAGTCTGTCTATTGTAACTTATATATGTATTCTGTATGTAACCCCCTTCTCATGTACAGCCCCATGGAATTAATGGTGCTCTATAAATAAACAATAATAATAATAATAATCCCCACTAATTTGCTAGCAAGAGTTTGCAAAAGATGCTAAATTTGACTTGTGTTTTGTACTACTACTGCCGAAATAGTTGCTGCCAGCACTACCAGTCTTTTAGAGATGTTGCTAGCAGCAACCATATTCTTATCTTTGATATTTAGTCTTTTTTATATTGCTCTGCTACATCCGTCACCTGTGTCATTTTTGGGTTTACGATACTTTTGGACAAAATTATAACATTTCATTTGTCTATAAAGTTTGTTAGCAAACTTTTTTGGCTTAAAATTCTTCCATCCATAACAAAAAAACTTAACCCTAAACAAAACGGTCTCTACATAGGTACTTACATGGAAAGTAATTTGCAGCAACAGCCATAAGAATTGTTTTGGTGCCTACAACTGTTAAATGCGATAAGTCATACAAGTGCAAAACCATAACCTCTTATGGTTTTTTTTTAACTAAAATGAAAGGTAATTTATTGAAACCTAAAATGCTAGTTTGCGAAGTTGCTACAAGTAGATTCATGACTGATAACAAACATACAGCAACAATGTGAGAGTGGTCGCCGGGCAGCGTCGGACTGGCTACTGGAGGAATCTCCAGTAATGCCAGGCCTGGATTCAGTTACCTGCATTGCACTCTGGAGCTCTCAGCTGCAGCCTGGACTGATCTCAGAGTTTGCAGGACTGAACCGCGAGCGCCAAGTGATTGATTCCCCGGCGATTGCGGTTTAGTTCATGACAGCTGGGGACAGGCCGGGCTGATCTGCAAAGTTCAGGTGAGAGCACCGGAGATCAGACCGACATGTCTTCAGCTGTCATGAACTGAACTGCAATCGCCGGGGAATCAATCACTCGGCGCTCGCGGTTCAGTCTAGGCTGCACTCTGGAGCTCAGGTGAGAGCTCTGGAGTGCAATGCAGTTATCTGAATCCAGGCCTGGCATTACTGGAGATTCCTCCGGTAGCCAGTCCGACGCTGTCGCCAGGTGTTCGGTATCTAGAGTAGACAATTAAAACAGGTATTTAAAAAATAAAAAGAGTCCTTTTTAAGATGTAAAAAAATCCACATGCTTTTACAAAATTGGATGGGAGCAGAAAAACTAGGTAGAATTACGTCCAAAAACAAGCACCTGAAGTGGCGGCTGTATTCAGGTGGCGTGCGCACATGTCTAATATTAGACTATTGGAGCAATGAAATAGGCTTAAAAATTTATTTTAAACAACATGCTAGCTTTGGTAAGTAAACACATGAATAAGTGTCAGGATTAAGGTGATTTCTCTTCATTTAAATGATATATGCTATTCTATATACTACCCACACAGTGATTAGACTAGTTTATAAATTGATGTATTGTTTTTCTCTCAATATTTATATACATATAATCGTTACAATTTTACATTTTTGCCCTGTATTAAACAGTAATTAAATATTGGCACTAATTTATAATTTATCTTTACTCACATATTATTGAGTGACTGGTATGAGTTTTCTTACAAGCCAAAAATGTTTTATTTATTTTTTTAATTCCTTATTAGAAAAATTGTATTGAATTTTCTCCACTGTCCTTGAACACACTAAAGAATTTCTTTGTTTCCCCCCATTTTGGTTATTTTACACACTATTCAAATGGACTCTACTAATTTCTTCAATACTTCTTTTAACTTCTCTGGTTGGTAATAATTAGAGTTGAACGCGGTTTGTGGTTCGAGGTTCTCCAGTTCGCGGCTCGAGTGATTTTGGGGGCTGTTCTAGATCGAACTAGAACTCGAGCTTTTTGCTAAAGCTTGATAGTTCTAGATACATTCGAGAACGGTTCTAGCAGCAAAAAGCAGGGCTTTTTACAGCTACAGTGTGCAGGAGTCATCGCTGGCAGCCTGCCAGAAGCTGGTAACCAAGATAAACATCGGGTATCCAAGCAAAGCGCTTTGGTTAGTAACCCGATGTTTATCCTAGTTACGTGCAGGAAGCCCACACTTCCCCGCTCAGCTCACTCCGCCCCCTCCTGCACGTGGCATGTACACACACACACACACACACACCCACACACTCACCTGTCCCCAGCCAAGCAGTCCACGACACTGACGTCCTCAGCGCCACCCACTTCGCACTCCGCCGCCAGCACACATGGCTCCGCCCACCTGCACTCTGCACACATGGTCCCGCTTGGCTTACCTGCGGTGATGAAGTCCCGACCTCAGCGCTGTCACTGTCCTCCTAGGCCGCCGCTTGTCACATCACCTTCTCTCGCTTCCGACCCGAGACTGACTAGCGGTGACGTCATGGGCCGCTCGCGATACTTGGCTGTGAAGGCGGCGGTCATTGAACTCAGTGACAGGTGCTGTCAGCAGTGTAGGAGATCAGTGCAGGTAATGTACCTTGCTGACAGCAGCACTTGTCATGCCCTGCAGTGACCTGGGCTGACCCATTGATGTTAGCTCAGGTCACTGCACTGCTCTCCCAGCCAATGGGGAACATCCTGCTCTTCATTGACTGGGACAGTGTGGATCGTCATAGCAACCCCTTGGATTACACCAGACCAGGATTTGTTTTTCTTTCTAATAAATTGGTGAAAGAGGGAATGTTTTGGGGAGTGTTTTTTCAAATAAAAATGTGTTTGTCGTCTATTTTTTTTTATTACTGACTGGGTTGGTGATGTCGGGTATCTGATAGACGCCTGACCTCACCAACCCCAGGGCTTGATGCCAGGTGACATTACACATCTGGTATTAACCCCATATATTACCCCGTTTGCCACTGCACCAGGGCACGGGATGAGCTGGGGCGAAGCACCAGGATTGGCACATCTAATGGATGCGCCACTTCTGGGCCGGCTGCGGCCTGCTATTTTTAGGCTGGGGAGAGTCCAATAACCATGGACCTCCCTAGTCTGAGAATATCAGACCCCAGCTGTCTGCTTTACCTTGGCTGGTGATCCAATTTTGGGGGGACCCCTACGTGTTTTTTTTTTTTTTAATTATTTATTTAATTTAAAATAACAGCGTGGGGTGCCCTCAGTTTTGAATTACCAGCCAAGGTGAGGTTGCCAGCTGTGGTCTGCAGGCTGCAGCCGTCTGCTTTACCCTAGCTGGCTACAAAAATAGGGGGAACCCTACGTCATTTTTTTTTTCATTTTCTGGCTAAATACAAAGCTAAGCACCCCTTAGTGCCACATGAAAGGCACCAAAGGGTGCAAAATTACAAAATGCAGGAGTGGGACATTATGTGTCTTTCTGCCATTATAATGACATAAAAGACTTATATGAAGTGCACAAGCACAAGAAAATCACCAGAGCACTCTACGCTGTGAAAAGCAGTAGAAAATGGCACTGGAGTGAACATGTGACCGCCTCATGTAGGATGAAGCTATGGATCCTGGGTAAATTTATGTATTTTCCCTCCTTCAGTTTTTTTGCAGTACACAAAAAAACGGAAGGCACACGGATGACAAACAGATGACATACGGACCGTCTACGGAACGGAAACGGATGCCACACGGATGCACCCGTGAAAAAAACCGGACTGTTTTTTGCAGACTGCAAAAATGGATCGGTCGTGTTAATGTAGCCTTATTCTGATCTGCCGTTTATAAACAGCAGGCAGAAATAAGTGAATAGCGCCCCCCAGCGTCAGAAAATCTCCGGGGTTTCAGGGCTAGCTGAGACCCTGGAGATCATGATTCAGGTCGGTTTTTCCGGTCCCCGCTCACGTGATCACAGGTATACACCGTACACCGATGATCACGTTACAGTAAATGACAGCGCCGGTAAAAAAAATTTTATCTCCCATCTGGCATGAACAAACATGATAAATCTCCTCCCTGGTCCCCCGGTGTCGCCAAAGTGCCCCCCCTGATGCCCTCCCAGAAATGCAAGATGGCCACGCTCACAGCAGCGCGCCGGCCGCATTCACCCTTTTCCTCTGATTTCTGTCACATGTGCCATGACACATGCGACAGAAAACTCCTCCCCAGGCCCTGCCAGGTCACCCCCTATAACCCCACTGGTGTTCCCCGGTGTCCCAAGGTACCTGTGCAGCGTTGATCCCCCCACGGCCCTCTCCTTCACAATAGATGCTGCCGCATGCACAGAGCGGCTGTCAGCTCAGCTTCCTGTGTTCAGACACAGTGAGTGGTGGTTATGCATCTGTAAGCTAAATGGGCGGCACGGTGGCTCAGTGGTTAGCACCGCAGTCTTGCAGCGCTGAGGTCCTGGGTTCAATTCTCACCAATTCTCACCACCATCTGCAAGGAGTTTGTATGTTCTCCCCGTGTTTGTGTGGGTTTCCTCCGGGTACTCCGGTTTCCTCCCACACTCCAAAGACATACAGCGCTATGGAATTAATAACGCTGTATAAATGAATAAATTATTATTATTATTACTACAATGCCCTGCTCATGAGGTAAGGAACATAATTGATCAGGAAAGCTATATACTACATTTCCAAATGGAGGGATTTGCTTTTATAGTTTCCCTGCTGAACGACTACCAAACATGAGAGTCCGTTATACGCCACAAGAAAACACATCTAAATAGCGAGCTCTGTTGTTAAGTATTCATTCAGCTGGATAACTGGACTTAAAGGGGTATTCAATCTCCAAGATCCTATCCCCAATATATAGTAGGTGGAATAGCAATAATATCAGCAAATACCAATATTTGGAAATGTAGAATAGTTCTCCTGATTAGGCATGCCCTTACCTCATGAGCAGGGCATTGCAGCTTTGGTAGCAACCATTACGACATGGACTCTGCTGCTGTGGACCCGGGGAGAGTGAGTGCAGATTCATTGCACCCACACTCCTCACATGAAGGGTCCGCACTCCTAGAAAATGGGGGATACGTTCCCTGAGTGTCTCCCCCAATATTCTAGACGGTCCAGAGTCGTCTTGGGACCCCTTTATTTTTTTTCTTACAATAAATTGGTGAAAGAGGAAATGTTTTGGGGACTGTTTTTTCAAATAAATTTCTTTTGTCGATTTTTTTTTTGTTAGTACTGACAGTTTATGATGTTGGGTATCTAATAGACGCCATGACATCACAAACTGCTGGGCTTGATCTCAGGTGACTTTACAGCTAGTATCAACCCGATTTATTACCCCGTTTGCCACTGCAACAGGGCACGGGATGAGCTGGGGTGAAGCGCCAGGATTGGCGCATCTAGTGGATGCGCCACGTCTGGGGTGCCTGCGGCCTGCTATTTTTAGGCTGTGAAGACCCAATAACTATGGACCTTCCCACCCTGAGAATACCAGACCACAACTGTCCGCTTTACCTTGGCTGGTGATCCAATTTGGGGGGGACCCTACTTTTTTGTGTAATTATTAATATTTATAAAATAATTATAAAAAAAGAGCCTGGGGGGACCTCCACATTGGATCCCCAACCACGGTAAAGCTGCCAGCTGTGGTTTTAAGGCTACAGCCGTCTGCTTTACCCTAGCTGGCTATCAAAAATGGGGGGACCCAACGTCATTTTTTTTTTAACTATTTTTTAAATAGAAAAAATTAATGGGCTTCCCTGTATTTTGATTGCCAACCAAGGTAACGGCAGGCAGATGGGGGTGGCAACCTATAGCTGTCTGCTTTATCTGCGCTGAGAATCAAAAATACCGCGGAGCGCTACGTCATTTTTTTTAAAGATTTATTTTTACAGCACTGTGATGTCCAGCAATCAAAATACAGGGAAGCCCATTTTGTTTTTAGTTATTTAAATAAATAATTAAAAAAAATATATATGGGCTCCCGCTGCATTTTTTGTATTGCTAGCTAAGGGTAATCCAAGCAGCTACTGGCTGCTAACCCCCACTGCTTGGTGTTACCTTCACTGGCAATGGAAAATCCAGGGAAGCATTTTTTATTTTTTTTGCCAAAAGACTACAAAAAAAGGACGTGAGCTTCACCATATTTTTGTATGCTAGCCAGGTATAGCAGGCAGGTGCTGGAAGAGTTGGATACAGCACCATAAGATGGCGCTTCTATGAAAGTGCCATTTTCTGAGGCGGCTGCAGACTGCAATTCGCAGCAGTGGGGCCCAGAAAGCTCAGGCCAACCTGTGCTGCGGATTCCAATCCCCAGCTGCCTAGTTGTACCTGGCTGGACACAAAAATGGGGCGAAGCCTACGTCATTTGTTTTCTAATTATTTCATGAAATTCATGAAATAATAAAAAAAGGGCTTCCCTTTATTTTTGGTTCCCAGCCGGGTACAAATAGGCAACTGGGGGTTGGGGGCCGCCGTACCTGCCTGCTGTACCTGGCTAGCATACAAAAATATGGCAAAGTCCACATAATTTTTTCAGAGGGCAAAAAACGTCTGCATACAGTCCTGGATGGAGTATGCTGAGCCTTGTAGTTCTGCAGCTACTGTCTGTCTGTATGGAGAAGAGCAGACAGCAGCTGCAGAACTACAAGGCTCAGCATACTCCATCCAGGACTGTATGCAGAAGTTTTTTGCCCACCAAAAAAATTACGTGGGCTTCGCCATATTTTTGTATGCTAGCCAGGTACAGCAGGCAGCCACGGGCTGCCTCTAACCCCCAGTTGCCTATTTGTACCCGGCTGGGAACCAAAAATATAGGGAAGCCCGTTTTTTTTTAATTATTTCACTTATTTCAAGAAATAATTAAAAAACAAATGACGTGGGCTTTGCCCCATTTTTGTGTCCAGCCAGGTACAACTAGGCAGCTGGGGATTGGAATCCGCAGCACAGGTTAGCCCGAGGTTTCTGGGCACCTTTGCTGCGAATTGCAGTCCGCAGCCGCCCCAGAAAATGGCGCTTTCATAGAAGCGCCATCATCTGGCGCTGTATCCAACTCTTCCAACAGCCCTGAAGCCGGGTGGCTTGTTGGGTAATAATGAGTTAATACTAGCTTTGTTTTACTAGCTAGTATTAAGCCAGAGATTCTTAATGTCAGGCACGTTTGACCCGGCCATTAAGAATCTCCAATAAAGGGTTAAAAAAAGACACCACATAGAGAAAAAATACTTTAATAGAAATAAATACACAGACACATTAGAGACTCCATCTTTATTACCCCCTGTCAGCCCTCCACGATCCATGGTCTTCTGTCTTTCTCGTTCAACAAATGCAGCTCTGCTCCATCACTGCTGCATGGGGGAAGACGATGCTTCCCGTGCAGCCTTCACTCCGTGAGTGATCAGTGCTGCTGGCTGTCAGCGGTAACAGCGGTAACGCTGACAGACGCGTTACCATAGCAACTGTGCTCCCGGAGCCGTGGTTAGCGGTGACGTCACCGCTAACTGCGTTGCTATGGCAACAGTGATCTCCGTTAATGACCAGCTGTGTCATCCGGTCCCTAACGGAACGGGGAGTCAACCGTGTTGTTACGGGGGGCTGTCTGATAATAAAACCTAAAGGAATGTCAGACAGTCAGGGTCCACCGTGCAAAGACTCTGCGGCAGACTATGGCAGAGGATAAGGGGTATATAAGTGTGCCACAGTAAAAAATAATAGCACAAGTGCAGAGTGCAATACCTCTGTTAAACTCACAGAGGAATATAATTAGAAAATAAAGCAATTCCTCCCTTACTTGGAGGGTGTGTGGAATGGTCTCTGTTAAAGATCACAGAGACAAAAGCAGTGAGTGTGAAATGGCACCTACCTAGGTCCGTTCCTCTAGTGGTGCCAGGAGACGGACAGCAGCGTAAGCCGCACAAAGCTCCTACCTGCGTTCGCTCCACTAGTGTGCGAGGACACGAACCACTAGATATGGCACCTGCCTAGGTCCGCTCTTCTAGTGGTGCAAAAGAGACGGACAGCAGCATAAGCCGCACAAAGCTCCTACCTCTGTTCGCTCCCCTAGTGTGCGAGGATATGAACAACTGCCAGACGCAGTATAAGGAACGTTACCCTAGCGGCAACGTCCACCTACGAGTAGAATCACAAGACCCAGCCGGACCATGTGCCTCAGGCACCTACCTATGTCCGCTCCACTAAGAGGTAAAGATACGGACTGCAGCCGAAGCTGTAAGGTATAAGAACGCTACCCTGCCGGTAGCGCTCACCTAACATAGACAGAGAGATGCCTAGAGGGACGTGAGTAGCAAGAAATCCGGACATAGTCTCCAGAGCCACAGCAACCGCAACAGTACCTCCCCCTCAAGGGCCCCCCTCCCGGCGACGCATTTAATCGGCAACTAAGTCGGGAGCATGGACAGCCTCCTCAGGCTCCCAAGAGCGATGTTCCGGGCCATAGCCCTCCCAATCTATAAAGAAGAACCTGCGCCCTCTAACCATCTTAGAACCAACTATGGCTCGTACCTCATAGCTAGAGCGAGAGGAATCAGAGGCAGGAGAGTGCACTTCACGAGCGTGAGGTAAAATAGCCGGCTTTAGCAGTGAAACATGGAATTTGTCATGGATCCTAAGATGGACGGGTAACTTCAATTGGTAGACTACAGAATTTACCTGTCGAAGAACTTCATAAGGACCCAGGAAGCGAGGAGCAAATTTGACAGAGCTCACTCTAAGTTTCACGTGTTTTGCAGAGAGCCACACAAAATCCCCTGGAGAAAAGACAGGAGCCGGGCGACGAAACCGATCGGACACCGTCTTCATACGGTCCTTAGCTGCTTGGATCAACTCTTGAGTCCGATCCCAAACCTCTCTCGCATTAGTTGCCCAGTCGGCCACAAGAGGAGAAGGTGCAGCAGTGGGAAACGGTACCGGTACCCTAGGGTGTTGCCCATTATTGAGTACGAATGGTGTCTGCCCAGTGGCCTCAGCCAGCGAATTAAGGGCAAATTCTGCCCAGGGTAGGAGGGAGGACCAGTTATCGTGGTTCTCAGCAACAAAGTGTCGAAGGTATATAATCATGGATTGATTGGTACGCTCAACCAAACCATTGGTCTCCGGATGGTATGCCGAAGAGAGATTCAACTCAATTTGCAGAAGGCTACAAAGATCTCGCCAGAAACGGGAAGCAAATTGCGGGCCTCTATCACAAATGATACGATCTGGCATCCCGTGAAGCCTAAAGACATGCTTGAGGAATAGTTTGGCTAGTACCCTGGAAGACGGGATTCTCGATAACGGTCCGAGATGAACCATACGGGAGAAATGGTCCGTAATGACCCACACAAATCTATATCCCTGTGAACACGGAAGATCACCCTCAAAGTCCATGCCTACCACCTCCCATGGTCTATCTGGCACTGGTAAAGGATGGAAGAGCCCAGCCGGTCTCTGCCGTAATGGACGGTTGCGAGCACACGAGTAGCAGGAACCGACATATCTCTTGACGTGGCTGGCTAAGTGTGGCCACCAATACCACCTCTCCAGTAACTCTCGTGTCCGCCTAATACCAAAATGCCCACCCACCTTTGAGGTGTGGGCCCACGACAGTATATCATTCTGTCGATCAGGCAGCACAAAGGTCTTGCCCGGTGGGATTTGGTCTAACGTCACAGGGGAGAGCGTATGAAAAACCCTGGAGGGAAGGATAAGACGAGGTTCGTCCATCTCTTCCTGGGTAGAAACCATAGAGCGAGACAGAGCGTCTGCCTTGTTATTCTTACTCCCAGACAGATAGTTGATGGAGAAGTGAAAGCGGGAGAAAAACAAGGACCAGCGGGCTTGGCGAGGATTCAGACGCTGAGCGGTTTGTAAGTACGTCAGAATCTTATGGTCTGTATAGACCTGGAAAGGATGTTTCGCTCCTTCCAGCAAGTGACGCCACTCCTCCAAGGCTAATCTCAGGGCGAGCAGTTCCCTATCCCCAATGGTATAGTTTCTCTCTGCCGGTGAAAAGGTTTTAGCAAAGAAGAGACACGGCCTTTTTCTACCTGCACCGTTCTTTTGATACAAGACCGCACCAGCACCCACTGAAGAGGCATCAACCTCCAAGAGGAAGGGCTTATTCTCATCGGGTCTTTGAAGAACGGGAGCAGTTGAAAAGTGTCTTTTTACTGCCTCAAAAGCCTGGGATGTCTCAGTAGACCAGACTTTTGGATTAGCACCTTTCTTAGTCAAGGACACCAAAGGGGCCACCAAAGTAGAGAAATGGGGTATGAACTGCCTGTAATAATTTATGAATCCTAAAAAGCGTTGCACCGCCTTCAAGTAATGAGGTTCGGACCATTCCAGGACAGCAGAGAGCTTCGCAGGATCCATAGCCAGACCCTCTTGTGAGATAATGTAGCCCAAAAAAGGCAAGGATGACTTCACGAATACACATTTTTCGAGTTTAGCAAACAAAGAGTGCTCCCTTAAACGGGAAAGGACACGAACGACATCCTGACGATGAGTCTCCAGATCAGGAGAAAAAATCAGGATGTCGTCCAGATACACCACGACGGAGGATAACAGTAAATCCCTGAACACATCGTTTACGAAGTCCTGAAATACTGCGGGTGCATTACATAAACCAAAAGGCATGACGAGGTATTCATAGTGACCGTCTCGGGTATTAAAAGCGGTCTTCCATTCGTCACCCTCTCGAATTCGTGCCAAGTTATACGCACCCCGCAGATCCAACTTCGTAAAAACCTGAGCTCCCCTCAGTCTGTCAAAAAGCACCGAAATTAAAGGTAACGGGTATTTGTTCTTTATTGTGATTGCGTTGAGACCCCTGTAATCTATGCAAGGACGCAAATCACCCTCTTTCTTCCGAACAAAGAAAAACCCAGCTCCCGCGGGAGAGACAGATTTACGAATGAACCCCTTCTCTAAACTCTTTCTTATATAGGTCGACATGGCCTCCGACTCAGGTATCGACAGGGGGTAAACCCTGCCCTTAGGTGGAACCAAACCTGGGATAAGGTCTATGGCACAGTCATACGGCCTATGGGGTGGAAGCACCTCAGCACCCTGTTTGGAGAACACGTCAGCGAAATCCAAATAGGGTGTAGGTATGGGAGAGAAATCAGTTGATGCAACCGCAACAACCTTAGGTGGTAAGGGAAGACATCGGGACTGACATTTCGAACCCCAACTAATAATGCTGTTGGACTCCCAGTCAATGTGAGGAGCATGAGTCCGAAGCCATGGGAGACCCAGAAGGACGTCGTCTATACCCTCAGGCAAAACAAGAAAAGAAATCTCCTCTATGTGACCCTGAGGCAGGGAAAGGCGCAAGGGAACTGTCCTCAATGTAATGGAGTCAGACAACATAGTCCCATTAACAACACGGACAGGAATAGGCGCCTCTAACATGATAGAGGGAATATTGTGTCCCTTTACAAATCCTGAGGACACAAAAGTCCCGTCAGCTCCGGAATCCACAAAAGCCATAATAGGCCATGTATTCTCAGAGAATGAGAGCTGACCTGGGATACTACACTTAGAGGGTGCAGAAGACGTCTCTAGTAACCCCCCTATAATGGGAGTTTCCCTGATGACTAGAACACTTGTTGGCATAGTGCCCAGCCCGACGACATACGTAACATATAGGAGGACCAGACTTGCATAGTCTGGAGGACGTATGACCTAACTCCATAGGAGTGGGAGATGTTTCAGATGCTGAGGAAGATGGTAGCGAACCCTCAACAACTGGAATAGCCCGATGCTTAGGGCGTGAGGAAGAGACCTCGAGTCTACGTTCCCTATGGCGTACGTCGATCCTCGTTGCTACTGTGATCAAGTCCTCCAGAGAAGCAGGGACCTCACGAGTAGCAAGGGCATCCTTGACATAGCCTGCCAACCCTCTCCAGAAGATAGGAATCAACACCTTCTCTGGCCAATCTAGTTCTGCCACCAGAGTTCTAAAAGCAATGGCATAAGAACTAGTGGATAATGAACCCTGAGATAGATCTAAGAGTCTCAAGGCCGCATCATGGGTAACCTGCGGACCCATGAATACCGCTTTAAGAGCATCAAGAAAGTCTTGATGTCTCAGAGTAACCACATCAGATCGCTCCCATAAGGGAGTCGCCCATTCTAAGGCTTTGTCCTGAAGTAAGGAGATGATAAAGCCTACTCTGGACCTCTCCGTAGAGAAGCGAGAAGAGTTGACCTCTAGGTGTATCTGACACTGACTAATGAAACCACGACATGATCTGGCATCGCCAGAATATCTGTTTGGCAGAGCAAGTCGAGGATCATGTGCAGATGTCACCATGGTCTGAGGTTTATCCTCTATACTCTTGAGCTGCGACTCAAGTACTTGTATGTAACGGTGTAACTGCTGATATTCTGCCATAACTGCCAGACCCTTGGCTCAGTCCTAATGTTACGGGGGGCTGTCTGATAATAAAACCTAAAGGAATGTCAGACAGTCAGGGTCCACCGTGCAAAGACTCTGCTGCAGACTATGGCAGAGGATAAGGGGTATATAAGTGTGCCACTGTAAAAAATAATAGCACAAGTGCAGAGTGCAATACCTCTGTTAAACTCACAGAGGAATATAATTAGAAAATAAAGCAATTCCTCCCTTACTTGGAGGGTGTGTGGAATGGTCTCTGTTAAAGATCACAGAGACAAAAGCAGTGAGTGTGAAATGGCACCTTGCTAGGTCCGTTCCTCTAGTGGTGCCAGGAGAAGGACAGCAGCGTAAGCCGCACAAAGCTCCTACCTGCGTTCGCTCCACTAGTGTGCGAGGACACGAACCACTAGATATGGCACCTGCCTAGGTCCGCTCCTCTAGTGGTGCAAAAGAGACGGACAGCAGCGTAAGCCGCACAAAGCTCCTACCTGCGTTCGCTCCACTAGTGTGCGAGGACACGAACCACTAGATATGGCACCTGCCTAGGTCCGCTCTTCTAGTGGTGCAAAAGAGACGGACAGCAGCATAAGCCGCATAAAGCTCCTACCTCTGTTCACTCCCCTAGTGTGCGAGGATACGAACAACTGCCAGACGCAGTATAAGGAACGTTACCCTAGCGGCAACGTCCACCTACGAGTAGAATCACAAGGCCCAGCCAGACCATGTGCCTCAGGCACCTGCCTATGTCCGCTCCACTAAGAGGTAAAGATACGGACTGCAGCCGAAGCTGTAAGGTATAAGAACGCTACCCTGCCGGTAGCGCTCACCTAACATAGACAGAGAGATGCCTAGAGGGACGTGCACAGGGCGTCTACCCTCATGCATGAACCAAGAGGACTGAGCGCCGGGCGGCGTGCGTCAGGGTCTTATATAGACTCTGTGCCTCATCCAAGATGGAGGACACCAGAGCCAATCCGCTGCCAGAATGACAGCAATGACGTCACGCTGGCCTATCACCGAGCAAAGCGTCACAAGCACATGACCAGCGACCAATTGGCATAGGAGGTGTCAGAGACATGTGACCACATGTCACAAGCACATGACCAGTGGCCAATCAGCTTAAAAGGTGTCAGAGACATGTGACCTCGTGTCAGCGATGATGTCACCCGCACATGTGCAATGGCTCCAAGATAGGACTTAGTCTCTACCGCTTGCACATGTGCAGTAGCAAGAAATTCGGACATAGTCTCCAGAGCCACAGCAACTGTAACACATGTGCTAGAGCATGTCGCCGGTACACGGCGATACACAAATGTGCACCGTGTACCGGAGAGTGCAATGACAGGTCCTACATGATGCGTCATAGTCATGTGACCAGTCTGTAGCCAATGAGATGATAGCCGCGTGACTGGTCACATGGCTATTTTGACGTCACGATAGGTCCTGCATCACTGCTGGCAGTGCAGGTCACCGGGAGGATTCAGCGATCATCGGATGGAATAGCGGCAGGAGACAGAGTGCAGGAGGGATCGCGGGGACCGGTAAGTGTTATGGCAATGTTTATTAACTGTATGTGTACATTTATAATGCGTTTTTATGTGTTTGTGATTGCCTCCCATTATATCCTATTGGTTCGAGTTCGGTTCGTCGAACGTTCGCCGAACTGAACTCGAACGAGACCTCCGTTCGACGAACCGAACTCGAGCTGAACCACGGCTGGTTCGCTCATCTCTAGTAATAATACGCGCAAGCGCCTTTACAGTGGTTCAAATGCTCTAAACTTTATGCTTTTTACCACGGTATTGAACTCCAGTGACTTGTGCACATGCTAAACATGTCATATTCTTTTTATCGACTATTTCACATTTTTTCTTTATGCTAATAAATTTCTCACATGTCTCTCTATATATTTTTTCTACTTTTATGTATTCAAATTTGAACACATTATTATTTGTCAGCTCCTCAGTGGCACTTGTTTATTTCACACACTATTGAATTGCTCACATGAGTTAAATTTCATTTTTTATCACTTATTTCGTTTTTATGCCTCATATATTTTTTAACTCCGAACTATCAGATTAGATTATACCAACAAATTGTATTGTTTTTATTTTTGTTTCTTATTTCTGTTTTATTTTTGTACCGATATACCAGCTGACCACTTGACATTATTCACATCTTTTTGTCAAATGTTTCTCTATATTGTGACGTTGCTCACAGTTCACACTGCATATTGGGGGCACTCACTTTGCTGCGATGCAAGGTAGCACACAAGAACACAGTTGATTAAATGTCAAAACGGTTCATTTCAACACATAAACAGCTTCTCCAAAAAAATAAAAAAATAACACACACAGATAACCTGGATACTAGTCCATTATCTTCAGAGAGGTTTCTATGCCTCTACTCTGAGTTCAACAACCTCTTTACCTCTTGGAGGCTGTTCCTCAGGATTTCTGATCCTTATGTCACGATACTTCCGCTCAGGCTTGGTTACCTACAAAACATGTGGCACTAGAAGTGCCAGAATGAATCTCCAGGTTCACACCACTTTTGTGGTACATACCGCCCATTTATAATGTAGCCAGTTGCCTTCTTACATTTCCACTACCTCTGCTTAAAGCTGTGGGGCTTGGCACCATTACATACTTCCAGACTTGAGACTCTTCTCTGTCTGCCTTGGGCTCCAGCTCTTCTGACACAGTCCGTCACTGTCACCAGACCCTTTCCAGTCAACCCACCTCTTAGATACACATCCCAGTCAGACCTCTCTATCCATTACCACCTCCAACAGTTAGTATGGTAGTAAGACTCAGTCGAAACTACCCTCTTGTCTGACTCTGAGTTACCTAGTATGCCACAGTGGCTACTGTCTGGGTATCTCAGCACTAGAGATGAGCGAACCGGTCGCGGTTCGGCTCGAGGTTGGTTCGCCGAACGGACCTCCCGTTCGAGTTCGGTTCGTCGAACGTTCGACGAACCGAACTCGAACTGCATAGGAAACAATGGCAGGCAATCACAAACACAGAAAAACACCTAGAAAACACCCTCAAAGGTGTCCTAAAGGTGACAAACAACTCAAACACATTGGAAAGTGACAAGGACATATACTCATGCGAAAACAAAACAGCTGGACAAGGAAAAAGAGGAGGACACACAGATATAGGCATGGCACGCCCTTCTAAAATCATGTAAAACACCGCAAGGTGACTCCAAGCGGAGTCTCCATTTTTTCCAAAAATTGGGCCACACACACACCCACCCCTTCAGTGGCAGCAGTTGTGCCCCAGTTGTACACTTCACAGCTACATTTGCATCAAGCACATTCAAAAATACGCCATTCTTATCCATCCCCAGGATGACACCGGGGTAGGTAGCAAAGTCTTTGCTGACCCATGACTTGTTCATCTTGGCTTCTTTTAAAAACAATGTAAGCAAGGGTTACTCCAAGCGGAGTCTCCCTTTTTTCCAAAAATTGGGCCACACAGACACCCACCCCATCAGTGGCAGCACTTGGGCCCTAGTTGCAAACAGGATGTTTTGATTTGCATCAAGCACATTCAAAAATACGCCATTCTTATCCGTCCCCAGGATGACACCGGGGTAGGTAGCAAAGTCTTTCCTGATCCCAGCTCTGTTCATCTTGGCTTCTTTTAAAAACACATCAAGCAAGGGTTACTCCAAGCGGAGTCTCCCTTTTTTTCCAAAAATTGGGCCACACAGACACCCACCCCATCAGTGGCAGCACTTGGGCCCTAGTTGCAAACAGGATGTTTTGATTTGCATCAAGCACATTCAAAAATACGCCATTCTTATCCGTCCCCAGGATGACACCGGGGTAGGTAGCAAAGTCTTTCCTGATCCCAGCTCTGTTCATCTTGGCTTCTTTTAAAAACACATCAAGCAAGGGTTACTCCAAGCGGAGTCTCCCTTTTTTTCCAAAAATTGGGCCACACAGACACCCACCCCATCAGTGGCAGCACTTGGGCCCTAGTTGCAAACAGGATGTTTTGATTTGCATCAAGCACATTCAAAAATACGCCATTCTTATCCGTCCCCAGGATGACACCGGGGTAGGTAGCAAAGTCTTTGCTGATCCCAGCTCTGTTCATCTTGGCTTCTTTTAAAAACACATCAAGCAAGGGTTACTCCAAGCGGAGTCTCCCTTTTTTTCCAAAAATTGGGCCACACAGACACCCACCCCATCAGTGGCAGCACTTGGGCCCTAGTTGCAAACAGGATGTTTTGATTTGCATCAAGCACATTCAAAAATACGCCATTCTTATCCGTCCCCAGGATGACACCGGGGTAGGTAGCAAAGTCTTTCCTGATCCCAGCTCTGTTCATCTTGGCTTCTTTTAAAAACACATCAAGCAAGGGTTACTCCAAGCGGAGTCTCCCTTTTTTTCCAAAAATTGGGCCACACAGACACCCACCCCATCAGTGGCAGCACTTGGGCCCTAGTTGCAAACAGGATGTTTTGATTTGCATCAAGCACATTCAAAAATACGCCATTCTTATCCGTCCCCAGGATGACACCGGGGTAGGTAGCAAAGTCTTTGCTGATCCCAGCTCTGTTCATCTTGGCTTCTTTTAAAAACACATCAAGCAAGGGTTACTCCAAGCGGAGTCTCCCTTTTTTTCCAAAAATTGGGCCACACAGACACCCACCCCATCAGTGGCAGCACTTGGGCCCTAGTTGCAAACAGGATGTTTTGATTTGCATCAAGCACATTCAAAAATACGCCATTCTTATCCGTCCCCAGGATGACACCGGGGTAGGTAGCAAAGTCTTTCCTGATCCCAGCTCTGTTCATCTTGGCTTCTTTTAAAAACACATCAAGCAAGGGTTACTCCAAGCGGAGTCTCCCTTTTTTTCCAAAAATTGGGCCACACAGACACCCACCCCATCAGTGGCAGCACTTGGGCCCTAGTTGCAAACAGGATGTTTTGATTTGCATCAAGCACATTCAAAAATACGCCATTCTTATCCGTCCCCAGGATGACACCGGGGTAGGTAGCAAAGTCTTTGCTGATCCCAGCTCTGTTCATCTTGGCTTCTTTTAAAAACACATCAAGCAAGGGTTACTCCAAGCGGAGTCTCCCTTTTTTTCCAAAAATTGGGCCACACAGACACCCACCCCATCAGTGGCAGCACTTGGGCCCTAGTTGCAAACAGGATGTTTTGATTTGCATCAAGCACATTCAAAAATACGCCATTCTTATCCGTCCCCAGGATGACACCGGGGTAGGTAGCAAAGTCTTTCCTGATCCCAGCTCTGTTCATCTTGGCTTCTTTTAAAAACACATCAAGCAAGGGTTACTCCAAGCGGAGTCTCCCTTTTTTTCCAAAAATTGGGCCACACAGACACCCACCCCATCAGTGGCAGCACTTGGGCCCTAGTTGCAAACAGGATGTTTTGATTTGCATCAATCACATTCAAAAATACCCCATAATTAACCGTCCCCAGGATGACACCGGGGTAGGTAGCAAAGTCTTTGCTGACCCATGACTTGTTCATCTTGGCTTCTTTTAAAAACAATGTAAGCAAGGGTTACTCCAAGCGGAGTCTCCCTTTTTTCCAAAAATTGGGCCACACAGACACCCACCCCATCAGTGGCAGCACTTGGGCCCTAGTTGCAAACAGGATGTTTTGATTTGCATCAAGCACATTCCAAATCCACAAGCATTTACTCTCCCCAGGATGACACAGGGGTAGTAAATTCCTTCTGGATCCATGACTTGTTCATTTTGATGAACGTCAGTCTGTCCACATTGTCACTGGACAGACGCGTGCGCTTATCTGTCAGCACACACCCAGCAGCACTGAATACACGTTCAGAGACAACGCTGGCAGCTGGACACGACAAAATCTCCAAGGCGTAACTGGAGAGCTCTGGCCATTTTTCTATGTTTGAAGCCCAAAAGGAGCAAGGCTCCAGTTGCACAGTCATGGCATCGATGTTCATTTGGAGATACTCCTGTATCATCCTCTCCAGCCGTTGAGTATGTGTCAGACTTGTTGTCTCTGGTGGCCTTGCAAAAGAGGGTCTAAAAAAATTATGAAAAGATTCCATAAAATTGCTGTTACCGGCACCAGATACGGTCCTACTGGTACGGGTAGACTGGTGAAGATGACGAGACCGTCCCATGTTTGTCAAGTTACAACTGGGAGATTCCCTCCCTGCACCTGCACGGTTGTTTGGTGGAAAAGCCGAGCTAAGATCGAGTAACAGCTTCTGCTGATACTCCTGCATACGTGCGTCCCTTTCTATGGCTGGAATTATGTCACAAAATTTGGACTTGTACCGGGGATCTAATAGTGTGGCAATCCAGTAGTCATCATCACTTCTAATTTTGACAATACGACTGTCATGTTGGAGGTAGTGCAACAAAAAGGCACTCATGTGTCTTGCGCAGCCATGCGGACCAAGTCCACGCTGTGTTTGTGGCATAGAGGTGCTACCCGTTCTTTCTTCCTCTGACATCTCCCCCCAACCTCTTTCAACTGAAATTTGACCAAGGTCTCCCTCATCCGCTGAGTCTTCCATGTCCATGGACAGTTCGTCCTCCATTTCTTCATGTTCTCCTGCACCTTGCTCAACATTTCGCCTGCTACTATGCGCCCTTGTCGATCCCTGTTCCCCATGGTCCCATGCCTGCTGCGTTGGTGATGATGAACGTCTGGACCTTGGTGATGTTGTTGTCCCTTGCACATATGAATCCTCCTGTAGTTCCTCCCCTTCATGTTGTCCCACCCCCTGACTCCGAATAGTGTTTAGCGTGTGCTCCAGCATGTAAATGACTGGAATCGTCATGCTGATAATGGCATTGTCAGAGCTAAACATATTCGTCGCCATGTCGAAACTGTGCAGAAGGGTGCATAGGTCCTTGATCTGAGACCACTCCATCAGGGTGATCTGCCCCACCTCTGCATCTCGTTGGCCCAGGCTATACGTCATGACGTATTGCACCAGGGCTCTGCGGTGCTGCCACAGTCGCTGTAACATGTGGAGAGTTGAATTCCAGCGTGTCGCCACATCGCATTTCAGGCGATGAACCGGCAGGCCGAAAGACTTCTGTAGCGATGCAAGTCGCTCAACTGCGGCGCTTGAACGCCGGAAGTGAGCAGACAGTTTTCGTGCCCTGTTCAGAAGGCCATCTAGGCCGGGATAGTGTGTTAAAAATTGCTGCACGACAAGGTTCAACACGTGAGCCATACAAGGTACGTGTGTCACCTTGCCCAGGCGAAGGGCCGCACCCAGGTTTGCAGCATTGTCGCACACGGCCTTACCAGGCTGCAGGTTGAGTGGAGACAACCATTTATTAAACTCGGACCGCAGAGCTGACCACAACTCCTCAGCTGTGTGACTCTTATTACCAAGACATGTCAAGCTAAAGACCGCCTGATGCCGTTGCGCTCGGCTGCCAGCATAGTAATGAGGCGTGCGTGATTCCTTCTGCGCAGTGAGAACGCTGGTGGCCTGACCAGGCAGGCTTGGGGCGGAGGTGGAGGACCCAGATGAGGTGGAGGATGCAGAAGCTGTGGCGGAACTTGGACAGACAGAGGATTGACACACAAGTCGTGGGGACGGCAAGACTTGTGCAGCAGACCCTTCACCATCTATCACCATAGTTACCCATTGCCCAGTCAGCGACATGTAACGTCCCTGTCCATGCTTACTGGTCCAAGTATCGGTGGTGAAATGCACCCGTTCACACACAGAGTTTCTCAAGGAAGCGGTGATGTTGTGTGCGACATGCTGGTGTAGCGCGGGCACACCTTTCTTAGAGAAGTAGTGGCGACTAGGCATCTGGTACTGGGGCACAGCGACAGACATAAGGTCTCTAAAATCCTGTGTGTCCACTAGGCGGAAAGGCAGCATTTCGGTAGCCAACAGCTTACAGAGGGATAGAGTCAACCTCTTAGCTTTGTCATGGGTCGGAGGAAGTGGCCTTTTATTTGACCACATCTGAGGGACAGAGATCTGGTTGCTGTGTGTAGACGGTGTTGAGTAGGGTGTCCCTGGAAAAATGCAGGTTTGCGAGGAAAGTGCAGGCGGAGACATGATGTTGCCTTCATCCAACGTTGGTGCTATCGTTGTCTGAGAGAGCTGTACACACTCACTTGTTTCCCCTTCCAAACCAACTGACGACCTTACAAGCAAACTGCCTGTTGCGGTTACAGTGGTGGAAGTTTTGCGTGGAAAAACAGGTGTGACAGCTGTCCCCACAGTCCTAGAAGATGAAGAGCGCGCGGATGCACTGGAAGGGGCGGGCGGTGGATGGTTCGCTCCGCTAGCCGGCATTGCAGCACGGTGAGCTTCCCACCGGGACTTATGATATTTATTCATGTGACGATTCATGGAAGAAGTTGTCAAACTGCTGAGGTTTTGACCTCTACTAACAGAATCATGACAAATGTTACATATCACATGAGTTGGGCGATATTTTTCGATGTGAAAAAAGGCCCAGGCTAGGCAAGGCTTAGAGGCCATGCGACCTGTTGATCCATCCCGAATAATGCTCATAGGCAGAGTGGTGGCTGAGGATGCAGTTGTAGACGTGCTACCAGTGCTCCGACTCTGTCCAGGAAGGCGCAAGGTAACTTCGTCGTCGGTTGCATCCTCCTCCATCGCCTCTGTTGACCTCCTCGAGTGCCTGACTGGGGGTTGACAGTAGGTGGGATCTAGAACGTCATCATCAATTGTTGTGTTCGCACTCCCCTCCCCCTCAGACCGAGCCTCTTCTTGCCCTGACCGAATATTTAAGTTGTCATCCCAATCGGGTATCTGCGTCTCATCTTCATCAGTATGTTCCTCATTGTCTATAACCACAGGTGTTACAGTTTGTGACAAAGGGTCAACATTATGCTCAGAAACTTGGTCCTCACGGCCTGAATCTGAGTCACAAAGGTTCTGGGCATCACTGCAGACCATTTCCTGTTCTGTACTCACTGTAGCTTGGGAGCAGACCTCTGATTCCCAGGCTATAGTGTGACTGAACAGCTCTGCAGACTCAGCCATCTCAGTTCCACCATACTGTGCAGGGCTGATGGAGACTTCAGAGCTGGGAGAAATCAAGTGTGATTGGGATGACAACTCAGAGGAATGGTGTTTTTTGGATGCGGTACTTGAAGTGGCTGAGAGGGCACTTGTTGGACCACTTGAGATCCATTCAAGCATTTTCCTTTTTTGCCCATCATCTACCTTTGTTCCTCTTGTTCGTGTCCGTAAAAAAGGGAGCACATCGGATTGTCCACAATAAGTAGTAGACATCTTACTTTTGCTAGTAGATGGTCTATCTTCAGCAGATGATAATGGAGCTTTGGCACCTTCCCCACTGACAAAACCTTTTTTGCCTTTTCCACCACGCCTCTTCCCCTTTCCACCAGCATCTGTCATTTTGCCACTCATGTTGATTGCGACAAGATTGTGGACGGAAAATGTGGTAGTAAAAATTGAGAGGTGGTGAAGATTGCAGTGGTGGTCTAGCTTTATTAACAGCAGAATAATAAAGAATAAATATCCCTGACAATGTAACTTAGTTATAATTCGTTGGAGTGTGCAACGCAGGCAGACGTGCTGCAAATGTCTTGGCACTAGTGGGACTATAGCAAAGTCCAATAGCCACGTATAGGATGCCACTAGGTACACTGAGTGTGTGCTAGTATAATGGCTTAGTTATAATTAGTTGGAGTGTGCAACGCAGGCAGATGCGCTCTGCAAATGTCTTGGCACTAGTAGGACTATAGCAAAGTCCAATAGCCACGTATAGGATGCCACTAGGTACACTGAGTGTGTGCTAGTATAATGGCTTAGTTATAATTAGTTGGAGTGTGCAACGCAGGCAGACGTGCTGCAAATGTCTTGGCACTAGTGGGACTATAGCAAAGTCCAATAGCCACGTATAGGATGCCACTAGGTACACTGAGTGTGTGCTAGTATAATGGCTTAGTTATAATTAGTTGGAGTGTGCAACGCAGGCAGACGTGCTGCAAATGTCTTGGCACTAGTGGGACTATAGCAAAGTCCAATAGCCACGTATAGGATGCCACTAGGTACACTGAGTGTGTGCTAGTATAATGGCTTAGTTATAATTAGTTGGAGTGTGCAACGCAGGCAGACGTGCTGCAAATGTCTTGGCACTAGTGGGACTATAGCAAAGTCCAATATCCACGTATAGGATGCCACTAGGTTCACTGAGTGTGTGCTAGTATAATGGCTTAGTTATAATTAGTTGGAGTGTGCAACGCAGGCAGATGCGCTCTGCAAATGTCTTGGCACTAGTAGGACTATAGCAAAATCCAATAGCCACGTATAGGATGCCACTAGGTACACTGAGTGTGTGCTAGTATAATGGCTTAGTTATAATTAGTTGGAGTGTGCAACGCAGGCAGACGTGCTGCAAATGTCTTGGCACTAGTGGGACTATAGCAAAGTCCAATAGCCACGTATAGGATGCCACTAGGTACACTGAGTGTGTGCTAGTATAATGGCTTAGTTATAATTAGTTGGAGTGTGCAACGCAGGCAGACGTGCTGCAAATGTCTTGGCACTAGTGGGACTATAGCAAAGTCCAATAGCCACGTATAGGATGCCACTAGGTACACTGAGTGTGTGCTAGTATAATGGCTTAGTTATAATTAGTTGGAGTGTGCAACGCAGGCAGACGTGCTGCAAATGTCTTGGCACTAGTGGGACTATAGCAAAGTCCAATAGCCACGTATAGGATGCCACTAGGTACACTGAGTGTGTGCTAGTATAATGGCTTAGTTATAATTAGTTGGAGTGTGCAACGCAGGCAGACGTGCTGCAAATGTCTTGGCACTAGTGGGACTATAGCAAAGTCCAATAGCCACGTATAGGATGCCACTAGGTACACTGAGTGTGTGCTAGTATAATGGCTTAGTTATAATTAGTTGGAGTGTGCAACGCAGGCAGACGTGCTGCAAATGTCTTGGCACTAGTGGGACTATAGCAAAGTCCAATAGCCACGTATAGGATGCCACTAGGTACACTGAGTGTGTGCTAGTATAATGGCTTAGTTATAATTAGTTGGAGTGTGCAACGCAGGCAGACGTGCTGCAAATGTCTTGGCACTAGTGGGACTATAGCAAAGTCCAATAGCCACGTATAGGATGCCACTAGGTACACTGAGTGTGTGCTAGTATAATGGCTTAGTTATAATTAGTTGGAGTGTGCAACGCAGGCAGACGTGCTGCAAATGTCTTGGCACTAGTGGGACTATAGCAAAGTCCAATAGCCACGTATAGGATGCCACTAGGTACACTGAGTGTGTGCTAGTATAATGGCTTAGTTATAATTAGTTGGAGTGTGCAACGCAGGCAGACGTGCTGCAAATGTCTTGGCACTAGTGGGACTATAGCAAAGTCCAATAGCCACGTATAGGATGCCACTAGGTACACTGAGTGTGTGCTAGTATAATGGCTTAGTTATAATTAGTTGGAGTGTGCAACGCAGGCAGACGTGCTGCAAATGCCTTGCTACTAGTGGGACTATAGCAAAGTCCAATAGCCACTGTGAGACTGTGACCGGGGTTATCTATGACGGCCGGTATGTCTCGCCCAGGTTGTGCTCACTCCATGATAGAAAGTAAATCCAATATAGGGTTAATGCTGTTTCCCTACAGGCTTAAGGAAGGGTTAAAAGGAAACAGGAACGAGGGCAGGTGTGCCGGGTGTGGGGGAAGTGACCAGAACTTCCTGAGCCCTCTGCTGGAGAGGCACATGTATTTTGTTATGGACTTTTTGTTTGGACATTAAACACCGTGTGCTGTGAACCTTGATGCCTGGATCCCGTGTCTTCTGCTGCGCAGCCGACCGCGCTACCTCACATATGGTGGAGAATGCGGGCATGACAGCCGGTGAGGTGTAGCATCCATCCCTGGTGACCCAGCTGCGCATGTCCTGGATTCGAGCGGCTATACTACAGCCCAAACCCGGCGACGCCATGGAGGACATACTAAAGCATTTGGCTCAGGCTAATGCACAACAGCAACAGACCAATGCACACCTGCTCCAATCCTTGCAAGTGCAGGAAAAAAAAAAACTCCAAGAACAGTTGGATCAGGCCAATGCACGTCAGCAGCAATCCTTGCAAGTGCAGGTCAAAATGCACCAAGAACAGATGGAGCAGGCCAATGCACGTCAGCAGCAATCCTTGCAAGTGCAGGACAAAAGGCACCAAGAACAGATGGAGCAGGCCAATGCACGTCAGCAGCAAGCCTTACAATTGCAGGAAAAAAGGCACCAAGAACAGATGGTTCTCCTGGCCAAGTCGATCCGTGCCGGACCGGCAGCAACAACCCCGGGACCGGGTGACGACGGCAGCGTCCGGAAAGCGGTGAGACAAGCGTTGCAAAAGATGACCCCGGGTGATGATGTGGAAGCGTTCCTGGCGGTGTTTGAGCGGGTGGCCGAGCGGGAAAAGCTGCCGACCCCGCAGTGGGCTGAGGTATTGTCGCCCTATCTGACGGGGGAACCCCAAAAAGCGTACCTGGACCTCGGTACCGAGGACGCCATTGACTATGTGACCCTGAAAGCCGAAATACTGGCTCGGTTGGGGGTGAATACCTATGTACGGGCTCAGCGGGTAAATCAGTGGTTCTATGAGGAAGCCAAACCCGTACGCTCCCAGGCCTATGACTTATTACATCTTGTAAAAAAGTGGTTGCAGCCTGACACTCTGAGCCCGGCGCAAATGGTGGAAAGGGTAGTAGTGGATCGTTTTGTGCGCACTTTACCCGTCACCGTTCAACGGTGGGTAGGACAGGGTGACCCGAGTACCCTGGACCAATTAGTGTCCCTGGTAGAGCGGCATGTGGCTACGCAGGACTTGATACGGGACACTGAGACTTTGCGTACCGCCCGTCGGTCCGGCCCCTCCAAGCCTAGGGCCAAGGACCCACCGCCGACACCGGTACAGGAGTCCGCTACCATCCTGGCTGAGGCCGCGCCCGCCGTTCCTGAGGTCCGGAAGGCCATGTACCCTAAACGACAACTTGTCAAGGGGGTTTCCTTCCCTATTAGATGTTGGCGGTGCCAGCGGGTGGGACATATGGAAGCCCAGTGTCCACTCACCACGGAGCCCATGGATTGTGGGGTTACCCGGCGGGGTTCAATGTATGCTCAGGTGGTGTGTACCGCTGACCTGGTCTCCCCAGAGACAGAGCCCCACTTGTGCCAAATACAGGTGAATGGATGTCCGGTTACAGGATTGTTGGATTCCGGAAGCTTAGTGACCCTTGTGCGATCCACCTTGAGAGCTAAAGTAAAGGCCACAGGACGCACTGTGGGGGTGGTTTGCATACATGGGGACCGCCACGACTATCCCACGGGGATTGTCACCATCACAGCACCTTGCGGTCAGGTGCAACATGAGGTGGGACTTCTTAACACTCTTCCTTATGACGTGATCCTAGGAAGGGATCTGCCCTATTTTTGGACTTTATGGAGGGGACCCCCTAAGTCCCCTCAGATATTGGTCGGTCCGGGACCTGAGCCCTACAATCCTGAATCCGGGACACCTGCCGTAGGGGTCACGATGATAGGGACAGAGTGTGAACCCGATAGGTCACCCCTAGAGGTATTGGCAGGAGAGGCTGAGACGGTCGAGCCCATCCCGGAGTTGGAGGCGTCCCCGGATACGTTTGGGACAGCCCAACTCCAGGACCCTACGTTAATACATGCCCGGAGTCGGGTGACAGTAGTTGACGGGGTGGCACAGCTGCCCAGTGCCCAGGTAAGGTACCCCCATTTCGCTCTTAAGCAGGATTTACTCTACCGGGTAGATGAAATACGGGGCGTAGGGGTAGAACAGTTGGTGGTGCCCCAGCCGCATCGCCGGCGGGTCCTCGACTTGGCTCATAAACACCTGATGAGTGGCCACCTAGGGGTCAAGAAAACGCAGGAGCGAATATTGCAAAGGTTCTATTGGCCCGGGGTCTTTGGGGAGGTAAAACGGTTCTGCGAAACCTGCCCGGAGTGTCAGCTTACTGCACCCCTGACCCATTTTCGCAGTCCGTTGGTACCGTTACCCATTATAGAAGTCCCTTTTGAACGGATAGGGATGGATCTGGTGGGGCCCCTCGTAAAGTCCGCTCGAGGGCACCAACACATCCTAGTGATCGTTGACTATGCCACCCGGTATCCCGAGGCGATACCTCTCAGACATACTGCAGCAAAGCTTATAGCTCGGGAGTTGTTTGCTGTGTTCTGCCGGGTGGGATTGCCCAAGGAGATCCTTACGGATCAGGGGACCCCATTCATGTCTAAAGTGACCAAAGAGCTATGCCGGCTACTCCAGATCAAGCAGTTGCGTACGTCTGTGTATCATCCGCAAACGGACGGTTTAGTCGAGCGTTTCAATAAAACCCTGAAAACCATGCTAAGAAGGGTGATTTCAAAAGACGGGAAAGACTGGGATATGATGCTTCCCTATTTGATGTTTGCCATACGAGAGGTGCCACAGGCATCCACGGGGTTTTCGCCTTTTGAATTGTTATACGGGCGACATCCCCGGGGATTGTTGGACCTGGCAAAGGAAACATGGGAACAAGAGCCCACCCCCCATAAAAGTGTGATTGAACACATTTTGGGTATGCAGAACCGCATAAGCGCGGTCATGCCAATTGTGAAGGAGCACTTACAGGAGGCTCAGGCCGCGCAAAGCGGCCGCTACAATAGACAAGCCACCGTGCGGACCTTTAAACCCGGGGATCGGGTGTTGGTATTGATCCCCACGGCGGAGAGCAAATTCCTGGCTCAGTGGCAAGGCCCCTACGAGATAAAGGAAAGAGTAGGGGTGGTTAACTATAAAGTATTGCAGCCCGGTAGGCGGAAACCTGAACAAATATACCATGTCAACCTATTAAAACCTTGGCAGGAACGGGAAAGCCTGATGGCTGTTTTTTCCCCACCTCCCTCCTCTTCGGGTCGTTCACATCCGGCTCCAGCGACCTCCGGAGAGGACGAACCGGAAGTAAGGATTGGAGAAGCCCTCACCAAGCAACAGAGGCGAGAGGCCAGACGGTTGGTTCAGCAGAACCCCGATGTCTTCTCCGAGCTGCCCGGTAGGACCAGTCTGATACGACATGATATTGTCACCGAGCCCCACCTGAAGGTACGCCTGAAGTCATACCGGGTGCCGGAGGCTCGACGACAAGCCATATCGGAGGAAGTAAAGACAATGTTACGCCTGGGGGTCATCGAAAAATCCCGGAGTGAATGGGCTAGTCCGATTGTCCTAATACCAAAACCCGATGGCTCCTTAAGGTTCTGCAATGACTTTAGGAGATTGAACGAAATATCCAAGTTCGATCTCTACCCCATGCCCCGGGTGGATGAGCTGATTGATAGGCTGGGACAGGCGCGATATTTTACCACGCTCGACCTGACCAAAGGGTACTGGCAGGTGCCACTAACGGAGTCCGCCAAGGAGAAAACAGCTTTTGTTACGCCGGAGGGTCTCTTCCACTATGTTGTCTTGCCTTTTGGGTTACATGGCGCTCCGGCCACGTTCCAGAGGTTGATGGACTTAGTGCTGGAACCCCACCAGGCGTATGCATCAGCGTACCTGGATGACATCATTATTTACAGCTCCGATTGGCAGACCCACTTGGAACAGGTACAAGCGGTGGTGGACGCGCTTCGAACAGCCGGATTGACAGCCAATCCCAAGAAATGTGCATTGGGACTCACGGAAGCCCGCTACTTGGGCTACGTGATAGGCCAAGGAGTGATTAAGCCCCAAATTAACAAGGTTGAGGCGATCCAGAAGTGGCCTAGACCCCTGACCACGAAGCAGGTTAGGGCCTTCCTGGGTATCGTGGGGTACTACAGGAGGTTTGTAAAGGATTTTGCGGGACTATCAGCCCCCTTGACGGACCTTCTCAAAGGCAAGAAGTCCGTCATGGTGCGGTGGACTCCGCAGGCCGAGGACTCCTTCCGGGCCCTGAAGGGGGTCCTGTGCGGACAGCCCGTTCTGGTCAACCCTGATTTCCGGAAGGAGTTCATAGTACAGACTGACGCCTCGGAGGTCGGCCTGGGGGCAGTGCTGTCTCAGGTGGTTCAGGGGGAGGAACACCCCGTCACCTTCTTGAGTAGGAAGCTCACCCCTCCCGAGCGGAATTATAGCGTAGTGGAGAAGGAGTGCCTGGCGATCAAGTGGGCCTTGGAGTCCCTACGCTATTACCTGCTGGGACGGCAGTTTCGCTTGGTGACGGATCACTCTCCACTGGTCTGGATGAGGTCCGCCAAGGAACGGAATGCCCGGGTTACCCGGTGGTTCCTTTCTCTGCAGAACTTCCGGTTTACGGTTGAACACCGGGCCGGTAGGTTGCAGGGCAACGCCGATGCCTTGTCCCGCGGCCCGTGCTTGATGGCTGGAGTTCAACCCCGCACGCTTGAACTGAGGGGGGGGGTATGTGAGACTGTGACCGGGGTTATCTATGACGGCCGGTATGTCTCGCCCAGGTTGTGCTCACTCCATGATAGAAAGTAAATCCAATATAGGGTTAATGCTGTTTCCCTACAGGCTTAAGGAAGGGTTAAAAGGAAACAGGAACGAGGGCAGGTGTGCCGGGTGTGGGGGAAGTGACCAGAACTTCCTGAGCCCTCTGCTGGAGAGGCACATGTATTTTGTTATGGACTTTTTGTTTGGACATTAAACACCGTGTGCTGTGAACCTTGATGCCTGGATCCCGTGTCTTCTGCTGCGCAGCCGACCGCGCTACCTCACACCACGTATAGGATGCCACTAGGTACACTGAGTGTGTGCTAGTATAATGGCTTAGTTATAATTAGTTGGAGTGTGCAACGCAGGCAGACGTGCTGCAAATGTCTTGGCACTAGTGGGACTATAGCAAAGTCCAATAGCCACGTATAGGATGCCACTAGGTACACTGAGTGTGTGCTAGTATAATGGCTTAGTTATAATTAGTTGGAGTGTGCAACGCAGGCAGACGTGCTGCAAATGTCTTGGCACTAGTGGGACTATAGCAAAGTCCAATAGCCACGTATAGGATGCCACTAGGTTCACTGAGTGTGTGCTAGTATAATGGCTTAGTTATAATTAGTTGGAGTGTGCAACGCAGGCAGATGCGCTCTGCAAATGTCTTGGCACTAGTAGGACTATAGCAAAGTCCAATAGCCACGTATAGGATGCCACTAGGTACACTGAGTGTTTGCTAGTAAAATTGCTTAGTTTAAAAAAGTTGTAGTGTGCAATGCAGGCAGACGTGCTCTGCAAATGTCTTTGCACTAGTGGGACTATAGCAAAGTCCAATAGCCACGTATAGGATGCCACTAGGTACACTGAGTGTGTGCTAGTATAATGGCTTAGTTATAATTAGTTGGAGTGTGCAACGCAGGCAGACGTGCTGCAAATGTCTTGGCACTAGTGGGACTATAGCAAAGTCCAATAGCCACGTATAGGATGCCACTAGGTACACTGAGTGTGTGCTAGTATAATGGCTTAGTTATAATTAGTTGGAGTGTGCAACGCAGGCAGACGTGCTGCAAATGTCTTGGCACTAGTGGGACTATAGCAAAGTCCAATAGCCACGTATAGGATGCCACTAGGTACACTGAGTGTGTGCTAGTATAATGGCTTAGTTATAATTAGTTGGAGTGTGCAACGCAGGCAGACGTGCTGCAAATGTCTTGGCACTAGTGGGACTATAGCAAAGTCCAATAGCCACGTATAGGATGCCACTAGGTACACTGAGTGTGTGCTAGTATAATGGCTTAGTTATAATTAGTTGGAGTGTGCAACGCAGGCAGACGTGCTGCAAATGTCTTGGCACTAGTGGGACTATAGCAAAGTCCAATAGCCACGTATAGGATGCCACTAGGTACACTGAGTGTGTGCTAGTATAATGGCTTAGTTATAATTAGTTGGAGTGTGCAACGCAGGCAGACGTGCTGCAAATGTCTTGGCACTAGTGGGACTATAGCAAAGTCCAATAGCCACGTATAGGATGCCACTAGGTACACTGAGTGTGTGCTAGTATAATGGCTTAGTTATAATTAGTTGGAGTGTGCAACGCAGGCAGACGTGCTGCAAATGTCTTGGCACTAGTGGGACTATAGCAAAGTCCAATAGCCACGTATAGGATGCCACTAGGTACACTGAGTGTGTGCTAGTATAATGGCTTAGTTATAATTAGTTGGAGTGTGCAACGCAGGCAGACGTGCTGCAAATGTCTTGGCACTAGTGGGACTATAGCAAAGTCCAATAGCCACGTATAGGATGCCACTAGGTACACTGAGTGTGTGCTAGTATAATGGCTTAGTTATAATTAGTTGGAGTGTGCAACGCAGGCAGACGTGCTGCAAATGTCTTGGCACTAGTGGGACTATAGCAAAGTCCAATAGCCACGTATAGGATGCCACTAGGTACACTGAGTGTGTGCTAGTATAATGGCTTAGTTATAATTAGTTGGAGTGTGCAACGCAGGCAGACGTGCTGCAAATGTCTTGGCACTAGTGGGACTATAGCAAAGTCCAATAGCCACGTATAGGATGCCACTAGGTTCACTGAGTGTGTGCTAGTATAATGGCTTAGTTATAATTAGTTGGAGTGTGCAACGCAGGCAGATGCGCTCTGCAAATGTCTTGGCACTAGTAGGACTATAGCAAAGTCCAATAGCCACGTATAGGATGCCACTAAAAAACACTTAGTGTGTGCAAGTATAATGGCTTAGTTATAATTAGTTGGAGTGTGCAACGCAGGCAGATGCGCTCTGCAAATGTCTTGGCACTAGTGGGACTATAGCAAAGTCCAATAGCCACGTATAGGATGCCACTAGGTACACTGAGTGTTTGCTAGTAAAATTGCTTAGTTTAAAAAAGTTGTAGTGTGCAATGCAGGCAGACGTGCTCTGCAAATGTCTTTGCACTAGTGGGACTATAGCAAAGTCCAATAGCCACGTATAGGATGCCACTAGGTACACTGAGTGTTTGCTAGTAAAATTGCTTAGTTTAAAAAACTTGGAGTGTGCAATGCAGGCAGATGTGCTCTGCTAATGTCTTTGCACTAGTGGGACTATAGCAAAGTCCAATAGCCACGTATAGGATGCCACTAGGTACACTGAGTGTGTGCTAGTATAATGGCTTAGTTATAATTCGTTGGAG
Organism: Anomaloglossus baeobatrachus; assembly: GCF_048569485.1. NCBI lineage: Eukaryota > Metazoa > Chordata > Amphibia > Anura > Aromobatidae > Anomaloglossus > Anomaloglossus baeobatrachus. Next base: position 469,277,950 of record NC_134355.1, on the reverse strand, counting down.
TGTGCAACGCAGGCAGATGCGCTCTGCAAATGTCTTGGCACTAGTGGGACTATAGCAAAGTCCAATAGCCACGTATAGGATGCCACTAGGTACAGTGAGTGTTTGCTAGTAAAATTGCTTAGTTTAAAAAAGTTGTAGTGTGCAATGCAGGCAGACGTGCTCTGCAAATGTCTTTGCACTAGTGGGACTATAGCAAAGTCCAATAGCCACGTATAGGATGCCACTAGGTACACTGAATGTTTGCTAGTATAATGGCTTACTTAGAATGAGTTGGAGTGTGCAGAGGACAAGAGGGTACAGTGGCAGGATTGTGGTGCTCTGGGTAGAGGAATGGAAGCCTGCCTTTCTATTCCCTCCTAATGGTGAAATGCAGGGAGGAAATCCCTGACCTGGGCTACACAGACGCTGTTGCTGTTTGCAGGACCTGTCACTTATGGCTCTCTGACCCTGCCGCTTTGAGCCCTTAAAAGGACTGCTAGAATGTGCTCTCCCTAAGCTGTCTAACGCTGTGTATGCAGCGCATACAGCTGTATCGGCTATAGGACTCAGGAGGACGGAGCTGCGACACTGATGTCTGACACCAAAGACGCAGAAGGCAGATAATGGCGTTCGTGAAGAAAATGTCCGGTTTTATAATGCAGGGACATGTGACATGCAGATCCTATCACACATGCCGTTGCTTCTCTGGCTCAAAGTCCACTTAGGTGTGTGTGTCTGTGATTGGCTGACATGCTGGCCCGCCCCACAAGACGCGCGCGCTTAGGGAAGGAAGACAAGAAAAAAAAAAAAAAAATGGCGATCGCCATTATAGAAACAGCAGTGATCTGAAGGCGCTGTTCACGCACACTATACACTGAAATGTGATAATAGTTTGATTCACAGAGTGACTTACACTATTACAGCAGAAACCAAGCTAGGATTTAGCTGTTTTTTGGCTGCTAGAACCGTTCTCGAACGTTTCTAGAACTATCGAGCTTTTGCAAAAAGCTCGAGTTCTAGTTCGATCTAGAACATGCCCCAAAATCACTCGAGCCGCGAACTGGAGAACCACGAACCACGAACCGCGCTCAACTCTACTCAGCACTCAGCTCACATAAGATCTGCCATAACTAGACCCTTCGCATTATTTTTTTGTAGCTCTACCATGGCTTCTTCTTTCCATGCGACTTTGGTCATCTCTCCATCGCAGTCTGTTCCCATCATCATCTTTAACTATAGACACTTTCCTCCAGCCTTTCTTTCGTCTTTTGTCTTAGAGGGCTTGGACCCTTCAGGGTCTTTGCTATTGCCCAATGTTTAGAGGGGTCTTATATGACCTTGGCTCCTTTCACTAAAGCATACACATTTATCATTGGGCCCTGGTTCGAACTTGGTCGCCACCTCATACTAACTTGACAAAGTTGTTCTGCAATTTTCTGTCCTTCCGGATTCAATTGCTTCAATTCTTCAAGGTATTCCAGGTGGTATTCTAGTAGAACTCATACATTATCAAGACAGTCCTTTGTTCCCACAATGATAAATGGAACCCTACCAACTTCACAGGGTATCTTGGCTATATTACGAACTTCAACTCTCACTCTTGTCACACCGGATTTATCCACAATCTACTGCATGACTATTCCGTGTCTTCCAATCGCCTTCATGACAAGTTCTGCCAGGACCTGGGAGCAGGGATACGTGGGGATACCACGATGGGACTGGGACTACCCTGGCACTACACTGAATGTTACTTCTCAGTGCTCGTATTGCAAGCCCAATTAACCATTTCTTCACAATCACCACTTCTTGAAATGCAGTGTGATCAGCTGCTTCATGCGCTCCAAGCATCTGGTGGCTTTCTCCTTATGTACATTAATCAACCATCTTGTACGAAGACACCGTAGGTCCATGTCACTCAAGATAGCCACCCTGTTCTTTGTATCTTCATTTAAAGACCATACCACCAACCGATTAGACTTTGGGGCAAAGTACACTTTACAGGCTCCTATGGCATTCTTAAACTTTTCATGCACCGTCTCACTGGCGCAGACTTCTCTTAAGTCTGTGGGCACATTTACCATGCACTTAAAGACTGAATGTGCTCCTTTCCCTTCAAGACCATCGGACCGTTCTTTGGGTCTTTTGCATCCGTATTTTTTCCTTGCCAAAGGCTCCACATCTTGAGTTACATACTCCTCAGATTCAGCCCCAGCCTCAAAGTCTTTGGATTTCTCGTTGCCTTTGATCTGAGGTTTCTTACTCTTGTTTGCCGAGTAAATCTCTATGTCCTCCATCTTGGTCTTACCAGCTGGGTCAGTCAAGCTCTCATCTCCTGATGAGATCTCTGGTCCAGACTTCTCCTCCTAAGAGGCTCTTTTCACCTTTGCTGCATGAGCTGTCTCTTGGATTTCCACTGCATTACCTTCAACTTCCTCTTGGGTCTCTGCAGCATCACCTTCTGCCTTCTCTTCTTTTCCTTCCAGGGTATCACACCCTACAATGTGGTACTCTGTTCCTCTTAGAGCTTTGGCATCGTTTTCACTGCCAACTACCCCAGTACTAGGTGGCTCACCGGTCTGCTCACCATGACGATTGTGGATTTTTCCTCCACCAACACTCTCCAGGATTCCTTCTCCTATAACACTCTCTAGGATGTCATCTCCTACAGCGCTTTTCAGGATTTCATCTCCTATAGCACTCTTACCCGACAAACCATCAGTTTCATGCTTGAAAATCGTAGGGCACACCACCAATACATTTATTTCAGCTCCTTTTATGTGATTTCATCTTGCTGATTTCTTTTGCTACAATGTGTCAGTTCCAGCTTCGATTTTTATTTCTCTTGCAGGACATTGCTGTCTGACTCTATACTAGCAGTTGTTACTGGCAACGTGCCTCCCTCATCAAGGTACTCTACCTTCTCTGCACAATCAAACAGTTCTCAGTTCTTATTTCATCTCTGGCGTCGGAAGGAAGAGTTACCTTTCTTACTCAATTGTACCTCACTGTACCTGCTCATCACTTTACTAGAGTCAGTGTCTTTACTGGAGTCATCGTCAATCCCCCTGGTGTCCTGGACTAACATGTCCCCATTTAACCAGGTCACACTATAATTTATTACCGTATTTTTCGCTTTATAAGGCGCACCGGATTATAAGACGCACCCCAAACTTTGACATAAAAAAGGTAAAAAAAAGAAAAATGGGGTCCGTCTTATAATCCGGTGTTCTCTTACTGGAGGGAGGCAGCAGTGGTGGTGAAGCGGGGTCACAGGAGGCAGAGGTTGTGCTGGCAGGCATGGCGGATCAGTGACAGCGGGGTCCGTGGTGGCAGGTGGCATCCGGGGTGGCAGGAGCCGGGGGACCCGTGGTGGCAGGAGCCGCGAGGCCCGTGGTGGTGGCAGCAGCAGCGTTGGCATCGGCGACGGAGGGTGAGTCATGCAGCAGGCTGGTGCAGTGAGTGTCACAGTGTCCACGGTCCCGGTTCAAATAATGGCGCCTGCGCAGATGGAGCTCTCATCCAAGGGCTCCATCTGCGAACGCGCCAACTCCCGGGGGAGCGCGTGCACAGATGGAGCTCTCATTCAAAAGCTCCATCTGCGCACACACCCGCTGCCATCATTTGAAACTGGGACCGCGGACAAACTGGGTAACTTGCTGCACATCCGCCCACCTCGCATGCACAGAGTGGCAGCCAGCAGGCTGCCTGTCCACCCTGCGTGCAAGCGACCGGGTACCTGTGCTTGCGTGCGTGCGGCAGCCATCTGCCACCCGCACAGGCACCCGACCGCCGCCCGCACACAGCACCCGGCCGCCGGCCGCTGCTCGTACACAGCACTCGGCCACCGGCCACTACCCGCACACAGCACCCGGCCGCTACCCGCACACAGCACCCAGCCACCGACCGCCGCCCGCACACAGCACCCGGCCGCCCGCCGACGCCCGCAAACAGCACCCAGCCGCTGCCTGCACTCAGCACCCGGCCGCCGGCCGCAGCCCGCACACAGCACCCGACTGCCGCCCGCACACAGCACCCGGCCACCGGCCACTGCCCGCACGCAGCACCCGGCCGCTGCCCGCACACAGCACCCAGCCGCCACCCGCACACAGAACCCGGCCGCCGGCCGCCGCCCGCACACAGCACCCGGCCGCCGGCCGCCGCCCGCACACAGCACCCGGCCGCCGGCCACTGCCCGCACGCAGCACCCGGCCGCTGCCCGCACACAGCAACCAGCCGCCGCCTGCACACAGCACCCGGCCGCCGGCCGCCGCCCGCACACAGCACCCAGCCGCTGCCCGCACTCAGCACCCGGCCGCCGGCTGCCGCCCGCACACAGCACCCGGCCGCCGGCCGCAGCCCGTACACAGCATCCGACTGACGTCCGCATGCAGCCACGGGTACCCGGCTGCCACCGCACGCAAGCACAGGTACCCGGTCGCTTGCACGCAGCCACAGGCACCTGGCCGCCCGATCACTGCACAGACAGGACCCCCAGGTACCGCTATATTTGCTTTATAAGACGCACCCCCCCATTTTCCTCTCAAATTTTTGGGAGGAAAAGTGCATCTTATAAAGTGAAAAATACGGTACTTTAAATGTCATATAACTAAGTTGGGCACGTCCACCATTTTTTTGGTCACTCCTAACTTAGGTGGTGGCAGCAGCAGCGTTGGCGACGGAGGGTGAGTCATGCAGCAGGCTGGTGCAGTGAGTGTCACAGTGTCCACGGTCCTGGTTCAAATAATGGCGCCTGCGCAGATGGAGCTCTCAGCCAAGGGCTCCATCTGTGCACGCGCTGACTCCCGGGGGAGCGCGTGCACAGATGGAGCTCTCATTCAAAAGCTCCATCTTCGCACGCGCCCGCTGCCATCATTTGAAACTGGGACCGCGGACAAAATGGGTAACTTGCTGCACAGCCGCCCACCTCGCATGCACAGAGTGGCAGCCAGCAGGCTGCCCGTCCACCCTGCGTGCAAGCGACCGGGTACCTGTGCTTGCGTGCGGGCGGCAGCCATCTGCCGCCCGCACAGGCACCCGACCGCCGCCCGCACACAGCACCCGGCCGCCGGCCGCTGCCCGTACACAGCACTCGGCCGCCGGCCACTGCCCGCACACAGCACCCGGCCGCTGACCGCACACAGCACCCAGGCGCCGCCCGCCGCCTGCACACAGCACCCGGCCGCCTGCCGACGCCCGCACACAGCACCCAGCCGCTGCCCGCACTCAGCACCCGGCCGCCGGCCGCAGCCCACACACAGCACCAAACTGCCGCCCGCACACAGCACCCAGCCACCGGCCACTGCCCGCACGCAGCACCCGGCCGCTGCCCGCACACAGCACCCAGCCGCCGCCCGCATACAGCACCCGGCCGCTGGCCGCCGCCCGCACACAGCACCCGGCCGCCGGCCGCAGCCCGCACACAGCACCCGGCCGCCGGCCACTGCCCGCACGCAGCACCCGGCCGCTGCCCGCACACAGCAACCAGCCACCGCCCGCACACAGCACCCGGCCGCTGCCCGCACACAGCACCCGGCCGCTGCCTGCACTCAGCACCCGGCCGCCGGCCGCCGCCCGCACACAGCACCCGGCCGCCGGCCGCAGCCCGCACACAGCACCCGACTGCCGCCCGCACACAGCACCCGGCCACCGGCCACTGCCCGCACGCAGCACCCGGCTGCTGCCCGCACACAGCACCCAGCCGCCGCCCGCACACAGCACCCGGCCGCCGGCCGCCGCCTGCACACAGCACCCGGCCGCTGCCCGCACTCAGCACCCGGCCGCCGCCCGCACACAGCACCCGGCCGCCGGCCACTGCTCGCACGCAGCACCCGGCCGCTGCCCGCACACAGCAACCAGCCGCCGCCCGCACACAGCACCCGGCCGCCGCCCGCGCACAGCACCCGGCCGCTGCCCGCACTCAGCACCCGGCCGCCGGTTGCCGCCCGCACACAGCACCCGGCCGCCGGCCACAGCCCGCACACAGTATCTGACTGACGCCCGCACGCAGCCACGGGTACCCGGCTGCCACCGCACGCAAGCACAGGTACCCGGCCGCTTGCACGCAGCCACAGACACCCGGCCGCCCGATCACCGCACAGACAGGACCCCCAGGTACCGCTATATTTGCTTTATAAGATGCACCCCCCAATTTTCCTCTCAAATTTTTGGGAGGAAAAGTGCGTCTTATAAAGCGAAAAATACGGTACTTTAAATGTCATATCACTAAGTTGGGCACGTCCACCATTTTTTTTGGTCACCCCTAACTTAGGACTGTCACCTCTAGGAGACACTATCTCCCCCTTCTTACACACAAACATACAACAAGAAACCCTTTTAGCCTCCTGCTGTGGTGGGGCTTCCTTGAGGTCGTTCCGGCTCTTACCCAAGTGACCATACATTTCCCTCATATCCCACAAATCCGAAAATAAACAAAAGACTCAGCCAATTATAATGGGACATAATAAGCACATGACTATACCCACATCATGAAACTCAAAGCCCTAGACAGTTTCAATGACCACTCTGGTTACCAGATACTCTTTTTCTCCCCATAACTGCTGCTGACTTGAATAATTTTTCCGAGAATTAATTCTGCATCAAGCATGGCTCTTACTAAGCTGAGTCTAATAGTGCAGTCATAGGTTCTCCATTCACCTTCACGGAACACTCTTGTGGATCTTCGATGGAATGGAAGTCTATATTGCAGGCTGCCGGCCACTTTGGTTTGGGACACTTCGCACCCTCTTGGGCAACCACCCCTTTATGAGACTCCGCTCCCTTTTGGGCAACCCAGTCTACAGGGGGGTACATTCTGTGGTCTCCCCAGGGAATTCTCATTTCCCAATCCACACAGTACCTGGTGCACCAGGTGTCCTCCTGGGCACCCCGTGTCTGCAGAGGCCCCCTAAAGGACTCTACCAACTTGTCCATTACCACCATATTCAGACGCTTTGTCAGCGACTCCTGTCGCAGCTGAAGCTCCTGCTGCCCAATGACCTGCATCATGTACTTTACCAACATTTCATCCACACATACTGCTTCAGTCATGGCCGCTGCTCCGCTCTGGAGTTTTCGTGGACCTGCCGATCCACCGGGAATACCTCATTGCAGCATGTAGACAGGAGAAAAAAACCTTTGTGGGCTCACCGATCCACTTCAACAGCTCCTCTGCAGTGTGTAGCAAACTTTGTAGACCCGCCGATCCACAGCAATACCACTCTGCAGCAGCTACATGTGCCTCCTGGATCACTGCTAGCATTCTCCACCATATGTTGCTCACAGTTCCCACTGTATGTTGGGGGCACTCACGTTGCTGCAATGCTAGGTAGCACAAAGGAACACAGTTGATTAAAAGTCTAAATAGTTTATTTCAACACATGAACCGCTTCTCCAAAAAAGCATAACACACACAGATAACCTGGATACCAGTCCATTATCTTCACAGAGGTTTCCGTGCCTCTACTCCGAGTCCAACAACCTCTTTACCACTTAGAGACTGTTCCTCAGGAACCCGGATTTCTGATCTGCGTGAGTCAATGTACTCTTGCTTAGGCTTGGATACCTCCAGGGTCTGAGTGGAGCTCCCACAACCTTCACTCACTCACCTCTAACTGGTTGAAGCAAATCCATGCTTCCCTCAGCTGGGTTCCTTCCACAGGCTCCAACTGCTATGAGATTAGCAGCCCCTTTACCTCTCTCAGAGGCTGCTTCTCATGCAGTGCTTCTCTCATACACTGCCACATTACGCCAAACACACTGACTACATTTTCTATGGCATATGACCTGTCAGACACATGTCAAACACACACATGGGTGGGGAATGTAGGTAGCCAGACCCACCCATCTCTCCAGCTACCTGAAAACCTGTGCCCTGTGAGCACTTTAGCAAAACATATGGCATTACAAGTTCCAGAACGAACCTCCAGGTTCACACCACTTTTGTGGTACATACCGCCCATTTATAATGTAGCCAGTCACCTTCTTACAATATACAGTGAATAAGGAAAGTATTCAGACTCCTTTAAATTTTTCACTCTTTGTTTCATTGCAGCCATTTGGTAAATTCAAAAAAGTTCATTTTTGTTCTCATTAATGTACACGCTGCATCCCATCTTGACAGAAAAAAACTGAAATGTAGAAATTTTAGCAATTTTCTTAAAGAAAAACTGAAATATCACATGGTCATAAGTATTCAGACCCTTTTCTCAGACACTCATATTTAAGTCACATACTGTCCCTTTCTTTGTGATCCTCCTTGAAATGGTTCTACTTCTTCATTGGAGTCTAGCTATGTTTCATTAAACTAATAGGACTTCATTTGGAAAGGCACACACCTGTCTGTATAAGACCTCACAGCTTACAGTACATGTCAATCCAAATGAAAATCATGAGGTTAATGGAACTGCCCAAGGAGCTCAGAGACAGAATTGTGGGAAGGCACAGATCTGGCCAAGGTTACAAAAGAATTTCTGCAGTACTCAAGGTTCCAAAAAGCACAGTGGCCTCCATAATCCTTAAATGGAAGAAGTTTTGGACCACCAGAACTCTTCCTAGACCTGACCGTCCATCCAAACTAAGCAATCGTGGGAGAAGAACCTTGGTGAGAGAGGTAAAGACGAACCCCAAGATCACTGTGTCTGAGATTCAGAGATGCAGTAGGGAGATGAGAGAAAGTTCCACAAAGTGAACTATCACTGCAGCCCTCCACCAGTCAAGCCTTTATGGCAAAGTGGCCCGACGGAAGCCTCTTCTCAGTACAAGACATATGAAAGCGCACATAGAGTTTGCAAAAAAACACATGAAGGACTCCTAGACTATGAGAAATAAGATTCTCTGATGTGATGAAATGAAGACATAACTTTTTGGTGATACTTCTAAGTGGTATTTGTGGAGAAAACGAGGCACTACCATCACCTGCCAAATACAATCCCAATAGTGAAACATGGTGGTGGAAGCATCATACTATGGGGGTGTTTTTCAGCTGCAGGGACAGGATGACTGGTTGCAATTGAAGGGAAGATGAATGCGGCCAAGTTCAGAGATATCTTGGAAGAAAACCTCTTTCAGAGTGCTCTGGACCTCAGACTTGGCTGAAGATTCACCTTCTAACAAGACAATGACCCTAAGCACACAGCTAAAATAACAAAAGAGTAGTTTCAGAACAGCTCTGTGACCATTCTTGACTGGCCCAGCTTGAGTCCTGACCTAAGCCCAATTGAGTATCTCTGGAGAGACCTGAAAATGGCTGTCCCCCAACGTTCACCATCAACCTGACAGAACTGGAGAGGATCTGCAAGGACGAATGGCAGAGGATCCCCAAATACAGGTGTGAAAAACAGGTTGCATCATTCCAAAGAAGACTCATGGCTGTACTAGCTCCTACTCAATACTGAGAAAAAGCTCTGAATACTTATGACCATGTTGTAACGCCCCTGCAGCCGGGTCGTTACAGGGTATTAAATATTACCCCATTTCTCCAGGGCAGGAGGAGAAGAGTCCCCACACACACACACTGACAGGAAGGAGTTAAAAGTTCTTCAGCATGTAGTTTTAGCCTGCATGACTCATCCTGTCTCCTTAATGAGCAGGTGTGCAGGTCCACATGGCAACCTGATGGGAGGGGGGTAAGAAATGAGGAGTTTAGTGCAGAGAAGACTGAAGTTTTAGGCAGAATGTCAGAGGCTGCTAGAGAGAGCAGACCTCCACAGAGAGCAGCTCCTGCTGAGCAGATGCCACGAGACCAGGGCTGATAATGTGGCACCCTGGACAAGCCAGGGGCCACAGGTAACAACACACACACACCCCCACCCCCAGCAGTTCACAGCAGTCATCCCCAGTGAGACCTGATTTCTTCCCTCGGGTTCAGACAGACACACCAGGTGGGCGGAGTCAAGCAGATAGGCACGCCCACCGAGGAGTCTAGCTGGCCTGAGGCAAAAACCAGCTCAGACAAGTCCAGGAGAGGAAGAGAAAGGAGGTCTGCAGAGAGGCAGACGCAGACTGGTGCCTAGGTTGGAGCCTAGGTCCCTCGTGTAGTCAGTGAGGCAGACAGTAGTGGCCGTCTGCAGGAGCCGGGAAGACAGTCTTGGTGGAACCGTAGGTAGCCGGGACAGGGTAGTGGCGCGTCCGGTACCGAACTGTGGAGCCAGCTGGAAACCGGAGTGCAGGAGGAGCGTACACGAAGGTGAAGGAAAGGACTTACACTACCAAACTGGGTCAGGGGAAAAACACCGCAGCCGCCTGTGGGACACGTCCATCCAGCCATTTGTTTGACCAGAGACTCCGTGTAAATTACTGGCTGAGTGAGTACTACCGTGCTGTGCGGCACCGCGCTGCCCCCGCGACCCTGCACCTCACCAGGCCCTGTAACCCGCCTGCCATTCCTCCCTCACCGGGCCCCGGGACCACCAACCCCCCTACCCACGGAGGGGAAGAACAACACCCAAGCTGCTCCCTGTCATCGCTCCCGGGATCCCCGTCCAGAGCAGCGGTGGTGTCACAACCTCACCATGACCGTTGGTGGCATCACAGACAATATCCTAAAACCAAACCACCCCCCCCCTTTCACTCACAGGAGAGGAGCACCGCTCGAGTCCCCGGAATCCAGCCCACCGCTCGAGCCACCGACCGAGAGAGCAGCAGCAGCAGTGGCTGGACCCGAGCAGTGGGTGAGCGCAGCATCCCCTCCCCGCCCGCGACAATAACATCTGAGGAAGGGAATGGAGCTGAGGACGGGGGATCCTTGGAGAGTGTTGGACCCGGTGGCGGTACTGACTATGCTACCGGGCAAGAGAGAGACAGAATGGTGGCGGGTCCCCAAGATGCTCCATGCCACGGGGATAGTATTAATGCACCGAAAGAGAGAGACCCCCCAGATCACCTCACCGGATCCCCCTTCCTCTTACCTGCCTGGGACCGACCAGAGGCTACAGGCGGCAAGGACCAGTACCCGGGTGCAATGTGGAACGGACTTTTAATAAAGAACAACTGGAACTGCACTCCATGACTGGTGTGAGTAATGCCGCCGCCCTGTGCCCCCGGTGTCCCTGAGGACTGTTGCCCTGGGTCTCATTAACCTCCCGGGGCTCCCCCGCTCCACCCTTGGGGAGTGATTCCATCTGGCTGCTTATAACATCTGCCCCGGAGAGAGACTGTGCAGCGGCGGCTGAACACCTGGCCGCATACCACAGGTGGCACTGCTAGCATCCCCCGTCCCTGTCCCATACCATTTCCTGGGGGAGAGCGGTGGCAGAGGAGGCTGAGACCTCAGTGGCCGCTGTTTGCGGGGGCAAGCTCCCCAGGAACCCTGGTTCCCTCCTTCCACCCCCCTTGTCACACCGGACTGACTGTCGGACTTTCCTTTTATTGAAACCCGCCGGGGTCACGGAAGCCGGGTCGAACCACTCACAGCCTGACCCCGGATACCACCGGCCCGGTGACCGTGCGAGCCCTGCAGGCCACGGCGCGAGCGTTTCAATGTGATATTTGTTTTTGTTGTTTAATAAATTTGCAAAAATTTCTACATTTCTGTTTTTTTCTGATGTGCAGAGTGTACATGAAAAAAATAATGAAAAAAAAAGAACTTTTCTGAATTTTCCAAATGTCTGCAACAAAACAAAGAGTGAAAAATGTAAAGAGGTCTGAATACTTTCCATACCCACTGTATACCAGATGTATGTCACCTGTGAACCTTATTGTGATTTGTCCTGATGAAGGAGCGCTATTAATGCAAAAAACACTTTGACATTAAATCACTTATCCTAGATCCCGGTCTCATCAATTCTTTATTCGTGGCAGCACAGATTAACCCTTTCTCCTCCTCTTTAGAAAAAGCTTTTCTACTGTGTGTGGAACAGTCTACCACGAGAGATGGTGAGTTTACCTTCAATAAACATCTTCAAACAGAGGCTGGACAGACATGTCTGAGATGGTTTCAGTGAATTCTGCATTGAGCAAGACATTGAAAGCAAAGATTAGAGTTAAGCTGCGCAAGAAGACTAGACAACAGGTCATTTCCAATTTTGATTTAACCAACATACCTGAAGTTTTTTGGAACAGTCTGCACAACCGATTTATATTACCGGACATGGATAAAAGAAATCCTGAAAAATTCTGGACGTATAAAGACTATTGTTACCGAAGAAGTCAGAAATATAATAAACAAGAGGCAGATGAGATAGCTATAGTCATGGTTAATAGAGGAGACTCTAAAGATCATTGAAGAAAGATGAATGGCAAAAACAAAAGATAACAAGCAGGTTGCAGACAACATCAGTAAAAGACTAAAGAGAGTAATTCGAGCAGACAAAGAACTTTATTACCAAAATATAGAAAATATAAATCTGAAGGGCAAGACCAGCAAGACATACCAAAAGATCAAAGAGATACAATAAAAATTTCCCCCAAGTGTGGGAATGTTGAAAAACGCAAACAGGAATAAACTAATTGAGGAAAAAGATCAAGGAAAGAATACACGGAGCATCTCTAGAAGAACGAATTTGGGATACGGGAAGAAATGGAGACTTGAAATTATAGTGAACCCAACATCTTAAAAGACTAAGTCGTTGCTGCGATAAAGCTTCTATTATAAAACAAAGCACAATATTTCAATAGAACTAATAAAGTCTCCTAAAGCAGCAGTTGGTGTCATCACATGCCTGTGTCAACAGATATTGACAACTGGTAAAATGATCAAACACTGGACAAGATCGGTGTTTATTCCTATTCCAAAAAAGGGAAATGCTAACGACTGTATCAGAATATTGCGCTCATACCTCATGCCAGAAAATACTACTGAAGATCCTACAAAGACAGGTATTGCCTTACTTTGACAAAGAGCTACCAGAGGAATAAGCAGGATTCAGAAACAACAGAGGAACAATAGATGTCATTGTAAACATTAGATGGATGATGGAAGAAAAGGCCAAAAAATATAACAAGTAGCATTATTTTACTTCATGGATTACATCAAAGCCTTTGACTATGTTGATCACCAGAAACTTTGGAATAACATGAAAATTATGGGTGTGCCAAACCATCTGATCAGCCTCATAAGGAACTTTTTCAGCGACCAAGAAGCAACAGTCTGAATGGAACACGGTGACACAGAATGGTTCAAAGTAGATCAAGGTGTTTGACAAGGCTGCATTAATCTATTCAATTTATATGCAGAATCTATATTCAGGAAGGCTGGACTTTCAGAAAAAGAAGATGCAATTAAAATTTCTGGACGAATCAACAATCTTAAATACGCGAACAATACAACACAGATAGCAACAAGCATAGATGGAATGAAGGACTTATTACAGAGAGTCAAGATGGAAAGCTCAAACATGGGTATCCTACTCAATACAATGAAGACAAAGATATTGGCTACTGCTAGGCATGACCGGGACACATTTGAGATTGACGATAAACTGGAAGTTGTAAAGATCTTCAACCTACTCGGAATAATGATCACTGAAGATGCAGCAACGACACCGGAAGTCAGTAGGAGAATAACTGTGGGAAAATCAAGTATGAAGTCACCAGACAAGGCACTCAAATTGAGGAACATTTCACTGGTGATGAAGGCATGTTTTGTACATAGCCTGGTTTTTTCTGTAGTCACACATGGATGCAAAACCTGGATGATAAAGAAACAAAACAGAAGAATCAACAACTTTTAAAATGTGGTGCTGGAAAAGAATGTTATCAATACCATGGATGGCAAAAATAATAAACTAATTTATTTTCGAACAAATCAAGCCAGACGTGCCACTTGAAGCAAGAATCACCAAGCTTTGACTTGCCTACTTTGGACACATCATACGAAGAGAGCAATCACTCGACAAGGACATTATGGTCAGAAAAATAGAAGGAACAAGGCGAAGAGGTAGACTAGCAACCTAATGGCTTGATACTATCAAGATAATGTCAGAGAAGACCCTGGTATAGCTATCTAGGCTTGCACAAGATCGATCTTTTTACAGAGCGTTCATCCATCAAGTCGCCATGGCTCGAGATCAAGCTGAAGGCCATTAAAAGAAAAGAAAAGAAAAAAGACATTATGGAAAAGGAACACAAACCTGACCTCAAAGGTAATTCAGATCCCAGACCAGAGCACTAAATTAATGCTTGATCCCATTCATCAGGAATCATGCTCCCTTCTAGACTTTGGATGCATATCTGATAAACCCCTATTCTGACACTGTATTTAAATTGAAGCAGAGACAAAACATGCAATTCCAACATCTATTAGCAAAAGTGAGAGTTATAACCAGAAGGTGTCCTTTTTAGGGGGCTTTACCAGAAGTTGTGTTCACAAACTTGGGTAAAACCCACAATTGAGTTTGTCACTAATCAAATGAGAGCGCATACAATATGAGTATCTCAAAATAAAACTGGGTAAGTTGACAAATCTGTTTATTGATTGAATTTGGACGTGATATTTTTCACAGGAAGTATCACATACACAAGTTTGTAGTATATATACCAAGTAGACAACTATAGCTACCTAAACTGTACATTTACGTGTGTAGACTTCTTTCATGGGCACATTGTTGGTAAAACAAAGCTGTTATTTCTTGCTGACAATTATTGAAGCTGGACTGTTTGATTCAGGAGCAGATTGTTCATGAAATTTTGCATATTTACTACACTTTCTTTTTTGTAGCAGTGTCTTACCGCTTCCTTTTCTCTTGACTGTCCAAGGTAAAAACAGTAGCGCTCATGGTAAAATCAAGTGTCTTCTTGTTATATTTGGGGGTGGCAAGACAATACTGCTCTCCATAAACAAATCCACTTGACTAAAAGGGAACAATATGATGGGTTTAGTTTTTATGGTTCAAACTCTATAATTCTTCATTAAAATACGTATCCCTGACCTGTCCTTCCTCAAGTCAATGGTTCTTCCGGGTTTTATATCTATTTAGGTGATATGCCAGGGTTATGGTAGCCTGAAAGCAAACAACTTGAAACATCCAGTAAAACTTTTTATGCTATATCTCTACATTAGGATTTTTCATCAATAACTATGTAAATAAAATGTGATATGTGAATATCTTACTGTCACTTGTATATAGTAAAACTAATTTATATACTCAATTTCCACAATCAAAGGGGCTTAGTGTATATTTTAGTATACCACTAAACCTCTTTCATGCTGCATCAACAAATATTTATTATATGAGGATTACAAATGTATACTTCTAGATAAAGTGAGCCTTATCTGAGATTCATATGTGCCTGCAAATATCTGAATGCTTTCCCTAGCTGTTGATACAGTATGGGTTTGTGTGTTCAAATGAGAAAGCCGCGGAGACACCATCACATGTTTCTCAACGCTGGCAGGAAACTAGCCAGGTCTTTCACCGGGAAGGAACAACCACGGGAAGGGCAGTCTCCAGTCAAGGAGACCACCTATACCAAACATGGTATCCATCCACAGACAGCCGTTTCGGGGTATTTGCCCCTCATCAGTGTGGAGTAGGAATCTGGCTAGTGGGGGCAATGCCTAGTAAAAGACTACTTAAGCAAGCATTGTTGACCTTAGGGAGATCAACATATCCACTGCGGAGACACCATCACGTGTTTCTCAACGCAGTGATTCTAGAGCAAAGCCCCCTGGGAAGTATGCAAATGAGAAAGCCGCGGAGACACCATCACATGTTTCTCAACGCTGGCAGGAAACTAGCCAGGTCTTTCACCGGGAAGGAACAACCACGGGAAGGGCAGTCTCCAGTCAAGGAGACCACCTATACCAAACATGGTATCCATCCACAGACAGCCGTTTCGGGGTATTTGCCCCTCATCAGTGTGGAGTAGGAATCTGGCTAGTGGGGGCAATGCCTAGTAAAAGACTACTTAAGCAAGCATTGTTGACCTTAGGGAGATCAACATATCCACTGCGGAGACACCATCACGTGTTTCTCAACGCAGTGATTCTAGAGCAAAGCCCCCTGGGAAGTATGCAAATGAGAAAGCCGCGGAGACACCATCACATGTTTCTCAACGCTGGCAGGAAACTAGCCAGGTCTTTCACCGGGAAGGAACAACCACGGGAAGGGCAGTCTCCAGTCAAGGAGACCACCTATACCAAACATGGTATCCATCCACAGACAGCCGTTTCGGGGTATTTGCCCCTCATCAGTGTGGAGTAGGAATCTGGCTAGTGGGGGCAATGCCTAGTAAAAGACTACTTAAGCAAGCATTGTTGACCTTAGGGAGATCAACATATCCACTGCGGAGACACCATCACGTGTTTCTCAACGCAGTGATTCTAGAGCAAAGCCCCCTGGGAAGTATGCAAATGAGAAAGCCGCGGAGACACCATCACATGTTTCTCAACGCTGGCAGGAAACTAGCCAGGTCTTTCACCGGGAAGGAACAACCACGGGAAGGGCAGTCTCCAGTCAAGGAGACCACCTATACCAAACATGGTATCCATCCACAGACAGCCGTTTCGGGGTATTTGCCCCTCATCAGTGTGGAGTAGGAATCTGGCTAGTGGGGGCAATGCCTAGTAAAAGACTACTTAAGCAAGCATTGTTGACCTTAGGGAGATCAACATATCCACTGCGGAGACACCATCACGTGTTTCTCAACGCAGTGATTCTAGAGCAAAGCCCCCTGGGAAGTATGCAAATGAGAAAGCCGCGGAGACACCATCACATGTTTCTCAACGCTGGCAGGAAACTAGCCAGGTCTTTCACCGGGAAGGAACAACCACGGGAAGGGCAGTCTCCAGTCAAGGAGACCACCTATACCAAACATGGTATCCATCCACAGACAGCCGTTTCGGGGTATTTGCCCCTCATCAGTGTGGAGTAGGAATCTGGCTAGTGGGGGCAATGCCTAGTAAAAGACTACTTAAGCAAGCATTGTTGACCTTAGGGAGATCAACATATCCACTGCGGAGACACCATCACGTGTTTCTCAACGCAGTGATTCTAGAGCAAAGCCCCCTGGGAAGTATGCAAATGAGAAAGCCGCGGAGACACCATCACATGTTTCTCAACGCTGGCAGGAAACTAGCCAGGTCTTTCACCGGGAAGGAACAACCACGGGAAGGGCAGTCTCCAGTCAAGGAGACCACCTATACCAAACATGGTATCCATCCACAGACAGCCGTTTCGGGGTATTTGCCCCTCATCAGTGTGGAGTAGGAATGAGGGGCAAATACCCAGTTTCCTGCCAGCGTTGAGAAACATGTGATGGTGTCTCCGCGGCTTTCTCATTTGCATACTTCCCAGGGGGCTTTGCTCTAGAATCACTGCGTTGAGAAACACGTGATGGTGTCTCCGCAGTGGATATGTTGATCTCCCTAAGGTCAACAATGCTTGCTTAAGTAGTCTTTTACTAGGCATTGCCCCCACTAGCCAGATTCCTACTCCACACTGATGAGGGGCAAATACCCCGAAACGGCTGTCTGTGGATGGATACCATGTTTGGTATAGGTGGTCTCCTTGACTGGAGACTGCCCTTCCCGTGGTTGTTCCTTCCCGGTGAAAGACCTGGCTAGTTTCCTGCCAGCGTTGAGAAACATGTGATGGTGTCTCCGCGGCTTTCTCATTTGCATACTTCCCAGGGGGCTTTGCTCTAGAATCACTGTGTTGAGAAACACGTGATGGTGTCTCCGCAGTGGATATGTTGATCTCCCTAAGGTCAACAATGCTTGCTTAAGTAGTCTTTCACTAGGCATTGTCCCCACTAGCCAGATTCCTACTCCACACTGATGAGGGGCAAATACCCCGAAACGGCTGTCTGTGGATGGATACCATGTTTGGTATAGGTGGTCTCCTTGACTGGAGACTGCCCTTCCCGTGGTTGTTCCTTCCCGGTGAAAGACCTGGCTAGTTTCCTGCCAGCGTTGAGAAACATGTGATGGTGTCTCCGCGGCTTTCTCATTTGCATACTTCCCAGGGGGCTTTGCTCTAGAATCACTGCGTTGAGAAACAGGTGATGGTGTCTCCGCAGTGGATATGTTGATCTCCCTAAGGTCAACAATGCTTGCTTAAGTAGTCTTTTACTAGGCATTGCCCCCACTAGCCAGATTCCTACTCCACACTGATGAGGGGCAAATACCCCGAAACGGCTGTCTGTGGATGGATACCATGTTTGGTATAGGTGGTCTCCTTGACTGGAGACTGCCCTTCCCGTGGTTGTTCCTTCCCGGTGAAAGACCTGGCTAGTTTCCTGCCAGCGTTGAGAAACATGTGATGGTGTCTCCGCGGCTTTCTCATTTGCATACTTCCCAGGGGGCTTTGCTCTAGAATCACTGCGTTGAGAAACACGTGATGGTGTCTCCGCAGTGGATATGTTGATCTCCCTAAGGTCAACAATGCTTGCTTAAGTAGTCTTTTACTAGGCATTGCCCCCACTAGCCAGATTCCTACTCCACACTGATGAGGGGCAAATACCCCGAAACGGCTGTCTGTGGATGGATACCATGTTTGGTATAGGTGGTCTCCTTGACTGGAGACTGCCCTTCCCGTGGTTGTTCCTTCCCGGTGAAAGACCTGGCTAGTTTCCTGCCAGCGTTGAGAAACATGTGATGGTGTCTCCGCGGCTTTCTCATTTGCATACTTCCCAGGGGGCTTTGCTCTAGAATCACTGCGTTGAGAAACACGTGATGGTGTCTCCGCAGTGGATATGTTGATCTCCCTAAGGTCAACAATGCTTGCTTAAGTAGTCTTTTACTAGGCATTGCCCCCACTAGCCAGATTCCTACTCCACACTGATGAGGGGCAAATACCCCGAAACGGCTGTCTGTGGATGGATACCATGTTTGGTATAGGTGGTCTCCTTGACTGGAGACTGCCCTTCCCGTGGTTGTTCCTTCCCGGTGAAAGACCTGGCTAGTTTCCTGCCAGCGTTGAGAAACATGTGATGGTGTCTCCGCGGCTTTCTCATTTGCATACTTCCCAGGGGGCTTTGCTCTAGAATCACTGCGTTGAGAAACACGTGATGGTGTCTCCGCAGTGGATATGTTGATCTCCCTAAGGTCAACAATGCTTGCTTAAGTAGTCTTTTACTAGGCATTGCCCCTACTAGCCAGATTCCTACTCCACACTGATGAGGGGCAAATACCCCGAAACGGCTGTCTGTGGATGGATACCATGTTTGGTATAGGTGGTCTCCTTGACTGGAGACTGCCCTTCCCGTGGTTGTTCCTTCCCGGTGAAAGACCTGGCTAGTTTCCTGCCAGCGTTGAGAAACATGTGATGGTGTCTCCGCGGCTTTCTCATTTGCATACTTCCCAGGGGGCTTTGCTCTAGAATCACTGCGTTGAGAAACACGTGATGGTGTCTCCGCAGTGGATATGTTGATCTCCCTAAGGTCAACAATGCTTGCTTAAGTGGGTTTGTGTGTTCAGCTGACAGAACATAATCGGAACAGTGTTTATCACGTAGAAATCCACAGCTGTTTGCCTAGGTACCTGCTGTACGTTTTATTCTATCAAAAAACTACCAAGCATTGGTTTCAAACTGATGGAGCAAAATCATGTTTAGCAATGCGCTGAAAAATGCACCATGTACTTTGTGTGATAAGTAGTATAATCTATTAAACAATTGAAAGGTCACAGTGGTGTTCTGCTGCATTCTTTCTGAATAACATAAAAGGTATATTTTAGACGGAAGTATTCATTATAGTAAATAATATATTTCAAAATAATATAATGATGCTGAATGATCTAGTGATGATTACATAAGAGTTTAAAGTAACATCATCTGTGTAGGGTGTAAAGATATGGCAGAGATACATTTAGGTTTTCTGGCACTCAAGGCAAATATTCTGTTTGGTGCCTCTCCTATACATACCTTAATGCCAACCAATCACCAGGATTTTCCTATATAACATAAAGCCAGTGCTATACTGGCACTATCATGCAGGTTCTATACATACCTTTGGGGTGTAGGCACATAACCGCTCAGATCTTCACTGCCACCACTGATTACAGGTAAAAAATATATTTTATTGGTCATTATTTAGCTCAGGCATTTTGTCATGCTCTTCTTTGGTATGACATTGACTGGGGGTGAATTAATTTATTACGCATTGGTCACCTTACTTTAAAGTGATATTGCTACACTGTTAGTGCATCTACTTACCCCCACAGAGTTTACCTTATAGGCTTTGAACATTGCTACACTGTTAGTTTATTACCCTTGTTTTGTGGCATGTTGTTGTAATCACATGGTCCTATATTCAAGTGTATTTTTACCACCTTAATCTTTTTGTGATTAGTTGTATCATAATCATGAACAGTCAGTGTGCCTGATTCTTGATCTTTTTGAAGCACTTTATTTGCTGTTTTTAATTGTATTTAATATATACAGTGCTGGCCAAAACTATTGGCACCCCTGCAATTCTGTCAGATAATACTCAGTTTATTCTTGAAAATGATTGCAATCACAAATACTTTGGAATTATTATCTTCATTTAATTTGTCTCCAATGAAAAAAAATTAAAAAAATTGGCATAAAGCCAAATTGGATATAATTCCATACCAAACATAAAAAAGGGGGTGAACAAAAGTATTGGCACTGTTTGAAAAATCATGTGATGCGTCTCTAATTTGTGTAATTAACAGCACCTGTAACTTACCTGTGGCACCTAACACATGTTGGCAATAACTAAATCACATTTGTAGCCAGTTGACATGGACTAAAGTTGACTCAACCTCTGTCCTTGTGTGTACCACATTGAGCATGGAGAAAAGGGAGAAAACAAAGAAGACCAAAGAACTGTCTGAGCACTTGAGAATCCAAATTGTGAGGAAGCATGAGCAATCTCAAGGCTACAAGTCCATCTCCAAAGACCTGAAAGTTCCTGTGTCTACGGTGCGCAGTGTCATCAAGAAGTTTAAAGCCCATGGCACTGTGGCTAACCTCCCTAGATGTGGAAGGAAAAGAAAAATTGACGAGAGATTTCAACGCAAGATTGTGCGGATGGTGGATAAAGAACCTCGACAAACATCCAAACAAGTTCAAGCTGCCCTGCAGTCCGAGGGTACAACAGTGTCAACCTGTACTATCCGTCGGCATCTGAATGAAAAGGGACTGTATGGTAGGATACCCAGGAAGACCCCACTTCTTACCCTGAGACATAAAATAGCCAGGCTGGAGTTTGCCAAAACTTACCTGAGAAAGCCTAAAATGTTTTGGAAGAATGTTCTCTGGTCAGATGAAAAACAAGTAGAGGTTTTTGGGAAAAGGCATCAACATAGAGTTTACAGGAAAAAAAAGAGGCATTCAAAGAAAAGAACACGGTCCTTATAGTCAAACATGGCGGAGGTTCCCTGATGTTTTGAGGGTGCTTTGCTGCCTCTGGCACTGGACTGCTTGACCGTGTGCATGGCATTATGAAGTCTGAAGACTACCAACAAATGTTGCAGCATAATATAGGGCCCAGTGTGAGAAAGCTGGGTCTCCCTCAAAGGTCATGGGTCTTCCAGCAGGACAATGACCCAAAACACACTTCAAAAAGCACTAGAAAATGGTTTGAGAGAAAGCACTGGAGACTACTAAAGTGGCCAGCAATGAGTCCAGACATGAATTCCATAGAACACCTGTGGAGAGATCTCAAAATGGCAGTTTGGAGAAGGCACCCTTCAAATCTCAGGGACCTGGAGCAGTTTGCCAAAGAAAAATGATCTAAAATTCCAGGAGAGCATTGTAAGAAACTCATTGATGGTTACCAGAAGCGGTTGTTCGCAGTTATTTTGGCAAAAGGTTGTGCAACCAAGTATTAACCTAAGGCGGGCTTTGCACACTACGACATCGCAGGTGCGATGTCCGTGGGGTCAAATTGAAAATGACGTACTTCCGGCATCGCATGCGACATCGTAGTGTGTAAAGGCTCGATGATACGATTAACGAGCGCAAAAGCGTCGTAATCGTATCATCGGTGCAGCGTCGGCGTAATCCATGAATACGCTGACGCGACAGTCCGATGTTGTTCCTCGTTCCTGCGGCAGCACACATCGCTGTGCGTGAAGCCGCAGGAGCGAGGAACATCTCCTACCGGCGTCACTGCGGCTTCCGTAGGATATGCAGAAGGAAGGAGGTGGACGGGATGTTTACATCCCGCTCATCTCCGCCCCTCCGCTCCTATTGGCCGCCTGCCGTGTGACGTCGCAGTGACGCCATACGACCCGCCCCCTTAATAAGGAGGCGGGTCGCCGGCCAGAGCGACGGTCGCAGGACAGGTGAGTCCATGTGAAGCTGCCGTAGCGATAATGTTCGCTACGGCAGCTATCACAAGGATATCGCAGTTGCGACGGGGGCGGGCACTATCGCGCTCGGCATCGCAGTATCGGCTTGCGATGTCGTAGTGTGCAAAGTGCACCTAAGGGTGCCAATACTTTTGTCTGGCCCATTTTTGGAGTTTTGTGTGAAATGATCAATGATTTGATTTTTGCTTCATTCTCTTGTGTTTTTTCATTGCAAGCAAAATAAATGAAGTTAATAATACCAAAAAATTTGTGATTGCAGTCATTTTCAAGAAGAAACTGAGTATTCTCTGGCAGAATTGCAGGGGTGCCAATACTTTTGGCCAGCACTGTATATACAGTATATATATATATATATATATATATATATATATATATATATATATATATATATACAGTGCCTACAAGTACTATTCAACCCCCTGCAGATTTAGCAGGTTTGATAAGATGCAAATAAGTTAGAGCCTGCAAACTTCAAACAAGAGCAGGATTTATTAACAGATGCATAAATCTTACAAACCAACAAGTTATGTTGTTCAGTTAAATTTTATTAAATTTTCAACATAAAAGTGTGGGTCAATTATTATTCAACCCCTAGGTTTAATATTTTGTGGAATAACCCTTGTTTGCAATTACAGCTAATAATCGTCTTTTATAAGACCTGATCAGGCCGGCACAGGTCTCTGGAGTTATCTTGGCCCACTCCTCCATGCAGATCTTCTCCAAGTTATCTAGGTTCTTTGGGTGTCTCATGTGGACTTTAATCTTGAGCTCCTTCCACAAGTTTTCAATTGGGTTAAGGTCAGGAGACTGACTAGGCCACTGCAACACCTTGATTTTTTCCCTCTTGAACCAGGCCTTGGCTGTGTGCTTTGGGTCGTTGTCTTGTTGGAAGATGAAATGACGATTCATCTTAAGATTCTTGATGGACGAGCGGAGGTTCTTGGCCAAAATCTCCAGGTAGGCCGTGCTATCCATCTTCCCATGGATGCGGACCAGATGGCCAGGCCCCTTGGCTGAGAAACAGCCCCACAGCATGATGCTGCCACCACCATGCTTGACTGTAGGGATGGTATTCTTGGGGTCGTATGCAGTGCCATCCAGTCTCCAAACGACACGTGTGTGGTTGGCACCAAAGATCTCGATCTTGGTCTCATCAGACCAGAGAACCTTGAACCAGTCTGTCTCAGAGTCCTCCAAGTGATCATGAGCAAACTGTAGACGAGCCTTGACATGACGCTTTGAAAGTAAAGGTACCTTGCGGGCTCGTCTGGAACGGAGACTATTGCGGTGGAGTACGTTACTTATGATATTGACTGAAACCAATGTGCCCACTGCCATGAGATCTTCCCGGAGCTCCTTCCTTGTTGTCCTTGGGTTAGCCTTGACTCTTCGGACAAGCCTGGCCTCGGCACGGGTGGAAACTTTCAAAGGCTGTCCAGGCCGTGGAAGGCTAACAGTAGTTCCATAAGCCTTCCACTTCCGGATGATGCTCCCAACAGTGGAGACAGGTAGGATCAACTCCTTGGAAAGGGTTTTGTACCCCTTGCCAGCCTTGTGACCCTCCACGATCTTGTCTCTGATGGCCTTGGAATGCTCCTTTGTCTTTCCCATGTTGACCAAGTATGAGTGCTGTTCACAAGTTTGGGGAGGGTCTTAATTAGTCAGAAAAGGCTGGAAAAAGAGATAATTAATCCAAACATGTGAAGCTCATTGTTCTTTGTGCCTGAAATACTTCTTAATACTTTAGGGGAACCAAACAGAATTCTTGTGGTTTGAGGGGTTGAATAATAAATGACCCTCTGAATAAACTTATCACAATTTAAAAAAAAAAATAAAAAAAGAAATAACATTCTTTTTTGCTGCAGTGCATTTCACACTTCCAGGCTGATCTACAGTCCAAATGTCACAATGCCAAGTTAATTCCGAATGTGTAAACCTGCTAAATCTGCAGGGGGTTGAATAGTACTTGTAGGCACTGTATATATATATATATATATATAATTTAAAAAACTCTTTCGACCTAGTCACTGGTTTATTTTCAGCTTATATGTGCTGAAAACTGTATTTTTAATTGTATATCTAGTGCTGTTGGGTATTTTGAGGACTATTTTGTGATATATAACTCCAGAGACCTGTGCCAGCCTGATCAGGTCTTATAAAAGACGATTATTGTAATTGCAAACAAGGGTTATTCCACAAAATATTAAACTTAGGGGTTGAATAATAATTGACCCACACTTTTATGTTGACAATTTAATAAAATTTAACTGAGCAACATAACTTGTTGGTTTGTAAGATTTATGCATCTGTTGATAAATCCTGCTCTTGTTTGAAGTTTGCAGGCTCTAACTTATTTCCATCTTATCAAACCTGCTAAATCTGCAGGGGGTTGAATAGTACTTGTAGGCACTGTATATATATATATATATATATATATATATAATTTAAAAAAAATCTTTCGACCTAGTCACTGGTTTATTTTCAGCTTATATGTGCTGAAAACTGTATTTTTAATTGTATATCTAGTGCTGTTGGGTATTTTGAGGACTATTTTGTGATATATCTTTAAAGTGTCAAAATGGATGTATAGTTTTTGAATACAGGCAAGTAAAGTTACAAAATTGCACTGCTTTATGATTGACAGCAGCCACTGAATAGCTAATAGGTGGGTCGGGTTTTGCTATCTGTTCTTGCCCCTGTCTGCCTCCCTGGCCTATGCAGATGTTAGACTGTATGGGCTGCATTTCTAACATGCCCTTATCATGTGACAGAAATTACTCATTCCTGGAAGGAGCCCATACAGTCTAGCTCAATTGAGATATTTAGCATACGAAAACGACCATTTTTTTATATCTTCCCTGTAGCCATGTCAAGGCAAATCTCATATACTGGGTACCTATTCTGAACTGAAGCCTCTCTCTGGGTTTAAAAACTTTCATGTGCATGGGCGAGTAGGAACCTGCTATTGAGAATAAAATCCCCTGTGGCTAGTGAGGGAGGGGTGCACAGTCAGATATACTGGACAGATATAAAAATGGTCATTTTTGTATGATAAATATCTAAATTATTTCTTAGATTTCTTTAGCAGTAATGCATGTCTATATTCTTACATTCATGGTTATCATGCTTCAGCATTTCAGAGTGCAGCTGTCTCTTTTTTGTCATTTTATGTCATGTTCAGTTATGCACCTGTTCACATTACAGTTTTGGGAATGCTGTCAGTCTTTTTGTCTAG
This sequence comes from Anomaloglossus baeobatrachus, assembly GCF_048569485.1. Classification (NCBI taxonomy): domain Eukaryota; kingdom Metazoa; phylum Chordata; class Amphibia; order Anura; family Aromobatidae; genus Anomaloglossus; species Anomaloglossus baeobatrachus. The sequence goes on along the minus strand of NC_134355.1, from coordinate 469,252,520 downwards.
GTTAATGGAGTGTGGCTGGAGGGATACAGAGGACACAGATTATACATTCCCCACTGAGGACAGCTTTTCATTGCCTCTGGGCAGCCTGGCACAGTTAAGCAAATACATGCTGCAGTGCCTGCGCAATGAGCATCAGGTATCCTGAGTTGTTACCAGTGCCGATTACTGGGTATCCACCCTGCTGGATTCCTGCTACATGGACAACATGCAATCCTTACCTCCATCACTGGAGCATGAATGGAAAATGCGGGAATACAAGCACACACTGGTAGACGGACTACTGACGACATTCCCACCTGACAACAGGGGTTCCATGGAAGCACAAGGCAGAGGATGAACCGCTAACAAAGCTGGGAAATCGACACCGCCTCAGAAGGGAGGGTTAACCTGAATAAAACATGGAAAAACTTCCTCAGCACGCCACAACATCCAGCACCACCATCTGATACTGCCTATATTAGCATGGTGTAAGAATATGAGTCCACATATCTCCATGTACTGAGAGATAGGTTTGCCCCATTTAACTTCTGCATTTCCAAATTGTACACATGGCCCAAGCTTGTCTTTTACACCTTGAATGTGCTAGCCTGCCCTGCGACAAGTATACTGTCAGAACGTGTGTTTAAAACCACAGGGGGTGTGATCACAGAAAGGTGAATCCACAGGCCTGTCCACAGCCAACGTGGGCAAGCTCACATTCATTAAAGTGACTTGTCTATATCTGATTAGAGAACTATACCAGTCTCATCCAACCATTGTTATACTCTACCACAGTTTGTTCAATTTGCTACTCCCAATGTTTTGGGGCCCCCAAAATTTAAAAAAAAACGATGTTGGCTACATCCTCTTCCATGTACACCATCACATCTACCTCCACATCCTCCTCAACCTCCTCCTCCACTTGGGTCTCCGCCTCATGGTCCAATTTTTTTTTATTCTATATTCATTTAAAGGAGTTCTGTGTGGACTGTGGGGATCTCTGAAAGCAGTCTCTGTGACTGCACTCTTAAAATGTTGCCTCTGTGGGAAACTCTGAAATAAAACAAAGAAAATGTTGGCTACCTCCTCGGCCATTTTCATCTACACCACTACTTCCACCTCCACCTCCTCTTCAATGTCCACCTCAACTCCCTCCTCCACTTGAACAACTTGGACCTTTGCCTCTTGGATGAAAATTTGTTATTTTATTCTATGTTAATTTATAAGAGTTCTGTGCGCACTGTGAAGTAACTCCAAACATGCTCAGTGGCTGCACTCTTAAAATGTTGGCTACCTCCTCGGATATTTTCATCTACACCACTACTTCCACCTCCACCTCCTCTTCAATGTCCTCCTCAACTCCCTCCTCCACTTGAACAACTTGGACCTTTGCTTCTTGGATGAAAATTTGTTATTTTATTCTATGTTAATTTATAAGAGTTCTGTGCGCACTGTGAAGTAACTCCAAACATGCTCAGTGGCTGCACTCTTAAAATGTTGGCTACGTAGGGAACTCTGAAAACAGGATCTGTGGCTGCACTCTAAAAATGTTGGCTCTGTGGGGGAACTCTGACATCAGTTTCTGTGGGGGCATTCTTAACATTGTTATTGTATTAATTTACTTCCTATTTAACCACGATTGCTATGGTGCTATGCTGACAAAACCTCTTTAAGTCATTTCCCTATACACATTTGTTTGCTGTGCAATTGTCCTTCTCTTACTCCCATTTTGCTTCCTTTTCCTTCATGTTCGGGTCAAATTCTGGTACAGAACCAAACTTTTAACTTCAGTTTGGCCAAATCCGGCGACCTTGAACATCAACGGGTCCGCTCATCTCTAATCAACCAGACTAATAAGTTGTCAAGTATGTGACCACTGAACATCAAGAAATAAAGTCATACCAAATACAATGAATACCGTATTTTCCAGATGGTAAGATGCACGTTCCCCACTTTCCACTGACCCTCTGAGATGCAACATCCCCTCCTCTGAGCCCGCAGCATCACTGAACCTGCCTGCTGTGACCTTCCTGAGCCATTCCACCATCACCGCTCCCCCCTGGTAAGCATTAGGATTAAGACACACTTGGACTATAAGACGGACTCTCATTTTAGCATTAAAAATTATTTTTTCCTATTTTCGTCCTTTAAATTTGGGGTGCATCTTATAAACAGAAAAATACGGTACTTAATTTTAGTCTAAAGATCTTTTTTTCTATCTGTTGCATAAACCCTTGTATGTTTACTAATTCCTGGATTACAAGGAAGGGGATGAAGTAGAATTTAAATTCTTCAAGGCTTCATAGACTTTGCTTGCCAAACACATTATTAGCAAAATACATGCCATATTTCAGAGTTATTATTTAATGCTGACTCTTCTAAAGAATGCCATTGTAAATTGTATATATAGACTGAATTTCGGGAATAAGTTTTATAACTTGGGTGCTGTCCTAGCCATTCATTAATGAAAACAAATCAGGATGTGTAATTTCCATCTTGTAAAAATAATAATTTGATTAAAAAATACCTTAATGAAAACAACTTTCATTTTAATTACATTAAACTTGGCACTAAAAATTCCATTTCTAATGTAAATGTTGTTAGGCATGCAAAAGCTTTTTCCAAGACTAAGTTCCAAATTGGCAGCATTCGTGACAACTAAATAGTTAAGAGATTTGATTTAAAAAAAAGTCTCTTAAAATTAAGTTAAAATTGGATTCAAATTCCTTATCATCATTTCGAAAGTTGGGTTATGAGGAAATCTCAAAACACTTTTTGTGATAATGGAAAGTGTTAAGGTTGTGAAATTGAGCAGACTGATTAGAAAGAAGGACCTCTGTGGTTCAGAACTATTCATAGACAGTTAAATGAAGTGCATTGTTCCAGTCACTTAGCACCCTTATAGTTACTACCACCACACTGACAAATCAATCAGTGATATTAGCTGAGCTCCTCAATGACCCGAATTCTCAAACACAGTTAGAGAAAGTAAGGTTTGAGGGACATTAGCAATCAGCCTGTTCTGGCATACTTGACCTTTACAATCTATTAGTACTATTTAATTTAATTTCTGCTGGCTAGTATAAGGGGACAGTAATTCTCACGTGTTTTTTGCCTTGTATTTTTGTTATTCAAAGCTCTGCGTATAACAGAGAAAATAAGTTCATTTTTTCTTGTGTTAAATCTGTGCTTTAAAGTGGGGGAGTTAAGGGGGTATACTGGCTCTCAATGAAGACCTCGTTGAGGATAACACTTGGTACGAAGATTTACTTTCAAGGCAAAGGAAAGTAGCTCTTACCAGCCAAACCAGAGACCCATCTGTAGGGTTACAAGTTTTTACTCCTCATCGATACATAGCAGGGTACAGGTTGGCTGAATATCAAAATTTGAATGCAGCTCAGGGGAAGTTCTGTCTCTCTTTGAAGAGGCACAACTCAGAATCAAGACTAATTTTTAAGGCATTGCTTTATTTGAAAGCAAGTATACAAAGTAGCCTTGACCAGCCAAACCAGAGATCCACATACAGCACTGTTTTGAGGTTTTTACCCTTTATCAACCCAGAGAAGTGTACTGGTTAGCTGAATGAGATATCTTAGATTGAACTGCATATGATCGACTTTGCATAAAATGGCAGTGGAACACAGAGAACATACTCTATCTAATGGAGTTGTGATGGACTCGTGACCCTGAGGTTTGTGGTTGGCTTATCTGTCCTCTGAGCTACAGTAGATAAACCTTCCCTGAATGTTTACTATCTGTTATCCTTGCTTTAGTCTTTTAGGTTACCAGTTGTTTTTATTTATTCATTTCTCGGTTCAATCAACTTTTGGGTGTGGTTAGCTATACTTCCCCCTGCTAGTTTTTCCTGCTGGTGATATTCTTATTTGGAAGTTCAGCCATATTGCTGTTTGTTAATGCCAGTCTGTGAGAGACCACCTAGGGATAATTTCTTTGCTCTTGATGCTCTGTCTTCACCCTGGATCTATCTTTTGTTTGTTTTTTTTATTCTCCTAGCAGTAAGTTTTTTTTAGTTTCCACTTTGTATTTCGCAGTTTGTTTTAACTCACTGTGGGATCTGTTTCTATCTCAGTAATCCTTCCCTTATTTAGGTATATTGCACTGTGCTTCTTTCCCCGGTTCTACAGGAGGTATGAGAAGCTCTTCTCCGGCCTGTTAGGCTTCTTGCATACAAGTAGTCTCTACTTAGTCTGTGGTTAGTGTTATTCCATCTCACACCGGAACCACTAGGGAACCTTAGTCTGTACAGGAACCGGCTGGGTCAGTTGCAGTTTTTAGTATTTCACCTATTTTCCAGCGTGAGTTGTAACAACCAAAATAGGAGTTGGTGTTATGAAAAATATTGGATAAGAGTTTACTATTCAGTTCAGCGATTACTTTCATGTTTGAAAGTTCCTTTCCAATCTCTGAGATAGTTAAATAAGGTTTTTGTGTTATCTACTAGGTCTATTCTTTGTCGTTGGTTGCCAAATCACAAATGCTATTTTGTTAGTTTTTGTTATGTTTTATTTCCATCTAACAGGCTGTAAAGGTTTTTGCCTTTGCATGGTATAGAAATGCAAAATATAATTGGCATCAGAAATTATCACATAGGTTTCTATGGAATCATTCCCTATCATTTGGCATATCAGCTGCTGTGCAGGATTGGTACTAGAGCCAGATAAGTGGCATGATAGTTTTTTTGATTAATCTATGATCAGACATAAAACAACTGGTTGAACATAAGTGGTGTATGAAAACCCAGCATTAACCAGATTTTTAAAATCTCTAATGAGACAATTAAAATACTGTGTGGATTGCAAGTTTGGATGCCAAGTTGTTTTCATGCACCGTACCATTCACAGTCTACTGGAAACAGAAAGACAACCTTGACGACAGCAATAAATGACATTCGAGGCTGTTATCCAGGGTATAGGTGTTTGTGTTGTAATGCTTCTATATTGCACTATAACACTGATAAGAGGGGCAGAGCAAAGCTGATGAAAGGGAGTGGTCTGGCACTAAGGATTGAGTGTGGTTGGTCCATACGAGGTTAAATAAAGAAATAACGTTTGGAACACCATTCTAAGTCTGAACTGGGTGCACCCAGTTCAGACTTAGAATGGTGTTCCAAAAGTTATTTCTTTATTTGTTAGTAGTCTTTCGTTTGTAAACCCGACCCCACCCATACCTTGCCGGTCCACATTATACATATATAGCCTGTGTCTCAGCTTCCCATACATGGTAAGTTTTTTACGGCATGAGAGGACACACATTATTAGCTAGGGACCCCAAAAATAATAGAATACCATGAAGAGGTTTTGGGGCTCTGTTGCATTGATCAATTCAATAGCTAAATTTCTCTTTATTCATATTTCATGGCAGTAATGCAGATTCAACTCTCATTTTTTCATTTTTGCATGTAGTTATTGTATTTTTCAGGCCAGTATTCACACAGCAGTTTCTGCTATTACATGTATTCCCCTTGCATAGTCACTGGTGTGCATACCTTCTCTCCACATACGAGATTAAAGACCTGTGTCTGTGTGATTGTTTGGCATTAGGGTTATCCTTTAAGATATTGATGATTGGTTGGAGGCCAGGGCTTGAGACATGAGTGGACTTGTTCATTGTGAGAGAGGCAGTGGGCTGGAGACCCGAGGGACTGATGAGTAGCCTGTGTATTCACTGCATTGTGGATTATCTATTGATGTGAATTTGACTAACAAAGTCAGGAAAATGTTACAGATTAGCAGATGGTGAGAGTAGCTGAATAGAGGAATTGTTATTTTAAAAGTTAGCTAAACATCTTATCAGTGGGGTGGCACAGTTTGTGAGGCTCAGTGTGTTGTGACTGAAGAAGTCTGGGCTAAGTTTATTATCAGCTTTGGGTGCTATCCACTCTGAGGAGTCTTTGGTGGCTTAGTTTGGAGCCAATGTAGATGGGGTGTTGGGATACTTCTAACCAGCTAAGGCTATGTGCGCACACTGCGTCTTTTTGACGCTGCGTTTTTGTGCGTTTTTGGCCACTAAAAACGCACAAAAACGCACCTGCGTCAAAAAAACGCGGCAAAAAACGCACGCGTTTTGCCGCGATTTGGTGCGTTTTTTGCTGCGTTTTGCTGCGTTTTTGCTCACTGCGTCTTTATGCGTTTTTTATCAGTGAACAAAAAAAAAAGGTCTGATGTCATTTCCTTCTTCAATGTGTTCTTCATTCTCCACTAGTGTATGCAGAAGAGCAGACAGCTGCAGAACTACAAGGCTCAGCATACTCCATCTAATAGTGTATGCAGGAGAGCAGACAGCAGCTGCAGAACTACAAGGCTCAGCATGCTCCATCCAGGACTATATGCTTGAGGGAGAGTCAGGGGGAGCAGACCTACAAGGCTCAGCATCCTCCTTCCAGGACTGTATGCAGGATTTCTTTGCCCCCCCAAACAAAAAAAATGACGTGGGCTTCGCCATATTTTTGTATGCTAGCCAGGTACAGCAGGCAGGTACGGGCTGCCCCCAACCCCCAGCTGCCTATTTGTACCCGGCTGGGAACCAAAAATATAGGGAAGCCCTTTGTTTTTAAATTATTTCATGAATTTCATGAAATAATTTAAAAAAAAAATGAAGTGAGCTTCGCCCAATTTTTGAGTCCAGCCGGGTACAACTAGGCAGCTGGGGATTGGAATCCACAGTGCAGGGAGCCCATGCTTTCTGGGCACCCCCGCTGTGAATTGCAGTCCCGCAGCCACCCCAGAAAATGGCGCTTTCATAGAAGCGCCATCTTCTGGCGCTGTATCCAACTCTTCCAGCTGCCCTGATGCCGGGTGGCCCGCTGGGTAATAATGGGGTTAGGGCTAGCTGTATAGCTGGCCCTAAGCCCGAAATTCATGGCGTCACGCCAATATTAGACATGGCCACCATGAATTTCTAGTAAAGATAAAAAAAAAGCACAACACACAGAAAAATATTTTTATTAGAAATAAAACACAACACAATTAGTGACTCCATCTTTATTGAAATAAAGAACCCCCCTCCGCAGTAATCCTGGGTTAGGGTCCCGCGCCATCCAATCCGGATCCAATATCATCTGATCGGTTTGCTGGAAGGCAAAGCGATCAGATGATGTGTCAGGATCAAGTGCCTGAATACCATCACACATCAGCTGATTTTATAAAAGCCGATTATACAATCATCAGATGCATCAGTAGAAAAAAAAAAAAAAAAAAATACTCACTTATGTGCTGATTACCGGCAGCTCCTGCAGCGATGTGGCGGGAGTCTGATCCTGTCCGATCGCTGCAGCAGCTGCCGGTAATCAGGGATGAAGTCTCCTGACGCATCCGCTGATACCGGCCGGGCGCCCGCATCACCGCGATACTTACGATCACCTGATGCGTCAGGTGACTGCATCAGGTGATCCATCACCAGGTCCTGCATCCATCGGAGGTTTCCCGGCCGTCTGCACACAGCCAGAGCGGCGATACCGTGAGAGGAGATGGGAGCGGGCATGGCACCGGGAGGCTGCAGACAGGTGAGTATAACTTTGTTGTTTTTTTTTTCTACTGTTAACTTTTGTTTTCGCAGCCGCTTCCACCTCCTGCCTGTACATGGCGCCGCATGGCAGCATACATGCACAGGACGGGAGGTGGACGCAGCGGTGACGGTACCGGGAGGATTCACGCTTCTGTATATACTGACAGAAGGAATCCTCTTCCTGTACACGTCACTTTACTACCCACCTCCTGCGTTTATAGCTGCGTTTTTGGTCTTAGAAACGCACCAAAACGCACCAAAACGCAGCTATTTGCGTTTCTCATTGCGTCTTTCAACATCCCATTGAACTCAATGGATGAAAAGCGCAGTGAAAAACGCGGGAATAATTGACATGCTGCGTTTTTGTGGCACCACAAAAACGCAGCTGAAAAAAAACAGATGGGTGCGGACAGCAAAAATTAAAGCTCATAGACTTTGCTGGGGAAGCAAAGTCCTGCAGTTTTGAGGCCAAAAACGCACCCGAAAAACGCGCAAAAACGCCGCGAAAAACGCACTGTGCGCACATAGCCTAAAGGTTAAAGCTGTGTCAGAAAAGGGAAAACAGAATTTGAACTAGGAGAAACTGATGACCTGTGTATAATAGAAGCTTGGCTGCCTTGAGTCCTGTGATATGGCCTGAAATCTTTGTTCTTGGAATACTGTGGATTGAATGCCAGTTGTGGGTGTAGACAGATAAAGAAGGGCTGTAAGGATTACAGTGTAGTTGTGACTCATCTCTTGTGTCATCAAATTATGTGGTTTGAGGTTAACTCACTAGACATTTAATTGTGTTAAGTTCTGGAGATCTGTGTGAAGGCAACACCGATCTGAGGTTTGTGTCACATTAGCAATGACCTACTTAGAGTTTATCG